>NC_135721.1:127745385-128055985 GCF_964656455.1 Halichoerus grypus | reverse complement strand
CATCGCAGTGACGACTGATGCATGAGGAGACGAAGAAAGTCTACGGGATCAAGAGAGACCAGAGGACCACTGTAGACAGGGGCTTGCAGATGCCTCTCAGCAGAGGTGACATTCTGCTAAGACCTGAATGATGGAAAAGAGGCAGCTGTGACACCCAGGAAAACCACTGTGACATTTGGGCGTCTGTAACTGCCAACTTTTTCACCTAACTATATTTTTATATAATATGTACATAAAAACGTACTTAATTTCTATTTTACGTGTTTACATTTTCCAGAAAAACGAAAGTGGCCACACATCGTGTTCTATAACCACCTTCTTTTCCCACTTGGAGCCTCAATTTCCCTGCCTGGAAACCAGAGAAGATCTTCCTAACTATACCCCTCGTGAGGGTGAAGATCACCCCGAGTAAGTGGCCTCTACAGCGCACGTGACTGATCCCAAGATTAGCCATTGTCGGTATTTTAAAAATCACTTTTCAGTGGCAGCTCTGAGAGGTAGAGATTATCACTTCTGTTTTGCAGGGCAGAGTTTAAGGCTCGGAGGCCCCAAACGTGGAAGGCTGAGATGTGACCCCGCTCAGGAGCGGGCAGCACGTCATTCCCCGGCCCCCCCCAACGCCCCTCCCCCCCCCGCCCCAGCCCTCAGAGCAAAACCTCAACCAGACATTGCCCCTTCCTCCCCAGAAAGGAAGTCGAGACTGAAACCAGGGGCTTCTTTTTGGTGGTGTTTTTTTTTTTTTTTCCTCTCCGTGATGTTGTTCATTTTTATGAGCATCACACTTATCTGATGTCGCAGGTTTTGGGAACCCAAACCGCAGACACAAATACGCCGTGTTATTCTTTGAAGGATTGTGCAGCAAGATAAGGGAGCTTGGTGCTGGGGGATACCACGCAGGGTTTGTTTCTGCAGAATTGGGAGCGGCAGGGTTTGCTCTCTGGTTCAGTCGTCAGCATCTTTGCGGGGAGCTCGGTCACCGGTCGCCCGGGCCACACTGCGTGTGCTGAGAATGCATGCCTTGCCCAGCACTGGCCAGAACAGCCAGGCGGTGGGCACAGGGGAAGCCCAGTGGCAGCACCAACACCCAGCATCAGCATCTCCTGAGGATGCTGCAGAAAAGGCTGGCGGCCCGGCGTACCTGGGGCTCAGGCATGCTGCTGGTGTCCATCTTTTGGGAGATTCTGAGTTACCTGAAAATCCTGTTTGGTTTTCCTGTGCTTTTTTTTTTTTCCCCTGTGCTTTTTGAGAACCACACTCACACACCTGAATCCCCTCTCTGACCTAAGCGTCACCGGGCCTGCAAAACCCTGCTTCCTGCTTCTGCCCGGGCCCCCGGGCAGACCGTTATCCACACGCAGCCAGAGGGATCCTGTGAAAACCTAAGTCAGGTCACGTCCCTCCTCGGCTCAAAACCCTCCCATGGTTCCCTTCTCACTCAGGGTCAAAGCCAAGTTCTTCCTGTGGCCTACCAGGCCTCTGTCTGCCTGGTCTTCCCTTCCTCTGCCTTCTCCTCCTTCATCTCTCCTGCAGATTGCACTGGCCTCCACCAAGCCCCTTTGCCTCAGGGCCTTTGCACTTGCTGTCTTGCTTCCTTCACTGCAGTACCTCTTATCAGGGAGGCCATCCCTAACCCCCACCACAAGTGTCTTTCTCAAAATAACTGTTTTCTTATCCCACCTAATTTTTCTTCATAGCTCTTTGTTACTGCCCAACATCTTAGATATTTATTCTTTTGATTATTATCATGGGACCTAAGTTCCCGAGGACTTTTGTGTTTCTCTGGTGCCTGGAACCTGCCTGGCACATTGAGTAAGCTCCATAATTTCTTTTTTTGTGTGAATAAATGCAAGAATCTTGGGGCCAACCACTTCACACCAAAGGGGTTAGCTCAGATCACAGGACAATGAGAATCATAAAGGACTTTTAAACCGGGGACTTACATGATCACTTGGTGTAGGAACGATCACTACAGCTTCTGAGAAAGGCCACATGCCCTGAGTGTGAGGCGTGCCCCGTGCGTGGGCCACCAGAGAGATTGTGTGGAATACAGACTTCATGTCCGTGCCTCCCTGGTGGGGACGTCTCAGGGATTAAACCAGATGCTTTGTGTGTGAGGCTTAGCCTCACGCTTGGCATGTGGTTAAGCACAAGCAAATGGTCACTAGAAGTACCAGCCGTAGCGAGCCGGGGAGCGTGGAGACAAGAGGATTAGCTGACATCCAGGTTCCTGGACTGAGCAATGGCCAGGAGGAGAATGCATGAGATTGGAAACAAAGGAGGAAGTCTGGGGGTACCAGGGTCAGAGCAGGAGAAGGGGTTGGGGGTTCCGTGAGGGGTCTAAGGGAAGGCGTCCAGTTGGCAGGGGGACTCCGCAGAGAGGCCTGGTGTGGAGGTACCGATTTGGAGACTCTTGGTGCCAAGGTGGGGACTGAAGGCTCCAGAATGGCCCTGAGTCAGAGACGGGGTGCAGAGAAGGAGCTGAGGTAGCGAGGGAATCCTGAGGGACTCCCAACGTCCCTCCTCTGCTCAGAGCTTCCATCCTGAGACTGCACTGATCTCCTCAGGCTGGAGAGGGAGCCCCCTCCTCGAGCACACCGGCTGACGGTCCCTCAAATCAAAGAGGGTCCTCTCGGCCAGGAGACGAGCTGACAGGGCTTGAGGACTCCGCAACATCAGCCACACCTCTGTTAACCAGAACTCTTCTGTCCCGTCCTCTCCTCAACGCCCGGCGATCTCATCTCCAGTCCCACTACAAGTATCCGTCACCCACAGCTGCAATCATGCTGCGTAACAAACCACTCCGAACCATTTATTCTCTTGAATATGGAAAGGGTTCCGGTCAGCCGACCCGGGGTGGGCTTGACCAGGCGGCTCTGCTCGTCTCGGCCGGACCCGTTCACAGAGCGCTGTTCAGCGGGAGGTCAGCAGACCCGGGCTGGCCTGGCTGGTGTGGCTCTGCTCTGCTTCACGTCTCTCATCTTTTTCTGGGACCCGTGGGCCATCCCAGGCGTGTCAGGTGACGGTGGCAGAAGAGCAGGAATCAGGTGTGAGCACGCAAGTTCTATTAAAGCCTGGTCACCAACGGATGCACGGTCACTTTCATCTCACTGGATTGGCGAAAGCAAGTCACGTGGCTGAACTCAAGGGGGGTATGCTCCGCCCCTCTGTGGGAGGGGCCACAGATCTCCTGTCAAGAGGCGTGGATACAGGGACGGGCCAAGAATGGGTTTCTCTTTGTTCTCCCTTCTCTTCCTGGAGAATATTCATCTTCAAGGTCCCCCTCCCCAGCCCGATGAGATAAATCAAGTCTCAGGACAGAAGCCCACACACTGCTGATGGTAGTGTAGAAAAAGAGAAAAAACACACGTCCCTGATAACATCTTTGAATCTTTGAGCTAACAAGCCTTGCAGGACTTGTGCCTGCTCAATACCCGCTTTCCCTTGTGTCTTTGTTTACGGAACTCTGGTTGTATTTGGGGTGACAGGGGTAGCTGAACGCACCCACTCTTCTAGACTCCCTCGCATCTGGGAGTGGCCGTGTGATCCTGGTATGACCCAAATTTGCCAAGAGGGGTTCCTGGGAAAGCTTTTAAAAGAGAGACCAACATGGTGGGCATGCTGCTCGCCTCTTGCCCCTTCTTCCTGCCTGTAATGCAGATATCAGCTGGAGGTGGAGTGGCCATCTTGCAGCCTTGACCAACCATGAGGACAAGAGGGCTGGGCAGAAAGTGGGAAAGAACCTGGGCCTCCCATGGTATCACTGAGTCACTGCCTCAGCCCTGGGTGCCTACCCCTGGGTTTCTAGTACAGGAGACCGACTAATGGTCAGGTTTTGTCTTACTTGCAGCTGAATGCATGCCTGATGGACCCACCACGCTGTTTCTGGTTTCTGACCATATGAGATGCATTTTCTTAATGGTTAAGCCAATTTGCTTCGGGTTTTCCTGTATTGCATTTGAATGCATGTTAATGAATACCTGAGTTTTGCAGTGAGTTGACTTCTGATAAACTGAGATATGCCTGATCTTGGACTTGGGTGAAATGGGGGGCAGGGGGGTCATTCTTGTTCTCCCTGGGAAATCAGATGGTGAGAGAGAAGCAGTATGATTTCCTGGGATCTTTCTGCTAGGACCAAAAGGACTAAGGACTCAGGGTCTTCTTCCACGTTAGGTATCTGTGGAGAGTTCTGACTAACGAAGGTGGTTGGATTTTGGGTTTGAAGAGGGAGGCTAAGGTTCCAGGAGGCAGATTTACCCCCTGAGGCTCTCAGCCAGAAATGGGTCTGCCTGACTGTGGGACTGTCTTCTCTTTCTCCTTTCTGGGCTCCTGTCTTCTCATCAGTGGAATGGGATTACTCAAGATCAAAGCTTTGCAAATATTTCATTTCAAAGTAGGTAAAACCCTTTTATAGCCGAACCTTGACTTGTTGTCTAACCCATAAAAAAAGATAAAAGAGAAATTGCTCAGAGTGAGGCAGGTCAGGAAGGCTGCAGCCTCCTCCCCAGGCCCCAGGGCCCACAGGCACCTCGCTGCAATCCCGGGCTCGCCCTGAGGCTTTTAGGAAGCACTGGCTGAGGTTATCCCAAGGCTTTTGGAAAACCCTGAATCAAAGAGGGGAGTCTCTGATCTTGCAAACATCCCTCAAACGTCTTGCAGAAGACAGGCACACACTAGGCAATAGAAAACCAAAAGGTTTCCAATGGTGCAAAAGGACAAGGAGCGGAGTCACCTCCCTCCCATCTCTGACTCACTGGTCCTCCCTGCACAGTCTCAGCTACCAGGGCCTCCTGCCTCCCCCAGAGATGGTCTGTGCTCTTGCAGCAAATATGGACGTGTATTGCCCCCTCGCTCCTTAAAACACACGTGCGCACACAACACTGTGGTGTTCTATAATCACTATTTGCATCTTGTGTTTCTCCGTTTACATTACATCTTGGTGGTTTTTCCACCTCCGTGCTCAGAGATCTGCTTCATTCACTTCACTGGTTGCATGATATTAGCATACTATTTCATTTACTTGGCTAAAAGTCCCCTATTCTCGGGTATTCAGGTTGTTTCCAGGCTTTTACCATGTCAAAGACCCCACAATGAAGCTCCCTAGGTCCGTATACGTGCGTCTTGGTGCATCTGTGTTATTTTAGACACTTGGTTTCTCTCTCTCTCGCTCTCTCTCTTTTTTTTTTTTTTGCTTATTAGCATTTTCAAATTTTTATTCCATGAATATGTTCCATTTGTATAATTAAAAAGATATGTTTACAGGCCCAGGCCTCCAACTTCAGCCAAGTTAGATAAACAGCCCCACGCATAAGCACAATTCAGAAAGAACAAAAATGGGCCTCTGCCACCGAGGCTTGTTTGGCTGGGAGGTTGCACTTCTAGAGAGTCGTGTGCCAAGGCCCAGCCCTGCCTGCTGCGGCGCGCCCTGCAGAACAGGGTCTGGGTTCGAGACCCAACTGTGTCATCAACTTGCCAGGTGACTCCAGGCAAATCACTAAGCCTGGCCGGGCCGTCAGAAGGGTGTTTACTGCATGCCAGGCTCCAAGCTAAGGTTGATATGGTGTCTGGGGACATTGGTGTTATCCCTACTTCTCAGATGAAGAAAAAAAGACTCAGGGAGGATGAAGCACTTGACAGTTTCCTCTAGGTCAGTCGGAATCACCATCCATCCAGCCCGGTGCGCATCCTGATTCCTCCCCACCTCCCCTGAAAATATCAATTCGTCCTCAAGTACCAGCAGCTCTATCCTCAAAATATAGCCCTGTCTCTCACCAAATCCTCACCGTGGCCTTCAAGAACCTCCTTGATCTGCCCCCACCAGCTTTACAATGCCATTCTCATCCCTGGCTCCTCTGCCCCATCACACCAGCCGCATTCTCAACCACAGGGCCTTTGCACTTGTTGTGCTCCCCTCTTTGGATTCTTCTCCTTAGCTGCAGGTCTAGGCCCAGGTTGAGACAAGTGAGATGCCCAGGGTGAAAAGTTTAAGGAAGCACTCACTCTTAAGTGCCAACCTGCCCTTGAACGAGACCGAGAGCAAGTGTCCCCTTACATTCTGCTCACTGGGTCGCTCCCTGGCCTCACCCTCATCCAGCACTGCTTCCCAGACATGGTTCTTCTCATCCATGGGGTCTTGGCTTAAGTGACCTCCCCTGCTCAGAGAGACCTCCTTGACCATCTTAGTGAATGCTGTCCCCATCACCATCCGGCCTACTGCATTGTCTTGTTTCCTTCATGGCTCTTATCACAAAAGTGACTGTTTCGTGCCCATCTCTGTCCACTGGGTTAGAAGCTCTATTGAGGGTAGGAACTGTGTTTGCCTCCTTCTCGGATATCTCCCCAGTGCCCGGCACCGTGCCAGCATTCAGGAGATACTCAATATATGCGTGGGATGAATGAATGAATGAGCTGGCCAGCAGCTGAGGCACGATTCGAACCCAGGTTGGCCTGACTCTAAAGTCAGTCCTCCCGTCCGTGACTGAGAAACAAGGAGTTTAGATCCAATCGGCCAGGGGACCCTTGACTATGGCCTGTGTCACAGCCTGTCCTGTGTGTCCCAAGGACAGGCTGCCTAAGGAAACTTCGGGCAGGGAGGAGCTTGGCCAAGTGGAGGGGGCTGCTCTCAGCCTCAGGCCTTCCTTCACGGGGCCAGCTGTGCCCCCCCCCCGCCCCGCCCTGCCCTGCCCTGTCCCGTTCTAGTTTTTATTTTTAGCGGCAAGTTTTTGGGCACGGAGAACTCTCCTTAGGAAAAGTCCAACAAGAGGATGAGGGAGGCGGTTTTGAAATCCGGTGGGAAAGTAGGTCAGGCCGGGTTGCTGGCCGGGGTCCAGACGATAAGGCCTCGGTGGAAGTTTAATAACGTGAGTGGCCGTATCCATGACATAATTCATAACTGAGAGGAAATGACAATTAAGGAGCAATTGTGCAACGCGGGACAAGCCTCCTTCACAGCTCATAAAAGCAGGAGGAGGAAGAGGCAACGCGGTCATATTCTGGGGCCACTGGGGGCTCAGCCTCTGCATCGGGGGGTTTGCGCCCATCTACCCTTTCCCCTTCAGGCCTCAGGGAACTGGGAGGACACAACAAGCACATACTATGTGAGCAGATGGGCTCAGGGCTGGGGTGAGAGCCACCAAGCTGGAATCTTGCTGTGGCTGAGAGGTTCGGACACAGCTGCACCATTTTGATGTTACCTTGTCAAAATGGAGAATCGCTTTGATTATTGAATAAACTGTACAACAGACACCCCTGATCCTTATTCCATCTCCCTCCTCCCCACTCCAGTTACTATGGATTTTCATTTCTCCTTTATACATTCTCTATTTTTTGATCTTTCCATGAGCACTCTTTGCTTTTATAACCAGTTACACAGACACACACACACACCCCAGGATATCCACCCGGGCACAGTTTTCTTCCTTGAACAAATCAGGTATGTGCCCACCCCAGGGCCTTTGCACTTGCTATGCCCTCTGCTCAGAATGCTTTTCCCCCAAAACATCCACAGGGCTCACCTCTCAGCTCCGTCAAATCTTTGCTCAAATGTCATATTCCCATTGACGTCTTAGCTGACCAACCTTTTAAAAACAGCAAACCCATCTGGTGTTCTCTACCTCTCCTGTTTTATTTTTATCTATAGCACATACTACCAATCAACCCTCTCCATCTGCTGTTCACTTATTTTATGGTCGATTTGGTCCCTAGTATATTAGCACCACGAGCAAAGGGATTTTTATCTGTCTTGTTCTCCGCTGCATCCCCAGTGCCAGGAACCATGCCTGGAACACCGTGGGTGCTCAGGAAATACTGGTGAATGAATGAAGGAAGGAATGTTTGCTAAGATTACTGGCTGATTAAAAAGGCTGACAATGTTCTGGTTTGGTTGGGAAGCTGCCTTAAAATGGCCCCCAGGTCAAGCCCTTCCTGGACGCTGCTGGTGGGATGAGAAGCTGAAGCAATCAGGGCTGGGTCTGCTGGCCCAGGTATTTGCAGCTGACATTCGGTCGAGGGCCATGTGAAGATTTTATCTCCTCCCTCCTCCCCGGGAGCTCTTCGGCCACTTCAGATAAGATTCTAAATGCATCGATCCGCTGAACCCGCCCATCTATGAACAGTCTCAAGCGATGGTGCAAGGCTCTGTTCGCAGAAGGGGTTCCATGCAGAGCGCGTCGCAATAGTGCACACACACGCACACTCAATGCTCCCCCACACACACTCGGACACACCTGACCTGGAGGTCCAGACCCTGCGACACACGCTCACATATACATGCAATTATGCACACTCATTTTGTTATTCACACACGCAAACACACGCTCACATGCTCAAACGTGTTTGTACACACAGCACACAGATACCTACTCACACCCACACCCACGTGAACACACATACACATGCTCGCTCGCCCTCTTAAAGCTGTACATTCACACTCTCACACGTGCTTAGACACGCAGCCACCCCCATCCGCATGCACACGCTCTGGTGCCCCCCCCCCCCCGCCCCCGCCAGCATCCCCAGCCGTGTCCCCGGCCCTTCCTGAAGGTGGAGCCCTGGGGAGCCAATCCTCAGCTGCATTGTGAGAAGTGGGACAGACCGCCCGCCCTGACCCCAGTCCACCTTGGATCGCCCCACGCTGACCCCGCACTGCCAGGAAGCCGCCCAGCGTGGGCAAACCGGGTCGGGGCCAGCTCCGTAAGCAGCGGGTGTGTGATGCCCACATCAGCCCTGACTGTGCCGCCTCGGGGCACGTCTGCCTGGCTCATCTGTGCCCAGGGCACCCGCCCACTTCCTCCCCATCAGAGGGCAGGCTGGCCCTGCTGACATCAGGCGGTTTCTGGGCCTGCCTGGCACCCAAACCAGAGGAAGGAAGCAATCTTCCCCAGCCGGGGGGCCAACTGGAGGAGCCTGGGGCTGCCTGCCCGTCGGTTCGGAGGACGGGGCTCTCTGAATTAGCCCCCGGAGGTTGCGAGCACCTCCCCTGGCGTCCGTGAGAACAGCGACAACAGTGACTGATACTCATGGAGCTCTTCCCGTGTGTCAACCGCTGCTCCGACTCGCCGTGGCCTATCTCATTAAATGCCCACCACAGCCCTACTGGTGCTCTCAGCATCCCAGCTTACATAGAAATGAGGCACAGAGAGGAGTGGGGACTGGCCACCGAGCAGGATCTGATCCCCGACCCTCCATCCCCCGCATTCCCCGCCCCGGCTTGCGTGTGTTATTTCTTTGGTTTGCTTGCTTGTTTTTGTGATCCTCCAATACCCATGGCCTTGCACGGCGCATCTGTCTGAAACTCGGCAACGATCTCACGAGCTGGGCACCAGTATTAGCCCCATTTAAGAGAAGAGGAAACTGAGGCTTGAGTGACCCTCCTGGGGTGGACAGCAAGGAAGGGGCAGAGCCGGGTTTGTCCCTGGGTCTGAGGGCTCTCTCTGTGATGTCAGGTCATCCCTCTACCAGGACGGGGGAGGGAAATGGGGGCTGACGGGGGCCTCGGTGGCCATAGAACGTCAGAGAAATAATAATACATTACGACGACCCCACTTTTGTTACTTTTTAAAATAGTGGGAAATAACGAACCTGCTCCAGCTCACTTTCCACTAAACGTGCGTTCCCAGGGGCTGCAAAAGACATTGGGTGAGCTGGAGCCACCCCAGGGTTATCAGCAGACTGCCTTTATTAGGCACCCACTATGTTCCTGGGCATGGACCCACCCATTCAGTCCTCCCAACAGCCTCTGTCATCCTGTATCTCCACTGGAGAAACTGAGGCACAAGGGGGATGAGTCTTAGCTCTAGAGTCACATAGCTACTGAGGAGCGGAGCTCAATCACTCAGGCGATCAAGTCCTTTAACCAGAAGGCTACGCGGCCACAGTAATCCTCCTATTTGGTGAGTGCCCCTGGTGGGGCTGGCTCAGGTCCTGGGCTGCCCCGGAGGCATTTCCACTCACAATTACCGCCCCTCCTGTCAGGGAGCTCCCCCGGACTAGGCAGTCCAGGATCCAAGGGCCTGGTGCTGGGAATGCAAGCAGAAGGGTTGAAGGTCAAGAGCAGGACTCTAAAGTTTATTTATTTTTTTCTAGTAATCTCTACACCTAATGTGGGGCTTGAACCTACGACCCTGAGATCAAGAGTCACATGTTCCGGCTGAGCCAGCCAGATGCCCCAAGAGCAAGACTCTAAATACAGCCTCTGAATCGGGCTGTGCCATTCGCTGGCTGTGTGACCTTTGATCAGTCACTTAACCTCTCTGAGCTTCCGTTTCCTTATCTGTAAAATCAAAGATGATAGCGATGATAATGACCTCAGGAGGATGCAGTGAGTAGAGTATGGAATTATTAGAGCTGACATTTACCTGCATTTTCCTCCCTGCATGGGGCTTGTCAATGTTTAACAAGCCTCACAGTAGCCTTGCAGAGCACATGCTGTTTAATCCCCATTTTACAGATGAAGACACTGAGTCTCTAAATATCGTCCCCATGCCAAAAATCTCCACACATACATCTTCTGCCAGGATGTCTCACCTGAACTCAGGCTTGAATATCCAGCTGCCACTCAACATGCCTAATCAACAACTCAGACATCCAGGTAAGAAATAGAACTTCTTACCTTCCCACATGACCCCGCCCTTCCTGCGGCCTTCTTGGCTCTGGAAAATGCCACCTCTATCTTTCTGGGGGCTTGGGCCAAACACTTGAGTGTCCTCACCGACTTCTCTGTGTCTCTAACCCCCAACCCCCCTTCATCCCATCCATCAGTCTTCAGAAGGCAGCCCCACCCGGGCGTGAGTCACCCAGTGCTTACGTGGATTATAGCAGCACCTTCCAAACTATCTCCCCCATTCTGCCATTTCTCCCTAACCAGAGGAAGTCAGATCATGTCTCTTTGTTCAACACCCTCCTGGGGCTCCCAGAGTGTTACCCAGAGTAAAAGACAAGGTCCTGACAGTGGTCCATAGGTCCTGCATGGTCGGCCCCCACCTTGACTCCCTGACCACCCCCCTCCAGCCACACTGGCCAGCTCCCTGCCCCTGGAACTTACGAGGCAGGCTGCAGCCCCAGGGCCTTTGTACTTGCTGTTCCTTTTGCCTGAGACTCTCCTCCCAGAGATAACTACATGGCTCCTCTCTCACCTCCTTTGGGTCTTCGCTTAGATGTGAATGTATCCAGGAGCTTCCCTGACAACCCCATTGCAATGAATAAGCCCCCTTCACCAGCACTCCTTGCCCCCCTTTCTCTCCATCACCAACTGACATGTGGAATTTTAAGTTTTGTTAATATCATCATCGTGACCAGTTTTGAATGTCTCCGCCCGCTGTGCTGCACAAGGTGGGATTGCTCTGGAATGTCCCCGCAGCACCCTCGGCACCCCCATGTCCGGTTCGGAGCGCCTGCTCAATAAATATTTGTCAAATGCATGAAGGGGGATCAGGAGGGGTTAACTGACCTCCCAGGCCATCAGGTTAGGACATGTTAGAGCCAAGATTGAACCCAGGGGTCCATGTCCCAAGCTGTGTCCTTAATCTCCCAAGGCTTGGTTCCAAGTCAGCACCCCAGAGATGCTGGGTGGCTGTCAGTGCCATGATTTTTAGGGCGATGTGCCCATCCTTCCCCACCCACAAGGGAAGACTAGGGTGCAAAAGGGAGAGGTCAGGCTGACTGTGGCCTCCAGCCAGTAGGAGGTGACTCATCAACCCCATGATGACAGGTGACATTCCATCCTCTTCCCCCGGGGACTTTGGCCCGAGATAAAGGGAGCCCTGCTTCTGGGAAGAGGAGGACAAACAGGTGGGAGAGGTGGCCGGGCCGCTGCTTGGGGGGTTGTCTCAGCCGGGGGGCCACAGGGTCCAGTTATGAAGTGGGGACAGCCCAGGTTAGATTGGCCAGATGGATCCCTGAGCCTCCCTTCCAAGGTCAGAGATGTGGAGTCCTCTTACCAGGAAAATGGAGCGAAATTTCCCCTGTGAAGTCAGCACCCCAACCTCTACGTCAGGCACCCAGGGGGAAAGTGTCTTGGTGGCCTTCCATTTACCCCCGGCATTTTTGCATGGGTCAGAAGGACTTGAGCCAGTCGACACACACATTTTGAAAAGGAATTTCAAGGGGCCCCAGACTCTAGCCAGATAGGCTATATTTGATATATATCTTAGTTTTTAAAAATCCTAACCATACAAATAATACTTGAATACAGTTCCGTTGCAAAAAAATGCAAGCAACACACTTCCTACTGTAGGTTTCCTGCCTCCCTAGGATTGCCTTTGGCCTCAAGTACCAAGTAACAGTGGTTTTGCCAGCAGGAGATTCCATGTTTCTTGTCTGAAAGGAATTCCAGAGGTGGATTCATTCAGGGACATCATCAATGGGCAGGTTCCCAGTCTCCCACTTTGATACATGACTTTCAAGCCCATAGCTCAAGTGGGCTGCTTCCCTGTCTGGCATTGTCCACTCAGCCCAGGCAAGAGGGCAGGGAAGGGGCAAGGGGTGTGCCAACCGAGTCCCCGCTTTGATCAAGACATGGTAGCTTTTCCAAAGTTTCACGTGGTAAATTTCCAGTCACTTCTCATTGACCAGAATCGGGTCACGTGGCTACGCCATTGTACTCGCGTGCCTGCGAGAGGGGTTGGGGAGGTGATTCGTTTGCTTGGACCCGTTGCCATCCCCTTCAGAACCAGGGTCCTATTAGTGAGAAAACGGGGTGACGGATGACGGGCAAGCGCCATTGGATCTGCCTCAGATTTGTTCTGTGTTAACCGCATGGGGACAGGCTAAAATGTGGTTTTGTACCTTGCTTTTTTTTTTTCACCTAACAGTAGGCGTTTAGAGATTTACCTTATCCTAACTTTGATCTGCTGTGTAGTATTCCATGGGATGGATGTACCACAGTTGATTTACCTCATCCCATGTTCATGGAAATTTAGCTTTTCCCCCCAAAATGTTCACCATTCTAAGCAATGCCTCATGCAGCACTCTTGATGCCCAGATGCGTTGCTACAAAACTAGAACACTCAGGTAGAGAAGCGTGTCCATTTAAAATCCTGGAAGTGTTCCCAAATCAACACCAGGGTTTTGCCAGTTTACACTCCCTTTGACTGTGTACTGAGAGGACCTGCTTCGTGCACACTCACCAGCCAGGATATTGTCACTAAAATTCTTTTTTTCCCATTGAGATGGGGGGAAAAATCATTCTTGTCACAATTTGCATTTCCATGATAAGTATGGAGGTACTATCCGATTATCATATTATGTACTTATCATATTATCATTTATGTATTGGCTATCTGTATTTTCTGATAAATCTGTATTTTTCTGATAAAAAAAATTTGCCTTTTTTTTAGAGAGAGAGGGAGAGGGAGCAGGGGGAGGACCAGAGGGGGAGGGAGAGAGAATCTGAAGCAGACTCCACACTGAGCGCGGAGTCCTACATGGGGCTCGATCCCACGACCCTGAGATCATGACCTGAGCTAAAATCAAGAGTCAGATGCCCGACCAACTGAGCCACCCAGATGCTCTTTCTGTTAATTTGCCTTTTTAAATCATCTGGTCATTGTTTTCTATTGAGCTGTTGTTTTCCTTCCCGATGGGCATGAGACCTTTTTTATTCTAGCTATATAAATCCTTTTTTAAAAAAATCAACTTTATTCAGGTATAGTTTATGTACAATAAACTGCATCCGTTTAAAGATTTATTTATTTATTTATTTGACACAGAGAGAGAGACAGCTAGAGAGGGAACACAAGCAGGGGGAGCGGGAGAGGGAGAAGCAGGCTCCTGGCTGAGCAGGGAGCCCGATGCGGGGCTCGATCCCAGGACCCAGAGATCATGACCTGAGCCGAAGGCAGACGCTTAACGACTGAGCCACCCAGGCGCCCTGAACCGCATCCGTTTAAGGCAGGGTTTCTCAGTCTTGGTACAATGGACATTTTGGGTTTGATACTATTTGGGGGGCCTACTGTGCATCATGGGATACTGTCAGCATCCTTGGCTTCTACCCCTAGATGCCATTAGCACGTGCCCTGCCTGTCATGACAACCACAAACATTTCAGGACCCTGGCGAATCCCTCCTGGGGGGCAAAGTCATCCCCCAGGAAGCTCTCATTTCAAGTGCCCAGCTGTTGAGCTCTGAGAGACGTGTGCCCCCAAGAACCTACTACTACCTTCAGGAACTTCATATTTAGGTAGCAAATATGTCCCCCAGCCCGAGGCTTGGCTTCAAATCCAAGACCTGCCCCTTCCTATTGGAGTGACCCCGTAGAGTTGCTACGTGACTCTGAGACCTCAGTTTCCCCAGCTGTGAAATGGGGATTATAATTCTGACCAGGCAGTGATTTGTGATAGTTGAAAGACACAATGCTGTGGCTGACATGTAGGAGCTGCTCAAAAATGCTAATTCCCGGTCCTTCTGCACTAAGTATGTATTCATTTAGTCAGTGCATACTCACTGAGCACCTGCTATGAGCCAGGCCCTTTGCTAGACTCTGGACACAGTGGAGACCAAGACAGCCAGGGTCTCTGTGCTCAGCTGGGGGAGAGAGACAGAAAATGAGAAAACAAAGGATGCGTGAGAGCGATGTTTGTAAAATGGTCTTATGATGCTGCTGATCGGTGCTGAGCCATCAGTCAGATGATGCAGTGATGCAGCCGCCTGGGCGAGCCGTGGCTTTTGGGGAGAGCGAGAAGGAGGAGCTGGAGCAGCAAGGAAGGGCGATCCGGGCAGAGGGAACAGCAGCATGAAGGTAGTGAAGCTGGAACCAGCCGGACACATCTGAGAAGAGCAGGGGTGGCCGGGACAGAGCCATCAGGGGGAGGAACAGAGGTGAGACTCGAGGTCAGAGAGGTAAAGAGGTGGGGGCAGAACATGCAGGGCCTTGGCTACTGTGGATAGGAGTTCTAGTTTATTCTAACACGTGTTGAGAAGCCACTGCACAGCTGTTAGCTGGGGAGAGACGCGAGTCCCTCATTCACCAAACGTTGAGCTCTTGCTCTGCCTCCTTACCCTGGAGGAGACACATGGGATCATGGTGTGCCAGTTCTCCAGGCCTCTGCCTGGATCTCCTCAATAGTACCCTATTAAGGACACAAATAACCAGCTTTTCTCTAGAGGGACCCAAGGCCTCAAAGCCCCATTTCCCATCCATGTCTTACACCAACCCTGAGAAGCCACTCGGGGCTGCGGGTGCCCATTGGACAGATAGGAAAGCTGAGGTGAAGCTACACAGAGGGGAAGCACCAAGATGGGCCTTGAACCCAAGGCTCTTGCTGCTAAACCTGCTTCTCCTTCTCCTTAGTCCCTTCTCCTTAATCCCTCGAAGCCCTTAGGGTGGAGGGGGAGAGGAGGATGTTCTCCCCCTTCTTTAGATGCCCCATGGAGCTGGGGCTTGAGTCCGCAGTGCCCATATCAGGCAAGGCTCCTGGGCTGCCCACAGGGGAGGAGAGCCCTACCCACCCCCTCAGGAAAGCAGGGAAGGGCAAGTACTCGGGGCTGGGCCCAAAGCCAGATAAAGCTGGGGCAGGGCAGGAAGTGCAGTGGGCCCAGAGCCAGGTGGGATTAGGATTTGGGACCTGGTCCACCTGTGGGGCGCCCATGGGGCTTCCTCCTTCTGGCTATGGACTCTGCACTGTTTCTGTACCAGTGCGTGGGATTCCTTGGCTACCCCACCAGGTGGGGTCTTGCAGCCCCAGACCCAGCATCTGTTGGGATTCTGCCGGGCCAAGCTAGCCTCATTGGCCCCCCTGTCACCCGGACCAGGCTGGGAGTCCCAGGATCTTAGGTGCAACAGGAGCCCAGAATATGTGTGTGTGGAACTGAACTGGGGCGTGCCTCAGTTTCTCCAGTTTGCACTTCAAGACTCTGCCATTTCTTCTCATTTGCTGTGTGCCAGGGATGCTGCTCATGGCTGGGGATGAAACAGGGATCGCCATGCACGGTCCCTTCCCTCAGGGACCTGACCATCTTGCACCAAGCAGGGAACATTGTGCTCAGTGCTGAGGGTGAGTGGGGCAGGGCCCACCAGCATCCACTGTCCTCCATCATCTTTTTCCTCATACGGAGAGAATTCTGGAGGGTTAGCAGGGCACGTGCTGCCCAGGGAGTGATTATACTTCTCAGCCTCCTTTGCAGTTAGGTGGAGTCCTATGACTAAGTTCTGGCCAAGGGAATGTAAGTAGAAGTGATGTGAACCCACTTCTGTGTCCTGCCCTTAAAAGTAATGACCCTTTCTCTCTTCCGGCTGAGCGGAATGTGGATGTGTGATGGAGGGGCTTGGGAGCCATTCTGGACCTCACTTGGAGGCTGTGGAGGGCAGAGAACTAGATAGAAGGAACCAGGGTTTCTAGAATGAACTTGCAGAGCTAAAGCAACTCATCAACCTTAAACCTTCCACCGCCATGCTGGAAATGACGTTCTGTCCCATTGAGCCACTGCAGGTCTCCATTATAGCGGCTCAGATGGTAGCCTGCCCGATACGGAGGAGCAAACACATGTTGTTGGGAGGGCCTCAGAGGTGTTTAACCTGGCCTTGCGCGGATAGGTGTGGAGGGCTTCCTAGAGGAGGCAACTTTTAAATGGAGTCTTGACAATGAGGAGGAGGATTTTTCTAGACAAAATTTCCAGGCAGAGACTAGCATCTGGGCAAATCTAGAGGGGTGAGGGAGAACACGGGGCTTTCAAGGCACCTAAAGAAGCTGAGGGTGGCTGGAGTATAGAGAGGAGGCACGGGGGCAAAAGAAGATGGGGCGGGGGCGGTGCAGGATCCACTCCCAAGGGCTTGGAAAAGCCACATTAAAGCATTTGGATTTAGCCCTGAAGGTACAGGGGAGCCATGGGAGGCTCGAGGCAGGAGGGGGAGGTGATTTGAAAGCTCTCTCTGGCGACGGGGTGAGGAATGGATTTTTTTTTCGTTTATTTGAAAAAGCTGAAGCTCTGCGATGTGCCAGGCACTGAGGATTATCAGTGAACAAAACAGATTTGGTTCGTACTGCGTGGAGTTTGCAGCCTGGTGGGGTGAGGCATGAGTCACATAATCGCGCACATAAATACGAAGTGTGGTATGGTCAAGGCAGGGAGGTGTGCGAGGCTGTGAGGGAACGCGATGTGGGGGGGGACCTGGGGGAGTCAGAGGAGCTTCCCTGAGAAAGGTGATGGGGACCAGCGGCGGGAAGAATTCCAGGCAGAGGGAAGAGCGCGGAGGGCAGCACGGGGAACAGGAGGGGCAGGCGGGAGATGATGGCAGAGGTGGAGACAGTCAAGCGCAGACGGTGAGAGAAAGCAGGGAGTCTCGAGGGCCAGCCAGCTTCCAGCTTGAGCAAGGTGGCCGACAACAGAGGCTGAGGACGGGGAAGTGATTTGAAGAGAAGACCCTGAGTTCAAATATGGCGTGTTGGACTCGACACCCTTATGGGCCATCCAAAGTGGAGATGGTGAGCCAGTGGTTGGATACAGGGGTCTGGGGCACAGAGGGGCTCCCTGGTCAATTGTGCTGCCCTCCCAGGCGTGGACTCCCAGGCCAGAGCTTGCCAAATGCTGGCCTTTGAGGCACCTAATATATGCCAGGAACTATTCTTCTGGTAGACACAGTGATTGCCCACTCATATCCTCTTTGCTGGCAGGATCCAGTTTTGCTGGATGTGCATCTATCCAGGGGCTCGGGGGCAGTGGCCATCCCCCTCCCCAGCCTCAGAGTGAGTTAGAATGGGTCTGAGCCAGTTGTGGGAATTCTCACTTCCCTCACACAATCTCACCTCCCTCACACAATCCCCCAGTGAGTGGTTTGGAATTGGGCACGTGATGTTATCTTGGCCAATGAGAAGTCTGCAAGGGGGCTTCTGGGAATGATCTCCTTCCTCATAAAAGGAGACCCATGGCAGGAGGAGGAGATGCCCCTCCTCTTCTTTACTTGATGCTGTTGGGTCTGTATGTGATGCCTGGAGCTGTAGCAGCCCCCTTGAAACCATAAGGACACACATCCATAAAGTGCTAGGTAGGAAATGGAAAGAATGTGAGTTTTCGTTGACACCTTCCAATTAAACAACCTTATTAGATAAAATTATGAATCTCCCTTCCTCTTTTTCTTCTTTTTCTTTTTGCTTGTCCGAAGGTGACTGACAGCAGTGACTGACTTAGTTATGCTGCTAATTTACCTCCAAAGGTTTGTTTAGCACCTTAGAATTATCTTTTCTTAACATTTCTTTTTCACCACCTTTAGGCAAGCGTTCTATTCCTGGTGGCTGAACTCATTCTGATTGATAAAGTGCTTCATTCTGCATTCTCTCGTGTAACCCTCTCAATGACCCACTGAGATGGACACTATTATTGTAGCCCATTTTACAAAAAGAAGAAACAGAGGCTCAGGGCAGGTGAGTGAGGTTCCCAAGATCACAAGTTACAGAGCTGGGATTTGAGTCCAGGCTGGTCTGATTGGAGAGTGCAACTGGGCTAATGCTACAACCTCCTTTTAAAAGTCTTTCCCTTAACACGTTTTAGTAGGAAGCCATAGCTCTGTTCTCATTTTTCCCTGGAAAACTGTGATTATGGTTGGTGGGAAATTTAGAGTGGGCTGCGTTTCTCTGTACATAGTTAATGGCTTTGATTATATGTCTCTGGCTTCTTCATTCTGAGAAAGGCAACCATTGGTTGTACAATATAATCAAATCATTTCTTATGTAAACAGCCGTCTGGCACAGAGTCAGCGGCAGTTCCATCGGCGGGAAGGTGAAAATGAAACTGTGCTCCCAGCTCCGGAAAGCAATCTGCTATTCAGCAGGAAAAGATCAAGGGTTAATGACACGGAGTTGGGCAAAGGCTGCTCTGTGGCTCTGAGCATTATCAGGAGGCGGGAACAAAGAATGGTTGTTAAATGGGTTTGTTACAAAAGTTATTTCCTAATGTAATTCATGAAACACTTGCCAGAACATTAGGCACATCCTTCGAAAGCACAAGGGAACAAAAAAAAAAAAAAAAAGAAAGAAAGAAAGAAAGAAAAAAGAAAGGAAGGAAGGAAGAAAAGGAGCCTTCTAATGTCAACAATTATGAAACTCTTAGAAAGGGTTAATATCTTTAATATACAAAGAGTTCTTGCAAAACAATAAGAAAAGGTCCGCACCTTATTATAAAATGGACTATTCACAAATAAAGAAATACAAAAGGCAGGCGATCCTATGAAGGCAAGATCCACCCTGTCAGTAATCAAGGAAAGGGAAATAAAAGCTGCAATGATATGTCATTTTCCACCTATCAAATTGGCATAGAATGGCAGTGTGCACCATGACATTCAATGGGCAGAAATTTTAAAGCAACTCAGAAATTTAGCTTTGGGGCATTTACCCTAAGGATATGATGGGCCAAACATCTTCCATGGACAAGGGTGTTCCTTATAGCAATGTTTATAATAGTGAAGAACTGGGGGAAGAAACCCAAAAGGCTACACTACGGAGGACTCACTAAGAAAACTTAATTAAATACTATATTAAAAATTAAATTGAATTAAATAAATATGAAAATTGCATTACATTGTCATAAAGTACTAATAAAAATGGCAATCTAGAAAAATGCCACATGTCTTGTAGAGAAAAAAATGTTCACACGCACGTTCTAATTTGTACTAAGTTGTGCATGCTTCGGCACATGTTATCAAACAGAGTGTTCTCCGGGAGGTTTACTGAAATGTCAGCAGTGTTTATTTCTGGGTGGTAGGATTTTCAGTAATTTGTCCTTTAAGTCAGACTTTCTCAGCCTTGGCACTATTGACATTTGGAGCCAGATAATTTTTTGTTTCAAGGGACTGTCCTGGGAGGCTTAGCACCATCTCTGGCCTCTCCCCACCAGATGCCAGCAGCACCCCCACCCCCAAATAACAACCCAAACTGCATCCAGACATTACCATGGGTCTCCTAAGGAGCAAAACCACTCTCCGTTGAAAACCACTGTTTTAAATACTTTTCTACATTATTTAAATATTTTAGCAGCAAGCACGTATTGTTATCATAATCAGAAAAACAAACAATTTAAAAAGTATTCAGTAAAGTCATTTGTGGCTTTGTGAATTGGCTGTGGGTTCGGTCGATGGAATTCAATCAGAGAGCAGAAAAATCTGTTATCTTCTTGCTTTTGATACAAGGTTCTGGTGAAATATCTAGACATTTGGCAATGTTTTCCCTGGACTGGTCTTCGCTCAAAGAACAAATTCTCCAGATTTTAATATAATTAAGCTCCGGGAGTGGGTGTTTTAACTCTCTTGCCCCCTTCTCTTGGTGACTACTCTAATTTGAGAGAGTAGCCACACCTCGCATGCAGCCCTCCTTTTGAGGGGAGCTGACTCTCTCTGGCTCCAAACGTAATCTAATTTTCTAAATCTCACCCTCCAACTGTGGCTACTGTCTCAGGGTTGGACATGGAACCAGTTTGGTCCATTGAGTCTAGAGGACACTCAATGTTACGGGCTTCTGGAAAAGATGCATTCCAAGTACTCTTAAAAGCCACTCGAAGAGATCTTCTTCATCTTAACAGAATGAGGCCTGGAATTGCTGTACCCATTTTAACACCATGAAGAAAACCAGCTAGAGGAAAAAAATCAACACACAGGATCACACAGCTGGGTGAAACACAGAGGAAAAGAGCTAGAGCCCTGATCGAACCACGCCTGAAGCTCATTTTTTGCTAGGCTTTTGTTTATGGGAGCCAATACATTTCCTTTATAGTTCAGTTGGTCTGAGCTGAGTTTCTATTACTTGCAGCCCCAAACAATCTGTTACAGCCCCCTTTGATGCCCCCCCAACTTCTTTCATGTCATTTCAGCAAATGCTTTGGACACTTACAGGAGGCCAGGCCCAATGCCCTGATCCTGGAGAAGCAAAGACGACACAGTCCCATCCCTGCCGAACATGCTGCCTGGCTGGGGGGCAGGGATGGAGAGAAGAGAACAAATAGGCAAGGCAGCTTGTGCTCTGATGACAGGGACGCAGGGACACGGTCCAGACATGGGGTGGGGAGAGGAAACCCTGGCTGAGCCCGTCTTAAAGGGAGAGTGGGGAGAGGGAGCAGGATGTTTGGACAGAAGAAGCAGTGGGTTTGCCAGCCTGGACATTTGAGAGACTGTTGGGGCTCAGGGCAGGGAACTACTTGAAGGAAGAAAAGAGCTGCTGGGGGAGGGGACATGACCCCCAAAGACTGTAGGGGACCCGGTATGAAGAGGGCCCAGGTAGAAGAACTCTGCAGCTTTGGAGTGTGGACCCCTGCCTCCCCTATCCCTGGTGCAAACCAGCTCTTACTGGAGAAGGTGGGGGCTTGGGGAGGCAGCACTTCACAAAACCCAGCTTTTCCATATTCCAAGGATGGAAAGACCAACAAATCACTAAAGATGACACTTCATGCCTAATATTCTTTCAACAGCATTCAGTGCACACAAGCACTACTAAGGTGGAAGGCAAAAATTAACCTGGACTCATGGCCTGGTAGGAGACAGATAATCACCTAATGACTCCAAAAAATGTAAACTTCAACCGTGCTCTGGGGTGTCTGATAGGGGTGTTTGACATTCCAGGAAGGTCAGGGAAGGCTTTCTGGAAGATGTAACACTTGAGTTGAGAGCTGAAGGATGAGGGGGTTCTCTTGGCAAAGGCAGGGAAGACGGGGTTTTAGGCGGAAGGAACGGCTAGTGCAAAGTCCCTGTGGCAGGACGGAGTATATGAGGATGAAGGACTGATCATTGTATTTAGATTCCATATTTAAGTGAACTTTCAGAAACTGCCACTGGTAAGTATTGGTGTAGCATCAGAGAAGAATATCACGATATTACAGTGTTCCCCGTTTCCAGCAGACGCAGCTATGACGATCCAGGTGTCTCCTCTTAGGCCAACCATTCGAGAAAGTTGCAAAATGTGAACGGGGCCACTAAAATGCCACTTTTCTTGCTATGTTTTTTTATTTTGAAATATATAGCTATTTACTATAAAAATATGTTAATTATATTAACATGAACTGGATTTATTACTTTTTGAAGTGAATAAAATATTTTATAAATTTCTTAGTTTTAATTTCCAATGCGGATATCGATTGATATAATCCACTCAAACAAAATTCCTTGGGTCTTTGCTCAAAAGGGATCCTGAGACCAAAATGTTAGGGAATGCTGCATTAACTGATATTTCCTCCCTCTCCTCTGCGCTCCATGCCCACCCCCCACCCCCCGCACCCGGCCCAGCGCGGGCCCCTCCCCCACATAAGGCAGCCCAGCCAGTTTGGGCTCAGTGCCTCCTGGGAAGGGATGGGACACTAAGAGCAGGAATCCCAGGAGGCTTCCTGGCTTTGGAGTTTCAAAGGCCAAGGGGAGCAGGAAGAACACGTACTTGTGAAAAACAGCATCTTGCAGAGAGCAAGCCTCCTCCATCCAGAACCAGAAGCAGATTCCGGGGCTGGGGCAGAGAGGAGAGGGGCAGGTGTGGCCAAGGCCTGGGACTGAGCTCAAGGAGGCCAGCACCTCAGTAGGAACGACTTCTCTGGGATTCTGGAAAGGCAGGCTCCAGCCAGCCCCTAGCAGTGGCCAGGAAACAGCCAAAGGACCCCGGGACACAGGCTGTGGGGAAGGGACAGCCACAGTACTGCATGGGGCCTCATAGGTGAGAACTAGCCCATCCCAGACCCATGTCCCTACCCTACTCCTGTCCCCAACACCTCTGCCTCACGGAAGGACAGGAACCCAGGAGAAGTAGGAAAGGGGTGATGGGAAGGAAAAGGAAAGAATCGACCCCCTGATGAAGTTTCCACCAGCCTGACAGAAGGATGGCACAAAGTGGAAATTAAGTTCAACTTGCAAAAAAACTACAAAATCCATACAGCTTCAGTTTGTGAACTGGAAAAACCCCATTTGTGTGAAGTGTGACAGCTGGGCCAGCCCTCTTTCTCTTTGGGCATCAGAGAGGTTGTGTCACTTGCTCACGCTGCACAGCAGGAAAGGGCCGAGCTGGAATTTGCGCTCAGGCCTGTCTCTCGCCCCCATGCCCTTGACCACCAAGCTCTGCTGCTGAGGGAGGTTGTTATCCCCCAGGCCTGGGCAGCCTCTGCCAGAGTGTGGGGTTCAGAGCCTGAGGCCGGCCTGGGGTTGTGACCCCTGGGATTGCAGGTTTGGACCCCACGGGGCCCTCAGGTGGGGCAGAAGGCTGGTTGTCAGCGTCGGGCGTGCAGGGGCGAGGCAAGGCCCTCTTGCCCAGACCTTGCCCCGGGGTGCCCCCTCTGCCTCCTGAGCACCCGGGAGGGGCGGGTGAGGCCAGCAGGACAGGTTCTTCAAGGTTCTCTGCCTGAGCTGGTGGTTTCCTGCACCCTCATGTTCTTCCTGGAGTGAAAGACACAAAGATGCCCCAGAAATGGGCCCTGCGAGGTCAAGAATTGGCCAGGGGTCACACAGAATGTTGTGGGGAGAGCCAAGGCCGTGCCTGAGGGAGCCTTGAGGGGAAGCAGAGACCCTGGGGGGCAGAGATGGGTCCCCAGGAGGATGCAGGTGGGTTTCTGACCTAGGCTACTTGGCCATTGTCCTTGATGCTCCCCCTCTCGCCACCCATATCCAAGCCATCGTAAGTGTCAGTTTTATGCTTTAAATATCTCTCAGACTGGACCCCATCTCCTCACCTCTAGCCGCCCCCCTCCCCCCGGCCAGGCCACTGTCCTCTCCCACGTAACTACGGCAATCATCTCTTCCCTGCTCTGACCCTCACCCAATGACAGTCCCTTCTCCTCATGCAGCCAGAAAGATCCTGATCTCACCCAAGTCATATCCAGTGCTTCCTCCCCCTACAACCTTCCATGGCTCTCAACTCACTCAGGGAAAAATAAGAGCTCTTCACGGCGGCCACAGGCCCCTGCCCAGCCTCCCGTCTCAGAGCCACGGCCCACCACGACCACCACCAGCCCCCTCTGGCCCGTGGCTGCAGCCACATGAAACAATGGGCAATTCTCAACGCCCTTCGCTCTGTCCAGCCTCCAGACTTTGGCACATTCTGTTTCCTTAAACTGGAACCCTGTTTGCACTGTTTTTATTCTTTTTTTAAATCGAAGTGAAATTCACATAACATGAAATGAAGCATTTTCAAGGGCCAGTGACAGCACCTTCACAAAACTGTCCAATCATCACTCTGACACTTCATCTTTTTAGTTGCCTAGATGTTACCTTCCAGAACGTTCCCTCCCCCAGGAAGCCCATCGGGACTCCACCTTCCCATATTTTGGCTTCGATGCCTCCTTGTGTTTCCCCACTGCAGCTTTGACCTGAAAGGGTTGTATTTGCCTCCATGTATCTGTGTCTCCCTCCAGAATGCGAGCTGGCTGGACGCCAGAACCACGTCTGATTCTTTTCAGTGTCTCTGGCACCTACACATTGTGTGGCCTTGGACTAACCAGCTGCCACGATGAAAGGGGACAGAGAAGGGGTGGGGCCAGGGACTCGGTGACAGACAGAACAGACACTGTGCCCATCCCTGTGGAGCGGACATTCCCCCCCCCCCGCACCCCCCCCACCCACCCCGCCAGGGGAACACAAGTTGAGACCTGATAACTTCAAGATAGCATCACCAGCTCTCTGATGGCAAATCAGGGAGCACCTACGGGACTCCTGACCCGGCCTGGGGCTGGGAAGCCTCCCTGTGGGTGGCGTCTAAAGGGACCTGAGGTACAGAGAGGAGTGAAAAGGATGAGGGGGGAGGGCCGGGAGGGAATATTCCCGAAAGAGACAACAACACGGACAGAAGCTGAGCCCAGTAGTTCCCAACCAGGTTGATTTTGCTCCTCCTGGGGAGTTCGGCAAAGTCTGGAGATATTACTGGTTATCTGGAGATGGGGGTGGAGGTCAGGGGTGCTGCTCAACACCCCCCAGAGCACAGGGCAGACCCCACCACAGAGAATATTCCCATCCCAGGTCGAGCAACCCTGGCCTACCTGCTGGCCCTCGGGGAACTAGCTGAGTCTGGCAGGAGTGAGGGTACAAGGAGAGCTCAAAGAGGGGGGAAGGAGGGTCAGGCAGCAGCTGCCTCATCCAGGGGCTTTGCCTCCATCCGAGACTGGAGGCTTGCAGGGGTGTGAGTGTTTGTAGGGGGGTGCTGGGGTGTTGAGATTCCAGGCAGAGGGGATTTAAGCAGGGGAGGACCTTGCTGAGATTCAGGGTTCAGAAAGCTCGCTCTGGCCACAGCGTGGACTGGACTTGAGGGGCGCCATAGTGGAATGTGGGAAAAATAGGTTTTCTTTAGTGCTGCGGAGTCAGGGAGGGCCTCCCTGAGAGGGTGATGTTTGAGCCAAGAATGAGGTAGTTGTGCAGTCTAGGGGCTGAGAAACCTAGGCAAACGTGCATAGCAAGTGCAAAGGCCCTGAGGTGGGGACCAGCTGGGTGGGTTCTGGAAACAGGGTGGCTGAAGTGGAGAGATTAATGGGAAATGCTATGTGGGACCTTGGGGGCTGTGACAAGGACTTGGGGGTTATTCTAAGAGCCAACGGGAACACTTGGGGGCTTTTTCACCAGAGGCGGGACATACTCTACCTTGGGTTCTGACAGGATCCCTCTGACTGCATGGAGAATGGATCATAGGGGTGATGGTAGAAGCAGGGAGACCAAGCGGGGACCACAAGCAGTGATGGGGGCTGTGCCCAGTGGAGGCAGGGAGACAGAACGAGTTATTTAGGAGGTGTGGTGTCAGGTTCGATGTCGGATGAGAAGCAGAGTATCGGGAGTGGCTCAGAAGCTTCTAGCTTGTTAAAGGGCCTGGATATGGATCCCCATGGGTGTTTCTGGATGCCCTGAGGTCCGCACCTTCCACCCCTTCCTGAGCTGTTCCACCCTTTCCATGGGTGCCCATAACTCAAGCACCTGCCAGAGCCGGCCCAGGGCACGTGCCTGCGGGATTTTCTCAACGCTCCAGCCCGATCCGGTCCCTCACACTGGCTTCTTAAATAAAAGTCCGAAGAGGAAAAGTCCCATGTTCCAAAGCCAGCTCTCAGAAGCACGGCTTTCTGCTGTCTGACAGGCCCGGGTTCGAATCCTGCCTCTACCATCACCCAGCTGTGTGGCCTTGGGCAGGTCCTTCATGGCTCAGAGCCTCAGGCTCCTCATCTGTCCAGAGGCCACAACAGGTCCTCCCTCTGAAGGTTGGTGTGAATTCCAAAATAAGATAACTTGGGGAAGGCCCCTGGCACATAGCTGGAGTGTTCAAGAACTGTCAGTGAACACTATTAGCACAACATTATTATCCGGGCACAGAAAAGCATTCACTTTCAAAGCTCTCCTCCCCAGCTGGAAGGGCTGGTTTGAGCTTCAAATCACCAGAGACATTAGAACTGACGCGGGCCCACAAAGAGAGGCCAGTGCACAGCTCCCAGGAGGACAAACCGTGGGGATGTTACCGTCACGATCGACAGCTGGCGAAAAACTGTGGTTTTCGAGGTGCTGGTGTGGAAAGGGGAGGGCTTTGGACCTGCGGGAGCCCAGCGCCGGACCCCACCCTCTCGCAGATGCCGTGGGACCTTGGGCACGTTCCCGAGCTTCTCAGAGCCTCAGTCTCCCCATCGGCCAAGTGGGAACTCTAAGCCCCTGCCAAGGTCACCGGGAGGCGGAACTGTACCCTCTCCGCTCTGCTCTCCAGACGCGGGCAGTGACAAGCCTGCGGGGACAGCATCCCGGCCCCTTTGAGAACCGAGGGCTACTCCGTGTCCGGCGCTTGCCACTAGTGTCACACTGTCCCTCCATCCTCCTCGCTGCAGACGAAGACGTGGAGCCCCAGCACCGAGGCCATACCAAGCGTGGCACCCTCCCCGTCAAGGTACCCCTCTCAGGCCTCAAAGACAGTCACCGGGACCTGTCATCCCACCCAGGAAGTGGGGCCAGATGGTGGCAGATTCACGGGCATCTGTTGCATAATTAAGTGAGGGTGAAAAACGTTTGTCATTAAACAAGGGAACCAGGACATCGTCAGCCCCCACAACAGCTGGGATGGCTCAGGAAGGGGAGGCTGCCCCTCTAGCAGCCTGGAAGATTCTGCCTGGGCTGCGTCTACAGAGGTCCCAGCATCGCCCCCCCCCCAGCCCACCCTCCCCGTGCCTTCCCCACACATCCCCAGCACCACCTTTGAGCTGCGTGGCCTTGGGTCTGACCCTTCCTCTCTCTGAGCGTTGCCTTCCCAGCCAGCAGCAAAAGCAGGGTCTACCCCAGTTCTGTCTCCCCAGTCCCCACCTCAGGGCCTTTGCACTTGCCATTCTCCCTGCTGGAAAGGTGCTTTCCACACCTGGATCTTCCCAGGGAGACCCCTTCTCCTCCTTCCGGACACAGTTCAGGTGCCTCTCTTCCTAGAGGTCTTTCACCTGCCCTGTCACTGTCCTGTCACCCAGTTCTGTTTTCTCCAGAGCACTCACCATCCAAGATCATCTTGTTCACCTCTGTGTCGACTCATCTGTCGCCTGTCCCAGTGCTGGAATGTCAGCTCCAAGAGGACAGGGAGCTTGTTGCATTCACTGCTGTGTCCACAATACCTAGTTCAGTGCCCAGCACATGATAGGTGCTAAGTATTTGTTAAATAAACAAAGGCCCCCATGTCACTTTGTCTCCTTCTGTTTCACTCTCTAGTCCACAACTGTGGGGCTATTTTATAGATGAGAAAAACTGAGGCGGGTGAAAAGGGACACACCTCGCCAGGGACAGCCTCCACATAGAAAGTACTACCTGACAGCCATTGAGCCTCATCTCATAATCCACGGTTCGGGGACTCTAAAGCCAGGCCGACTGGGTCAGATCTCAGCTCTGCCACTCCCTGGCTGGGTGACTTTAGACCAGTGACTGTTCTTCTCTGGACCTCAGTTTCCTCATCTGTAAAAAATGGGATGGTTATACTTAACTCCCAGGGTTATTGTTGCAAGGGTCAAATGAGTTAATACATAAAAAGCGTTGAGGCTAGTGGTATCCAATAAATGTCAGATACAGTGTCCCATAAAATATTTGTTGAATTAAGGAGGTGTGATAATTGTCCCATTTCACAGGCAGGGAAACTGAGACACGGGGAGGTGAAGCTAATTAGGCAATGGAACTGGGTATCAAGTCCATGTTTGTCCAACTCTAAAGGCCGCCCTCGTGCAAAGAAGGTAACTCTACAGCCAGAAGTTGGCCTCAGGCCTCCCGGGTGATGGAAGACCAGTGCTGCCTGCCAGCCCCCATTTCCTGTAAGGAGCCCCTCTCCACCATTCCCAGTCCATGGGGTTTGAGTGGGGCTGACCCCACTTCCAGCCTCAAGGATAGTCACATGAACTTTGTCACCGAACCCGATGGTCACAGAACCTGTCCGTGGGTCACAGGGTTTGGTTCAGAAATGGCTACCTAACCCAACCCAAGCCAACAAGCTCCAGTCCTGGGACTTTCATAGGAATAATTGAGAAAGAGCACTCACTTTTTCTGGGTAGTAGCAGTAATAATAATAGTAGTAATAAAATAATAGCTAATATTATAGAGCGTTAGGTGTGTTAGGTGCTGTTTAGAACTTCACATATATTAATTAACTCAACCTTGCAGAGAGACAGAGAAAACTGATGATATCATTCAAACACCTGGATCCAGCTATGCCTGAAGCAAGTACACCCCTGGATTTTTTTTTTTTTTTACATGACCCAATAAATTCTCTTTTGCTTAAACCGGTTTGAGTTAGGTTTCTGTCCCTTAGAACCGAGAGAGCCCTGACTAATCCACCTGCCTTCTGGACATTATCTAAGCTTCTGTCTCTCCATCATTACTGAAGCCAGGGTGGCACGCCCATTAACTGTTTTATGCCCATAGCTGACTCACAGGTTTCCGCTCTAGTACTTGGTCCATCCCGCCCATACAGAGGCTTGCAGGTCTGCCCCCTTTCCCACGCACCCCAAGCCGGAGGGTGGCTGTGCAGGTGTGTATGCACACCCTCGTTCCAGGAAGGTGCTCTATGGGGTTTGCTTGGCCCCAGAACAGACCTCATTATTAGTGTGATGACTATTAATAAAGAGTCCCGGTTTCCGAGCCAGGCCAGCTGCTTTGCATACATGGTGATCTCACCCAGTCCTCCCGACAACCCTCCGAGGCAGGCCTTATCATCCCCATTTTATTTTATTTTTTTTTTTAAAGATTTTATTTATTTGACAGAGAGAAAGACAGCCAGAGAGGGAACACAAGCAGGGGGAGTGGGAGAGGGAGAAGCAGGCTTCCCCACTGAGCGGGGAGCCCGATGTGGGGCTCGATCCCAGGACCCTGGGACCATGACCTGAGCCGAAGGCAGACGCTTAACGACTGAGCCACCCAGGCGCCCCTATCATCCCCATTTTAAAGATGAGGAAGGTGAGGATCCGAGAAGCCAGGCCTGAGTCACACAGGTCCCGAGCAGCAGTCTGCATTCTCCAACGCCAGAGCTGGGCCCCCTCCCGGACATGAGGTCTGCTTACCCCACTGTTAGAGCTCCAGGTGAGCTGGGTGTGTAACACAAATGTTGAATCTACACGAATGGAGGACACACACATGCAGGTGTTGTAGAGGTGTGGAGTCTCGATGCGTGTGGGTGTGTGTAAGGCATGTGTCGACTCCATGCGTGTGTACGGTGTATATGTAAAACTAAGTGCATGTCCATGTCTGTATGTGTAGCATCTATGTGTGTGTTGAGTGTGAGCACGTGTGTGTGTGTCTCACATGCGTGTAGCATCTCCTTGGTTCCACCCATACAGCAGGAGGAAGTTGGGTGATCAGAGAAAATAGCGACCGCGTCTTCCCACCTCTGCGGTTACTGCCCCGGGCCAGCCGCTGTCCCCTCCCCTCCTCCCTGGCTTCCCTGCTTCTGCCCCTTCCCCGACCCCAGAGTCCATTCTCTGTCTTGGGCCAGAGGGATCCTATTAGAACCTAGATCAGATCAGGGCCTCCTGTGCTCAGAACCCCCCACGGCTCCCAGGTCAGTCGGAGTAAAGCCAAAGTCCTCACAGGGGTGCCTAAAGCCCTGCCGGGTCTGGCCCCTGTGATCTCCCTGACGGTATCAATCTCCCTCTTTGAGCCTAGCCTCAGGACCTTTGCACTTGCAGTTCCTCTGCCTCAGATATGACTTCACTCAAGGGTCAGCTAAGTGTCACCACCCCAGAGAGGCCTTCCCTGATCACCCATTTGCTCCAGCTTCTCATCATGCTTTGATGGGCTCAAGATCGTCCCCATGCAGCATTCTGTGCTGGGGGTATTGCTTGTCGGCCCATTGCTGGGCCCTCCACTAGGAGCTCATCTCCACCAGTGCAGAGACCTTGTCCCGCCCCACGACCACTTAGCGCAGGAAGTCCTGGTGCCTGGCGCACAGGATGTCCTCAGCCAGTAGCCGATGGGCCACAAACCCAGCCAGGATTCAGGTCAGCCTTTGCCTTGTCAAACCTCCTTGCTGACCACACACATAGGCCTCTCCCCACCACCGTCCTCTCTCCTCAGCCCCTCCCTGAGCCGGAGGCCTCCTGTCTGGCTCCCAGAAAAGGCTCAGATTCCCACACAGGGCCTCTCAGGTCTCTCCTAACCCTACAGTCCTGGCCTGACTATGGAGCGTTTTATTTCTTCAGGTCCATGGGGTCAGAGAGCGACGGCTCAACAGGCCTCCCCACCTGACCTCTCCTTTTGGGGTCACCGCCACCTTCCTAATGCTCACAACGGTCTCCACTCTGCCCACACAGGTGAGACAGGGAGAAGGCAAGGGGCAGGAAAGCAGCCCCCCTGCCCTGCCAGGCCCATGCACCAGAGTCCAGAACCCTCACGGAGGGACACGATGGAAGATGCTGGGCCTGGTCTTTGGAGCTGACCTGAACCACAGGCTTACCCTACTCCATTTCCTGGCCGTTTAACAGACAGAAGCTTTCTCTGTTTGCATTTAATGGTTTATGTTTAAAAGGAGCAAAAAAGGGAAGTGGCAGGAGCAACTCCCCCATTCTAGTGCATTTATTGATGCTGAGCCCAGGTGGGAAATTCTGCCTTCTGGGGCAGTCCCTCGTGCTCTTCAGGAACCAGTGTTCTGGATAGCTGACTGTCTGGATAACAGAGGATGACCTCCTTAACCAGGGAGCTCAGAACTGCAGCCTGGGGTTGGCTCTGACCCGCTGAGGAGCTCTGTGAGGCCAACATTTTCTTTTTCTGTTTTTCAAGCTTTTAAAAAAAAAATTTTTTTTTTTAAGTAATCTCTGCACCCAACGTGGGGCTCAAACTCATGACCCCGAGATCAAGAGTCACATGCTCTACTGACCGAGCCCGCCAGGCGCCCCAACACTTTCTTATTTTAACAGCTTTATGGAGATATAATTCACATACCACACAATTCACCCCTTTAAAGTGTACAAGTCAATGGTTTTTTAAATATCTTCACAGAGTGGTGCAACCATTACCACAATCCATTTCCCTCCCCAAAATACCCCGGGTCCATTTACAGTCACTTCCCATTTCCCCTCACTCCTACCCCTGGTGACTACTGATCCACTTTCTGTTTCTATAGATTTGCCTCTTCTGAACATTTCATATACATGGAGGCATACGTTATCCGGCCATTTTTGTCTGCCTGCTTTCACTTAACAGAATGCTTTCAAGGCTCAGCCACACTGTGGCCTGAATCAGTGCTTTACTCCTTTTTGTTGCTACGTAGTATTCCGTCGCACGGCGGGACGCACGTTTTAGCCTCCATCGGTTGATGGGCACTTGGGTTGTTTTTGCCGTTGAGCTGTTTTGACTAGTGCTGCCAAGAACATCCATGTGCACATGTTTGTTCAGACGTAGGCGTTCAATTCTGGGTACACGCCTGCAAGTGGCATTCTGGGTCATGTGGTAACTGTGTGGAACCTTCCGGTAAAGGGCCGGACTGTTTTTTCCAAAGCGGCTGCACCATCGTCCCCTGCCACCAGCGGTGTGTGCGCCTTCCAGTCAGTCCACAGGCTTGCCAACACTTGCTGCTGTTCATCTTTTTGATTATAGCCATTCTAGAAGGTGTGGGGTGATAGGCCGGTGCTTTTTCTCAATTAGCCAGAAACATTTAAAAACTGGGAGAGCTGAGGGGCGCCTGGGGGGCACAGTCGGTTAAGGGACCGACTCTGGGTTTCAGCTCAGGTCATGATGTCAGGGTCATGAGTTCGAGCCCCACATGGGGCTCCACGCTTAGCAGGGAGTCTGCTTCTCTCCCTCTCACTCTGCCCTTCCCCCGCCTTGCTCTCTCTCTCTCTCTCTCTCTCTCTCAAATAAATAAATAAATAAATCTTTAAGAAAAATTGGTAGAGCTGATGTAAAGATCTGGATTTCTGGCTTCTCTTGAGGGCAATAGCTCCTGGTGCGAGGGGGGCCCATTCGCAGAGGGAGCTGGGTCACCGCCACCCCCAGGCCACCGTAGTCCTCCTCCAGCTGCCTGCCTTGTTGAGGGGGCCTTGGGCGTCTCTGCCAGTGAGGTCTGGAACACTCTTTGAGCCCAGCTGAGGTTTGCAAAGATGATGAACTGTCATCGTTTGGCCTTTCTGGAGTCATCTTCCCTCACGCCAACCAGGAGGTTAGCTGTGAGTGCGGGTCATGATATTCCACCCAGACGGGTTGTATCCTCGTGATGGCCTTGGAAGGATTCATTGTCCCTATTTCCGGATGCGGAGATAGGCTCCCAGAGGACAGGGGACATGACTGCCCTAGGTCACATGCTGGTGGGGACCAAGGCTGGGATCTGGGGTCAGAGGTCTGACCCCACAGCCCTGTGTCTCCTGCGACATCGCAAGCTCCCTCGAAGTCTTCTGGCCCTTCTCCCCACACCCAACACCTACCTTTACCTTTGCAGGGGAGGCCTTGGGGGAAGGTCTCTTTCTTGAAAGAATTACATAAAAAAGCCTAGAAAGGCCACAGTGTTCCCAGCTCAGAGTCTCACCAGTTCTGATCTCACAGGTATGAGCGGTCTCGGTTTCACATGTCAGGCCTTCGACTGACTGACTGTCCTCAGGGGTCCGTGGGCTCCGGGCAGCAGGGCCCTTCCCTGCACACTGACTTCCACGGGCCCGGTACAAAGCGCCGGCTGACACAGACTCTGCTACGGAAATATCTGTTTGACAGGAATGAGTGAACCGATGATACCTTCTAAAAAGGAATTCCCCATTTTTTTGCTTCTTATTTTTCTACAAAGGTGTTTTGTTAAATTATCTAACTAAACATGGTTGAATTTCTATACCAGACAGCTTGGGTTCAAATCATGACTCATTCGCTTATGAACTAGCTAGCCTCTCTGGGTCTCATTTTCCTCATCCAGAAAATGGGGAGAAGCACCGTACCCATCTTGACTGTTAGTACACCTAAGTGCTCAGGACGCCGTTAGGTTTGGTAGCCACCATCACCGACACCATCGTCAGTATTTCTGTTTTCATCTGTGAACCAGGCCAGGGGCTTACAGGACCAAGGTCAAGGGAGGTTCGATGTTGGGGTGACTCAGGTTCCAGGCTGCATCACGGAGGATTCACAGGAAGGGTCATGGTGAAATGACCAGGAACTGAATGTTCCATGGGCTGAGGGGAAGTGAATGAATGGCGGTTAGCATGAGCTGGAAAACACACACTCACCTGCGTTGCTCAATCCAACTGGTGACGGCAAGGCCCCGTGTCACCCTGGGGGAGTCAGGTGCGGGACCTGGGGCCAGAAGGGGCTCAGGGTGCAGTGTGGAGGTACTGGGGAGTCTGGCTGGGTGAGGAAGGAGGCCCAAGCCTGAACACTGGAGGCTCTGGAGCGTGTAGTAAGACCCCCAAGGCCTCGAGGGGAAGGTCCTCAAGCCGCGGTGACACTGCAGGGTCTTTGAAGGAGTGAATGCTGCCTCTGCTGTTCATGGCTTCAGACCAGGGTGTTCCTCAGCCTCCCGCCTCCCTGGAACCCCTCTCCTTTCACCTTTCCTTTCCTCTCAAGATGGGGACCCTGGAGTCTCCCCACCTCAGGAGCAGAGGTGGCTCATGCTTCTTACAGCTTCATTACCTGCTTTGGTTGAATCCTTTCTTTCCACCTCACTCTCCCCTCTGGAGGCTGCCAGTCTCGTTCTGCACCTGCCCCCCACACCGGGTCAGCAGAGTTCCTCTGTCCCTTTCCCTAAGGAATAACAACAACAGCAGTAATAGTAATAGCTCACGTTTGTTCAGCACTGACCATGCACTTGTTACTGTAATGGAAATAATTCATTTAATCTTCATAACACCCTGTGAAATAGGTGGTCCCATGACCATCCCCAGTTCACAGATGGGGAAACCGAGGCCCAGAGAGGCCAAGTTTGAGTGTCATGGAGAAGCTGGTAGGTGGTCTCCTGGGAGTCCTCCTGCCTGAGCCCTGCGGACACTGCCAGGCCACAGAATATGTCTGACAGCCAGATGAGGATCTGTGTATCCAACCTCCCTGGCAGTGAAAGTGACCTCTACTCAGGAGGCAGGTGGGAAACGTCGAGACCAATTTGGAAGCAACAGCTTATCTACATGGACCCTTGGAAGTGATGGGGAATCAGGGACTGGTTAATTCAGCAGCTTAGTGACATCAGCAAAGACCCAGGTCTCGGGACTTAAGCTTTGCCCTCCAACTGGTTTTCTTCATTCACTCAAGATGGCTGCCATTGCTCCAAACATCATGACCTCTCCCCACTCCAACACTAGAGAGAAAAGAGCCTGTTTCTTTTATTCCCCTTTGGCTAAGAACTTTCATATATAATTTCTTTTTTTTTTTAGAGGGAGAGAGACAGAGAGAGTGCACATGAGCAGGGGGAGGAGCAGAGGGAGAGGGACAAGCAGACTCTGTAATGAGTGCCAGCCCCACACCGGGCTCAATCTCACGACCCCAGGATCATGACCTGAGCCAAAATCAAGTCGGACACTTAGCCGACTAAGCCACCCAGGCACCCCTAAATTTTTTTTTAATGTTGGTATCACTGGAAACTCCACAAATGTTGTTTTATAAATACTCTTTTTTATTGTAGTGACAGCATTTAACATGAGATCTTTTTCACAGATCTCTAGAACTTAATTCATCTTGCATAACCAAAACTTTATACCTGTTGAATAGCAACTCCCATTTCCCAGTCCCCCAGCCCCTGTGAACCACCATTCTACTCTCTGCTTCTGTGAGTTCCACTATTTTAGATACTTCACATAAGTGGAATCGTACAGTAATTGTCCTTCTGTGACTGGCTTACTTCACTTAGCATAATGATCCAGCAATCCCACTTCTGGGTATTTATCCAAAAGAATTGAAATCAGGATCTCTTCAAGAGATATCTGCACTCCCCTGTCTGCTGCGGCCAAGATGTAGAAACAACCTGTGTCCATCGGCACATGAATGGATAAAGAAAATGTGGTCTTTACATACAATGGAGTATTTTTCCATCTTAAAAAGGAAGGAAATCCCTCATTATGGTTAATGAAATAAGCCGCTGTCTCTTTTGAAGAGCAAGGAACCCTTTCCCAGAAGCCCCCAGCAGATTTCCCAGAGGGTATCACTGGCCAGAATTTCGTTCACACGCAGCCTAAGCCAATCACCGCCAAGGGCAAAGGGGTCACTGTGATTGGCTTAAAACAGCTGGGACAGGCCACTCCCCGCCCCCAACTTGGCGGAAGCCCACCTTCCCTGAGTCTATGGGATGGTGGGCGGGGAGGGCCTGAGCAAAATGCATCCTGTAGGAAGGAGGATTTGGGAGGAACGACTGAAACAAGGAGTAGCTCATTACAGCCTCAGCACATCTACCTCGTGCTATCTGGACCCTCGCTCGTGCTATCTGTCTTTGTTTCTGTGCTTTTGTTAACCTGATTCTCCCTGCCCCTCATAAATTCTGTAAGCTCCCCTGTTCCTCCAATAAATTCCCCTCCCAGTTAAGCTGGCCAGATCTGACCCCTCCCCGCATCATCCTCAGCCCGTTATCACCACCTTATGATTGCTGGTATATATCCAGCGCTTGCCACGTGCCAGGCCTGGTGCAAAGTGCTTTCCTTAAACCAGCGGTGAGTTTACCCCCCAGGAGCCATGTGGCAATGTCTGAAGACATCTGTACTTGTCACAGCTCCAGCCATGGGTACTACTTGCATCTAGTGGGTAAAGAAACGAGGGTTCTGCTCAACTATCCTACAAGGCACAGGATGGCCCCATGACAAAGAATGATCTGCCCCACAAATGCCAATAGTGTGGACATTGAGAAACCCTCTCCTAACCAATTCTGGAGGAAGAAATTCTGATTAGGGTACTTCACAGAGAAGTTCTGCCCTTTATGTCCAGGTTTGAAAAACCTGCCTGACATTATCAAGCAAAGAACGGTCGAGAAGCATCCTCTGCGTGCCAAGGCCCATGCTGAGCAGCCACGGGGCTGAAGGTCTGGCCTTAAAATGAGCCCATTTTACTTCTTTAGGTTATTCTATTTGCCTCCTGCCTTGTTTCAGAAGTTGCTCAAGGCAGCTAGAACCAGTGATCACTACTCGCATCATCCAAGAGTGAGGAAAGAAACAAGCACATCAGCTCCGTGGATAGAGATTCAGAGCAGTTCCTTGAGAGGGAATTTCACACAGGGCCATGCAGAGAGGGATAGGCAGTGAGATAGCAAGAGATAGATTGCGGAGAAAGCTCATGTCTTTGTCAGGAATTCTTGCAATTCAAGCAATGGAAACCTAACCCAAAGAGGGTTTTAAAAGAGAGAATGAGAAAGAAAAATATCTTGGCTTATATAACTAAGAAGTTCAAGGTTATGTCTGCTTCAGGTACAGCTGGATCCAGGAGCAGCAATGATGTTTTTGGTACTTGAGCTGTGTCCATTTCTCAGCTCCACTTTGCCTTGTATTGGCTGTATTTTCAGACACTCTTTGCTATCGTGATGGCACAGAAGCCACTGCTGCTCCAGGCTGATATCACATTAGCTCAGCCACCTCCAGGCAATGATGTCTTCTCTTCTATTCCGGAGAATTGGGTTCTGTTGGCTTTGATTGGATCGGTGTCCATCCGTGAACCAATCACTGTGGCCAGGGGCCTGGGAAGTTCTGATTGGCCAGGCCTGGGTCATGAGTCTACCCCTGGGGATGGGGTCAGCTCACCTGATACACACAGACAAAGAAGGTAGTGATACCCCAAGGAAAATCGCAGCCTCTTCTCCAGCAGAGAGGGCAATGGGTGCTGGGTGGGTCCAGAGCACTGCAAATGCAGCATCTAACAGTTCGCTCGCCGGATCTAACCAGGATCTGCTCGGGGCCTGGCATCGAGCCCAGAAATGAATCTGGCACCTTTCTGCCCTCTGGGAGGAGGGCAAGATATAAATAAGTGTAATTCAAAGCGCTGTGTGATATGTCCTGGGAGAAAGAAACAAACAAAAGGCTATCGACATTGGAGGCATGGCCTCTAAAGTCATCCCTGAGGTGGGATGAGAAAGGGCACCAGGTGGCAGGAATGGCTCGAGCAAGGCTGAGGAGCTGGGCAGGGACAGCACGTGCTGGAGGAGCCAAGGGTGGTCTGCTTCACTGGCCAGGAGGGCGATGAGGCTGCAGAGGTCAGGGGAGATGGCTCAGGGCCAGGCTAACCCAGCCCAGGTGTTTGGACTTTATCCAGGTGCCAGGGAGCCATCAACGGTTCTAGAGCAGAAGAGAGACAGGGGCTAGAGTTGTGCCTTCTGAAAATGAACTTGACCGATGTGGAAGAGGAAACAGGGACAGGCTGGGAGGGCAATCGAGCAGCTGCTGCCGTTTTCCTGGGGCGGGTGCTGGGCATCTGGACCAGGACAAAGGTGGTGGCGATGTGCAGGCCCAGGCAGTGGCTTTCCTTTTCCACCTCCAAAACACCCCAACTCAGCAGCCCCTGCACTGAGCACAGCCCCTGCTCCCCAGGACTGCGCCTTCCTCCTCATCCCCATTACAGAAAATGGTCCCACCAGCCTCCCGGTTATGCGACCAGAAACCCCGGAGTCGTCCCAGACTCCTCTCTTTCCCCCGACAGGGCCCCCAGCAGGCAACGCTGTGACTCCAACTTTCAAAATACGCCCTGGATGCCATTTCTTGCCATTTCCGTGCCAGCGCTCTGGGCCGGGTCACTCGTCCCTGATCCCCATCCCCACCCTCACTGCCCACCGCCCCCCAACCAGTGTATTCTCCCCAGCACAGCCACAGGGATCCTCTAAAAGGACAATGCTTCTTTTGTGACATGAATTAAAAAGGCAGTTCCTGCACTGTTCTGCTCAGAGCCCTCCAGTGGGTCTTCATCACATTTAAAAGGAACTCCAAGATTCCCTGGCCTGGAGGCCTTTTCATTGTCCCCCGGGGGGCAGGGCACACAGTAGGTGCTCAATAAATGTGGGGAGAATGGAGGACCGGAAGACAGAGGCCTGAACCCTGGCAGTTGCTTGAGGACAGAATGGGGGTCTGTGGGCAGATGTCAAGTTACCCAGTTATGCTGAACAAGCCCCCGGAGCCCCGCTGGGCCCTGAGGAAGGGAACACAGATACCCCCGTGCCCCCCCCCCCCCGCCCCACTGCCCGCATTTACAGAGCAGCCCCGGAGCCTGCTGCATGCCCCCAGCCAGGCCAGGGTGTCAGGAGCGAAGGAGGAAGGAAGTGAGAGGACAGAGAAAGCTTGTTCTTTGCCTGGGCCCCGATCCTCTTCTCCAGCTCCTGGCTCTCCCCAGGAAGGCAGGGACACGGAGCCAATGACCAGGTGGCAGGAAGCCGGACGCAGGAGCTTGGGGGACCACCACACCACCTAGTCAGTCTCCAAGCTTCTACTTTCATTCTTTCTTAGAAAGATGGGACGGTCAGAAAGCTGCCTCCTCGACAAACATGTTGGACTTGACAAACATCTACCCACGTGGTTCAGCCGGCTTTGCCCCCTGCCCTGAGAGGTCTAGTTGCTATTGTTGACAGAGGGGTGGGAATCCTGGGGGTGGTGCAATGGGGGTGGGCAGGCTCCAATACTGAGGGATGTCCTGAGAGAGCAGAGACCGTTGAAGCCTCTGGATAAGCCACGGCCAGTTGGGGAAACTGAGTCACGGATCCCTCACAGGGGCATGAAACCACCCGCTCATAGCACCTGCCAGAGCCAACCTGTCTTCAAACCCTGGAGACCAAAGACAGGAGACATCCGGCCCAGGGAGGGCTAAGCAGATCCAGAAGGGAAGAACAACATGCAAAAAATGGAATGGCGACCCCAATTCCCAAAGCGGGCTGACCGGGCTTTCATGCTTCCACATTCCCCACCCCTGGACCACTCCCCAGGGAACACTAATGAGACTCAGGTTTCACTTATTATGTGTCAGGCCCTGTTCCAGCATTTTACATGTATTACCTGGTTTCATTCATTCAGTAAAAATTCACTGAGCACTGACCACGTGCAGGACACTAGTCTAGACCTTAGTACTGAGCAGACCCAGACTTCCTGCTTTCATGGAAGTGATACTCTAGTTCCACAGCCAATAAATATAACATGGGGTGTGTTTGCGGGCGGCAAGGGTGTTGGAGAGAGAAAGCAGATGTGGATAGGTTATCAGTGGTACACTTTAGAGGTCAGTATGAACGCCGGCCCCATTTTGCAGATGAGGAAAGTGGAACACACAGAGACTCTGTGACTTGCTCAAGGTCACACAGCTTTTAAGTGGCAGAGACAGGATTTGGAGCCAAGCCCTCTGGCTCCAGAGTCCCGGTTCCTGAGAAGAGGAGGACGCCAGGTCCTCTGTCTTTAGCGCAGACACCCCCAGAGCTTCAGGACAGGAAGGGACTTGGGGAGGGGCGGGCAGGCAAGGCGAGGAGAATGAGAGCTGGCTCTGGCATTGGGCCGGCTCCCAAACTTCCAGCCTTGGAAGGCATTTCTCGTTCCCGGGTCTCAGTTTTCACCTCTGCAAAATGGGGAGCTGGGCAATTCCTGCCGGAGTGCGGGCACCCTGAGGTCACGGCCGTGGGACTGCTTCGTGAAACGCGCCGTGGTAGGCCCGCCAACAGCGTTTACGCTTGCCCCCCAGTCCACTCTCCAGCCACAGCCAGAGGCAGCTCCATAAAACCCCACCAGACCTAGTGGCTCCCGATGCAAGCCCTCCCTCCAACTCCATCTTACTGCGAAGGACGGCCCCGTGGCGTCCCCCCATCGCTCGCTCCGCGGCAGCTCCTGCTCAGCCCCCCGCCTTCTCCTGCCTCCTGGCTTTTGTGCAGGCCGGCTCCTCCTTCCGAAAGCCCTCTCCTCGCTGGGCCTCACCTGAAGCCAACACTCTGCGGTCCCGTTGGTGTCAAGACCCTCCAGAGACAGACCCAGACAGGCCCACTCAACACACCGGAGCACGCAAGCAAAACTCTGCGGAGACGGGGCTCACGCAGAGGCAGATACGCAAACAGCCGGCTACACCCGGGGAGACATACCCTGGCGGACGCAGCAGACACCACAAGCCACAAGCCTGCTCAGACACACCACCACAGTGTGCAAGACGTGTGTGGGCCCATTCAGAGACAGTGTGAGAGACACACACCCCTCTCTGCGTGCGCACACACACACCTCCCTCGGGCGCCCGGAACAGCCCCACGCCAAGTGTCCTGGGACGGGGACCGCCCGCAGCTAGCCAAGGCGGCAAGGTGTCCTGGAGAACAATGGCCCCCTCCCCCACCCGCCGCGCTGACACAAGGAGCCATTGTCAGCCTGGTCGTCCTGGCAGCTGTCCCTGCGTGTGGGGGCGGAAGGCAGGAGGCTCCCCAGGCCCACCCGCTCCCACCTGCCCACCCGGGGACCCTGCCTCCTCCAGAGCCTCCTGCCTGGTCCTGCAGAGCTCGAGGGGCTTAGCCCGCTGGCCCACCTTCCTTCCCCTTGGGGTGGATGAACGCTCTTCCAGGTGCAGGATTACAAGGGGCAGGGCTTGGTGGTCCAAAGTGTGGAACGTAGATCCAAACCCACCTGTCGTGTGACGTTGGGCACGTGACTTCGCCTCTCCGGGCCTCGGTTTTCGCGACTGTAAAAGGAGATCATGCTACCTGCGACTTCACGGGGTGGGTGGGATGACACGCGGCAGAGCGCACAAAATGCCGAGGCAGCGGGGGCAGCCCGAGACCTGGGAGGCCTGGGCTCCAGGGCCAGCCCTGTCGCTTCCTTGCCACGAGGCCTCGAGCGCCGACAGCCCCTCTCTGCACTGTGGTCTCCTCATCGTGGGAGGCGGGATGACCACCGTCCCTCCCTCCGAGGACGCCCGTTCCGGGAAGCCCTCACACAGGAGGCCCATGACGGGTCTGCACACGGTAAGGACTCAAACAGCGCTGGCCATGATCATTCTCTTACGTGGACTTGCTTGTTTATTCATTTATCCCTTCTTTTCGTTCACATGACTAATATCTTCTGCGTAACGCCTAGGTGCTGTGACCGGTGCTAAGTCACCCAGAAGTTGCTCCGTTCGTCTAGGCCACAGTGGGCCCCCACAGGTGTTTGTTGACGACTGAAGGGGAGAAGGCAATTCAGTCACCATCAGCACCTCCAGGGACCCCCGAGTGTCCTGGGTCAGGTCAGGTGGCCTGGGTCAGCCTCGCAGGGGCTTGTGACCCCGGACGAGAGCTCTTTGTAAAAACAGGCACAGGACCGCCGAGCCCCGCTCCACACGCAAGGCTGTGCTGAGGTCAAAGCCAGGCAGAAAGAGGGGAAGTGCCACTCCATGAGCCACGATGACGCCGGGGCCCCGTTCCCTCTCACCCTAGGTCTCTGTTCCCGTGGAGCCGCCCCCAGGCCGCTGTCCCACCTGCTAATCCCTGTTGCCGCCCTCGGATCAGTTTCATCAATCAGGACGCTCTCAGCACTGACTTCAGATTGTACATGTATTGATGTGTCCGGTTTATTATCTCCCCCTAAACCAGGGTTTCTCAGGGCGCCTGGGTGGCTCAGTCGGTTGAGCGACTGCCTTCGGCTCAGGTCACGATCCTGGAGTCGCGGGATCGAGTCCCGCATTGGGCTCCCTGCTCAGCGGGGAGTCTGCTTCTCTCTCTGACCCTCCCCCTCTCATGTGCTCTCTCCCTCTCTCATTCTCTCCCTCTCAAATAAATAAATAAAATCTTTAAGCCAGGGTTTCTCGATCTTGGACGTTGGGGCCAGATCATTCCTTGTCATGAAGCGCCGTCCTGTGCCCTTCAGGAATCATCCAGCAGCTCCCCTGGCCTCAACCAATGAGATGCCCTCCCCCATGTCACCGTGCCACCACGGATGCCTCCCAGCAGAGCCGATGTCCCTGGGGAAGGAAAGAGTGCCCAGCTGAGAGGGGCTGGCTGCGATAACGAGCTCCAGGAGGGCAGGGACTTTGAGCTCTTTGGTTTCCTGCTGTATTCTCCGTCGCATACAGTAAGCATTCAACACATACTTGTCAAGTGAATCTTGAACAGATGAATTCTATGGACATGTGCTGTTCCCCTTTCCTGGAATGCTTTTCCACTCCTTTGTCTGGTGAACTCCTATTCGTGCATCAAGATCCTAGTAGGCAGCATATATGAGGAAAGTGGGCTGAGCGGGGACTGGGGTGAAGAGGAGAGGACCTACTATGTGCCGCTCTGAAAGCGGGCACCCCCCGCCCATTCCCGCCTTTCTCTGCCCTGCAGGGATGTGGCCCCAGTCTAGCTAGATCTTCTCATTTTTCAAGTGAAGCCAGAGAAAATGGATTTTATGTGAAATCTCCTTGTCTTTCAAATGTTGGCAACTGATTCACATTTTTAAAAATATTTCAAAGGCCAAACCAAACATATCCCCGGACTGGATTTGGCCCGTGGGCAGCCTGTCAGCAAGGTCTGCTCTAGACGGCATAATGGGTACGGTCACCTTCGAGTACGATAAAGGGTTAGCAGACTGTCCTCCCGAGAGTCTCACTTGCATCCCCTTTGCTGTAGCAGTTGTGGGAGGGGCCCTCAGACAGCCAAGGCAACTCTGATGGGAAAAGAGGCAAAACCTTCAGCTCTAGATGAGACCCACAGGCAAAGGCCCAGCCCACCCTAGACTAGATTTTGTGGCTCCCAAACTCCTAAATGCCAGGCCTAGGGAAGACCACACTCATGTCAGGCCTGTTCCTCCCCAGACTACTTAGCCTCTCTCAGAAGTAAAGGCAGGGAAACCAAGGCAGGGCGGGGCTTCCTGGGGACCTTGGCTGATAGTCTGTTGGGCAGGCTCCGAGGGAGCCAGGAGACAGACTTCTCTGGAAAGTCCCTCTTGTCCAGGAACTGGCTGGGTGCCGGGGAGAGAGGACACCCAAGTCCCCTGGTCTCTGAGGCTCCAGCAGCTCCTTGAGTGTCTGCCCTTCCTGGGACAGAATGTTCCAGAAACAGAAAATTGAAAAAGCCCCTCTCTGGGAACCCTGAGCCCCCTTGATGGGAACTGTGAGACTGCTGGGCAGGGACATGAACCTGGTCCCAAGGATCAATGTTGCCTGGAGACCCTCAGTGCCGGAGCCAACTCCCCACTGCCCTCAGCCCTCTCAAGGGTCTGAAGGGCCCCATCAGCCATTTCCCTCAGCCTGATACTAACCGGCCAGGCCCAGTTAGTATCCATCATTCAGGAGGCCGAGAGCCCCACAGACAAGACTTCAAAGCCTCACCCTGCTGTGTGAGCTGAGGCAGATCATTGGGCTGTCTGGCCTTGGTTCTGTATCTGTAAAAGGCATCCTTCTATGGCAGGAAGTCAATGAGCACGTGGGCCAGGTTGGTGCCAGGAAGGGAGAAAAGGAAGTACTGTTTAGTGAGCAAGTACTCTGTGCTGGTGCTGAACCATCTATGTACATCTCTCTTCATCCTCCCTGTATAACCCTGCACTTGTTCAGTCAACAAACATTTGGGGAGCTTCTACCATGTGTCAGGCTCCAAAGAGTACGTGGAGAATAACATAGAACTGAACTCTGTGTCCTTGGAGCTCAGGGTCTGGAGGGTGGAGAGTGACAAACTTCCAAAATTATAATGTTAAGTAGTCAGGGGAAATCAACGCAGGGTAAAAGGATAAAGAGTAACGGGGAGCGGTTTAAAAGAGGAGGTCAGAGCAGGCCTCCCGGGGGCATTTAAACAGAGACCTGAATAGGGTAAAGGAGAGGTATCTGGGGCAAGGGTGTTACAGAAAGAAGGAACAGCAAGTGCAAAGGCCCTGAGGCAGGGGTGTATTTAGCATGTTTGGTGGAATAACGGCACGCAGTTTAGCCAGAGGGGAGGGAAGGAGAGCCAATAGAGGGAGATGAGGTTGTAAGGGGGAGGGGAGAGCAGATCATGTGGGGCCTGAGTAGGCCACAGGGAAGATCGGTTTTTCTTTTTCTGCCAAGTGAGGTGAGAGCCAACGTGAGGATCCTGAGTAGTGGAGGGCCATGACCTGACTTGCTACTATTATCCCCATCTTAGAGATGAGGAAACTGAGGCTCAGAGAGGTGAAGTTACTTGCCCCAGGTCACAAACCCAGGGAATGGCAAAGGTGGAACTTCAACCCTTCTCTGTGTGACACCCAGAGTCTTTCCATTTCCTTGACTGGCTCTGGTTCTGGTGCGAGTCTGGGGGCCAATCAGGTGAGGAGGGAGAGGCCCTCATAGAGCCACTCTTCGCAGCCCCCTGCCTCTCTTCCCCGCTTGTGCCTTCTCCCTCGCCCTCAGCCGTCCCATAGCTGTCCGGGGCCTGGGGGAGTGCCTGACATTTAAGACCATCCCTACCCAGGCGCACATTGGATTTTCGGTGATGGACAAAAGAGCCATTCAAAGGATCCCAGCATAAATGGAGGGGTGGCAGGCAAGGGCCCAGGGCCTGTGGAGTAGCTGCGGCCCTGCCTCTAATTTGCAGAGGGGCCAGGGCAAGTCCCCGGCTCCCAAAGTCACCCTTGCTTGAAGGACAATCACTTTCTTTTTCTTGTAAAAGGAAGAGAAATTGTCAGCTCTTGGGTTTCACTCTGAGCTTGCCGATGTCTTTCCAGTAACTGAAGAGCAAGGGGCTGGGCCCCTGCCTGGAGGCTGCCTGCGGAGGCCTTGGGGGCTGTGGTCGATGCCACCTGGCCCCCCGGCTTCACCCTGCTCTCTGCACCCCTCCCGCCTCCTCCAATAATTGCGGTATTTGGTTTCCCTTCAACACCAAATGCGAAACTGTGCTGGAGGTAAGGCAGAAGGGAATCTGTGTGAATCTCTGAACTGTGGTTGAAGGAAGGTATTCTTAGGCGCCTGCCTGTGAGGGTGATGAACTTCTGGTGCTAAAAGCAGAATTGCTTTTCAGTAAATGTTATTACTCAAAAGGAAGTTGTCACCGCCACCGCCACTTCAAGCCTCTTCCAACGGCCACACTGTCTGCCGGCGTGAGGGGGTCTCTCGGGGGCTCCCAGGGGAGCTCCAGCTGTCTCCCGCTGACTCCCCAGCCGGCTGCCGCTGAAGCACAAATGCCCACAGCCTGCCTAGGCGTTGTATTGCAAGGTGCCCCCTGTTTTCTGACTCAGCATTTCAGTTTCCAGGCTCACGTGGTCTCCGTGGGGCTAAGCCCAAATGGAGGGTGGGGTCAGGGGCCCAAGCCTGAGCAGTCAGTTGACTGGGCTTTGTTTTTTTTTGTTTTGTTTTCTTTGTGGGTTTTTTGAGATCCATTGTCCATCTTGGCAACTCACCTCTCTTAATACCTGTTTCCTCTTCCCGAAAATGGGAGGGGCGGTGATGATACCCCAATGTACAGAGTCAAACATAGTAATTGACCACGGTAAGGTTATTATTAATCGTGTAAATGACTCTGGATTCAGATCATACAGACCAGGACTTCAGATCTCAGCTCCACCCTCGACGACGTGCACGATCTTGGACAAGTCCATTCGCCCCTCTGAGTCTCAGTTTCCTCCTGTACAAAGTACAGATAAGAGTAACGCCTCCTGAGCAAGACTGTAAATCATCGGGCACACTGTAGGGATGCAGCATCAGCCCCATGCCTTCTCTTGATTGCCTGAGGGAGGCTAGCCCCTGGGCTGTTGCTCCACCTGAGCAGCCTGGTCCACAGGAACCAGCTGCCTTCTTCCTTCGCTGAGAAACGTCCATGACCGTGACAGTATGCACTCAAGTCCAGAGGGCAGATGAGAACCAACCAGGCCAACCTCAGTGCGGCCTGTCCAGTAGCTACTCTGCAGGATGGTGGGTCACCATCCCACCCTAGAGCTATCGGAAGATGCCTTGTGATCTGTTCCTCCACCTGTCACAGCCCTGAAAGGTAGCAATCACATTGGCTGAGCAGCACCTGTGGGTGAGCACTGTGCTCCGAGTGCTTCCCGTCCCCGAGCCTCAGCAGCAACCCCTCGAAGGAGGGCCTCCCAGTGCTCAGCCTCTTGCACGTGTGGAGCCCGAGGCTCAGGTAGCTGAGAGGTCTGATAGGCTGAGATTTGAAGCCAGGCTGTCCCACTGAGAAGCCACACGCTTAACCACCATACCACGTCTGATGTTTGAGTTTCTGGCGGCGCCCCCCCATGCCACCACAGACACAAGTATACCCAGAAGTGCAGGGGTGTAGGGCCGCCTGGGAGGCTCAGTCGGTTAAGCATCTGACTCTGGATTTTTAGCTCAGGTCAGGATCTCGGGGTCATGATCTCAGGGTCTTGAGATCGAGCCCCGCATCGGGTTCTGCACTCGGTGGGGAGTCTGCTTGAGATTCTCTCCCTTTTCCTCTCCCTCTGCCCCTCCCCACCTAAAATAAATAAATAAATCTTTTTTAAAAAAGAAGAAGTGTATGGGTATAAAAAATTATATTTGTGTTCTTTATTGAATTTCTTATTTCGAGATTATTGTAGATTCACAGGCAGCCGTAAGAAATAAACAGGGATCCCATGTACCCTCTCCTGGTTTCCGCCAATGATAACACTCTTCCCAAATTATGGAACTGTAGCACCAGGATGTGGACGTTGATATAGCCAAGATGCAGAACATTTCCATCACACAAGGATCCCTCATGCTGTGCCTTCATAGCCAAACCCAGGTCCTATTCCCACCTCTTCCCCGACCGCTGGCAACCACTTACCTATTCTCCATCTCTAGAGTGGTGTGAGTTCAAGAATGACACGTGAATGGCATCGTGTGGGATGGAACCCTTTGGGATTGACTGTGCTCAGCATAATTCCCTAGAGATTTATCCACATTGTTGCCTGATCAACCTTTTGCTCCTTTTTGTTCCTGAGTAGCATTCCACCGTACGGATGTACCACCATTTCCATAGCTATTCACTATGAAGGGTATGGGGGTGGCTTCTAGTTTTTGCTTATTAGGGATCAAACTGCCATGAACGCTTGTGTACATAAGTTTTCATTTCTACGTCCAGGGTGCAATTGCTGAGTCATACGGTAGATTTTAAGAAATTGCCTGTTTACTAGAACACGGTACCATTTTACACTCCCACCAGGAATGCGGGAGTGACCCAGTTTCTCCAACCCTCACCAACACTTTGCATTCTCATCATTTTTTGGTGTTGTCGTTGGAATAGATGTGTAGTAGTATCTCCCTGAGGTCTTCGGCTGCATTTCCCTGATGGCTACTGACGCTGAATGCCTTTGCCTGTGCTCCTGGGCACCTGCGTATCCCCTGCCACGAAATGTCTTCTCCTGCCTTTTGCTCGTGTTCTAACTAGATTTTTTTACTTACTGAGCTTTGAGAGTTCTGGATACCTCCTAGATACCAGTCCTCAGTCAGGTGGTTCGAAAATATTTTCCCCCAGCCTGTAAGCCTGTCTTTTCATCCTTAACAGCGTCTTTCACGGAGGAAAGGTTTTGATTTTGATGAGGTACCATTTATCAATTTTTCCTTTTATGAAGCGTGCTTTTGGCATTCAAGTCTAATAATTACTCACCTAGACTTAGATCCCAAGATTGATTTTCTCCTACTTTTTTTTTTAAAAAAATAAATGTTTTATAGTTTTATGGGTTTTTGTTATAGTTTTATGTTTTACACTTAAGTCCATGATCCACTTTGAGTTAATTTTTGTATAAGGCACGAGGGGCCTTCGTTGGGCCAAGATTCTTTTCTCTTTGCCAACGATGTTCAATGGCTCCAGCACTGTTTATGGAAAAGGTTATCCTTTTTCCAGTGAGTTGCTTTTGCACGTATTTGTGTGGGTCTATTTCTGTGCCCTCTATTCTATTCCATTGACTGTGTGTCTATCCCTCTGCCAATACCACACTGTCTTGATTGCCATGGCTGTGCAGTAAGTCTTAACGTTGGGTAGAATGAGTCTTCCCACTTAGTAGAAAAGTGTAAATCCTATTTTAATTTATCAATAAGTGGTGTGGCAAAGCTCTGTTCCGCAACTTATTCATTTAAAAAGAGAATACTGAAGCAGAGATGGCCAAAGGTCCACCCAGGACTCATGTTCCACCTCTAAAGTGCAGAGGTGTAGGAAAGTAGCTGCCCAGCCAGGGGACTACGTTTCCCAGTTGGCTTTGCACCTGGGTGGAACCATGTGACTAGTTCTGGCCAATGGAATGTGAGGGGACATGTTATGTATGTGTGTCACTCTGGGCTGATGGGTGCCTTCTCCATCCTCTCTCCTCTCTCTGGCTGGATGCTGATCCCCAGGGTAAACTTAGGAGCTACCAGATCAGCCCCCATCAGTCAAGACACCTGAGTAACTATGTGAAACAGAGCTCTTCCTCCCTATGGCCATCCCAATGACCAAAAATGTCTGCATTTATGAATGAAATGTTATAACACTCCTAAATTTTAAAGTTAAAGTAAACAATACAACTTATAAAATGTCCATCCATGTACAGTTTAAAGCCATTTCATATACCCCTGGTACATTCACGTTTGGGAAATATATATATATAATTTTAAAGATTTATTTATTTATTCTTAGAGAGAGAACGTGCACACAAGCATGGTGGGGGTGGAGCGGGAGGGGGGGCAGAGGGAGGGGGAGAGAGAGAATCTCAAGCAGACTGCCGGCTGAGTGCAGAGCCCCACGCTGGGCTCCATCTCATGACCCTGAGATCATGACCTGAGCCAAAATCAAGAGTCGGACACTCAACCAACTGAGCCACCCAGGCGCCCCAAGGGAAATATATATTCTAAACCCTGTGTTAGATGTTAGTTCACAGTCCTTGTACAACTAGAAAAACAGAGGCCCGGACAGGGAAGAGATGTACCCAAGGTCACACAGCAAATCCAGGATGGAGCCCAAGTAATTCCACTAATTAAGTATAACTGATTTTCATGAAACTTTGATTCCTTCTTTTAAAGGACAGACAAGTCTGAGCGTGTCAACCCAGACTCCAAGTGGACGGTTATAAAAACAAATCATAATTAATAATTCCTTGTGAGGCAGGTCAGAGAGCTTCCGGGGCAGGGTGGCGCCTCCAAGCGCTGTTTTTGGGCAGAAGTAGTTTTAAGACTTCCCGCCTTTCAGAGGGGGTGGGGGAACAATTTAAAATAAGCCTAATAAACATGGCTTATGCAGCTATGCTCCCTGGAGTGAAGCTCTCACATCCAGAAGCTGCTCAGCCTTTATGATGTGTGGTTTGTCTGTGTGCTGAGGTTATAGGAAAAAAAAGACCACGAGGGATTTATGGGGAGGAACAACATCAGCAACAAGAATTCCTTGTGGAACTGAGTGGGTCAATTCTTTGCAGTTGTTGAACTGAGTGGGTCAAAAGGCATTGAGAGAGTAACTGCGGAGGAGGCAGGACGGGGGCAGCCAAGGGCTCTGGTGTCGGACTCGCAGACCCCAGTACAAGCCTGTTCTGCTATTGAACAGCTGTGAGTCCTCAGCCATCGACTTTGCCGCTCTGTGCCTCAGCTTCCCCATCTGTGAAATGGGGGTTATAAAAGTCCCTACCACCTAGGGGCTATTTGAAACTAAAGTGAGATAATGCAAGTAAAGGTCTTCCCACAGGGCCCGGCACACAGTAGGCCCTCAACATAGGCTTGCCCTTGTAACATCATACTGGAGAAATTACCCTTTGGGGATGAAGATTTGAGACAATCATACCCCTGTGTTCTGTGGTCCGCAGCCCCGGCTTCATATTTTTAAACATACTGGTTCCTAGGACCCACCTCAGCAATCTCGCTGCAGTGGCCTGGGGGTAAGGGGTGGGCACCAGCTCACCGGGTGACACCAGCTGGAGTGAGAAGTGTGAGAACCCCCACCTCAGTCACAGCATCGTCTTGCGGTGGGGCTCAGTCCATTTACATCATAAGGTGACAAAACATTGGTCTGCTTTTTTCCATTTTTCACTCAGTGTGGTTTGTTTTTTAGGCTCTAACCATGGGGCTGTGAGATGTCTTAGTTCATTGCTTCCAGTTGCTAATTTTTGCATCCTCCATGGTTCCCTCAGCCCCTCCCCCAGCGCGGACCCTCACTTGCCCCCTCCCCCACCACCTTCCACGTAGGACCTCATGACAAACTCTCTCCTTGAATGCCCCTGACCCGAGGGAATTTCCCTGAGTCTTCATACTATCAGTAAGGTTTAACTGGGCTCCAACAACTGAATCTGAATCTCAGGGGTGGGGCCCCAGCTGCCGAAGGCTTTCAAATGCTCTCCAAGCAATTTTGAGGAGGAGTTACAAGGATTGAGACCCACTGGCTTAACCAAAATCTCCATGGCGGAGATAGCAAGAAGCTTCAAGGGAAAAAAGAAATGCCAGGGAGCTGAAAACGTAACTTGAATCCCTCTGCCTGTACATTTCTGATAACAGCCTGGCCCTTGGAGACACAGATGTGACGACCAGAGTTGAGGCCAAGAGTGTAGAACTCAGGACTTTGTGACACCAACCTGTATGTGCTTAACCTCCAAGATGTACCCCCTGCCTTCAAGTTGTTCCCTCCTCAGTGGGGCAGGCAGGGGTATGAGAGGGTAATTACAATCCACTATGATAAAGGCAAATATTAAAGTGCATGGGAGCAATGGAGTGAAGTGGTTCGCTGATTTGGGGGGAGGGGCAGGGTAAAAGATGGGTTTTGAAGGATCAATGGGAGTCTGCTAGAAAAAGATCAGGGACTAGTAAACATCTGTAGCAGATGCTGTTGGTGCCCACCCACATTCCCTAGATGCTTATTCCTACTTGCTGCAAATAGCTATGACTCTGCTTGAGAGATTTGGTCTGGCTGTGGCCATGTGCCTGGCCAGAAGTTCCAAAAAGTTGATGCCCCTGGAATTGGCCTTCAGTTGATGATTAATGGGGAGCTGGAGGACACATAGCCAGTTTCCTCACCCTTTGTTTGGAATAACTCTGGGGTGTATGTTCTACACTGGCTCCTAGAGCCCCCCAGTGGGTTTGAGGTCCAGTTGCCCACAGTGGCGACTGGTTAGAAAACACACGTTTTATTTGCTTCTTCCCTGTTTCCCTTACCCACCTTGCTATTATGGGTGCTTCCTGGGATTACCTCCCAAATATACTCCTTGCTCCTGAATCCTGTCTCAGGGTCTGTCTGGGGGAGAACTCAGACCAAGACATCATCCTTGGTAGAAAAGACAGCCTGTGCAAAGGCAGACAGGGGCAGGAAACCACATGATATGGGCAAAAAATCACTAATAGCTCAGGGCATGGGGTGAAATTAGGCGGAGAGGCTGAAGAAGCCAGAGACATAGGCAGGAAGCAGCCGTGTGGGCCTCAGCTGCCACACCCAGGTCCCAGACTTCTTCCATGTTCTCTGCTCGGGCTGCAGGAACTGGGCTCCAGAGCACGCAGGACAACACGCTCATGGCGGAGGTTCCTCAAGGATGTCCTGGTGAGGCTGGCAGGCTTCAGGGTACCAAATTCTCCAATCATTGCTGCACTGACCCACTAGCCTTTGAATTTATTTGACTAAGATCCAATTCTGCCCCGGACAAAGGCAACAGGGAAACTGACAAAAGGCCACTGTCTTTGATTGGCAGAGACAAGCCAGCTGGGTAAGAGCTGCCCATCCAGTTTGGTTTCCAACTGGGAGTGCTAACTAGTCTTAGTTTCCTCCTCTGTGCAAGGGGGATTGCAATGGCAGCACCCTCACAGGACCGCTGCAGCACCCAGCGAGGGCCCCTTCTCCCGTCCCCTGCCCTGTGGGGACAATCTGGGGGACAAGAAGAAACACTGACCCAAGTTGTCTGCAGAGAACCCAGAGCCAATTTCACCTTGTAGCTGCCCACCACCTCCAAAACCACAGTCTTTCCAGAAGACTCTGGGGTTTGCCCAGGTAAGAATCATCTCTGTGCCTTGGCCACAGTGCCCCCACCGCACCCCCATCATGCCCAGCTCCACGGTGGACCCCAAGAGCCCCAGGGCCCAACCTGACAGGTTAAGCCTCAAAGTTAAGTTGCAGCAACTCACTTGCCAGCTGACTTGCCAGCAACTTCCTGCCCTGGGCTGTAGAGGAACTAGGCAGGGGAGGGAGAACAAAGGCTTTTGTTTACCCAGCCTCAGAGGAAGGCAAGAAACAGTGACTCCTGCCCAATCCTGTGGAAGCCCCCAGAGCTGCCTGCTCAGGATTAGAGCCAGAGGAAGCAAGTCAGAACAGCCAAGTGGGAGACCCAGTGCCGGACTCCTCCCACAGAGCCCAAGAAATGTCCACCCATCCACCCATCCATTCATCCATCCATCACCCATCCACTCATTATCCATCTATCCATCCATTCATCCATCCTTCACCTATCCATCCATTATCCATCTATCCACCCATCACCTATCCATCCACCCATCACCCATCCATTCATCCATCCATCACCCATCCACCCATTATCCATCTATCCATTCCTCCATCCATCACCCATCCACCCATTATCCATCTATCCATCCATTCATCCATCCATCACCCATCCACCCATTATCCATCTATCCATTCCTCCATCCATCACCCATCCACCCATTATCCATCTATCCATCCATTCATCCATCCTTCACCTATCCATCCATTATCCATCTATCCATCCATCACCTATCCATCCACCCATCACCCATCTATTCATCCATCCATCCATTCCACAAGCACATATTGAGCATTATGAAGGGCAAGGCCCTGGGTTGGGCACTGGGAAAAGAGCTGCAAATAAAGTCCCTGCTCTCAAGGGGCTGATATTCCAGGCAAGGAGACGGACAATAAACATTATACATGTACTATAATGACAGAGAAGGTGAGAAGTGCTAGGCAAAGAAATAAATCAAGATAGGAAGAGTTAATGCAGGGCTACTGTCAATGGAGTGGTCAAGGAAGGCAAGAAAGAAGTGATGGACCAGATCTTGAGGGGAAACAGCAAGTGCAAAGGCCCTGGACAGGAACTGGGATTGGCATGTTGGAGCAATAGCCTAGAGGCCAGTCAAGCTTTCATGAAGAGAGGGAAGCGGGTGGAGGGGAATAGGAGGATAAATCTGGACGGGTACTGGGAGCAGGGAGACCTAGCTTGAGCTCTGGCTCTGTGTAGTCAGGGAATGGCTCCTTTCCCTCTCCAGACCTCGGAGTTCCCATCTATATAATAAAGGCCTAGGTAGGATTATCTTTTCCCATCTGGGCCTCTGTCATTTAAAAAAGATGTCCTTCCTCTTGCCTTGAAAGCTAGAGGAACAGGATCTGGACTCTTCACCAAGGGTAAAGAACACAGGCTCTGGAGTCAGGTATTGAATCTCTTTGAGCCTCAGTGCTCCCAGTCATAAAATGGGAATAATAATAGCCTCTCACAGGCTCTTACCAGGAGTTGATGGGATGGTACAGGGAAAGTGTCTATTCTGGGCACCTTCCCTAGATGCTCTTATAATTTGGTAAGGCAGTGGTGGTAAATTTTGCTGACCCTCCAACTCAGAGACAAAGAGTGTGAGGCCCTCAGATGGCCCTCTGCAGTGCTGCTGGCCTTGGCTTACAGGGCGAGGCTGGCCCAAGCCTAGGGGCTGGGTCTCTACTGCTCAGTTCAAATCATAGGGAGATTGCTGGAGAGGAATATGGATAAAGCCCTTCAAGCAGCTCAGAGGCCTCCATCCTGGACAGGCAGCTCAGCACCAGCACAAAGCTCTGCTTGGGGCAGGCAGCAGAGGTTCCCATCTGGCTCTGTCATGTCTATGCTGTGGCCTTGGGCTGTCCTTTTCCCTCTCTAGGCCTCAATTTCCAAGTCAGAAGCACTGCTATCCCATTTGATCTGTTCCAACCTCAGGGCCTTTGCACTTGCTGAGTTGGCCACCTCTTTCCAAAGCCAGCTCCTTCTCCTCCTTTAGGACTCAGCTCAAATGTCACCTCAGAGAGGGTTTCTCTGACCACCCAATCCAATATAACCCCATGTCCACATTCATTCTTTGTCTCTGTACCTGGTTTACCTAGCTTCAGAGTACTCCTTAAGACTCTCTGAAATTATCTGCTCATTTCTTTGTTTACTTCTTTTTTCCGGACTCCTCCCACAATAGTGTCAGCTCCACAAGGATAGAGATTGCAGAGATTGCCCATCTTCTCCACTGTATCTCCAGGAACTCGCACATAGCAGGTACTCAGGAAATATTTGGTGAGTGAATAATGGGGATTTAATGATTCCTTTGTTTTTCTCTAAAAGTTTTCCCACTTAAAATTAATTTCAATTACATGATTAACACTTTAATTACACTCTCCAAATTTTTCTTTACTATTATAACTTACGGTTAAAATACCCTTTGACCTCCATCCTGGATACTCCCCAGGGCAGCCATATAACAGGTTTGGTTTGCATCCTTCCAGACTTATTTCTGTGCATTTACACACCCAGAAATACATAACACTGTTATTGACATTGGGGGTGTCTGTGTGTAGGTACGCGCGTGTGTGTGTGTGCACGTGTGTGTGTGGATAAATGGTGGATCAGACAGGGCTCAGAGTAGGACTCAAAATAAACAACTCTGAGTAATTGGGATGGTTCAATTTTATGTGTCCACCCAGCTAGGCTATGGTTGCTTGGTCATAGTTTAGACTAGTGTTCAGTCAAAACACTAGTCTAAATGTTGCTGGGAAGGTGTTCTGTAGATGTAATTAACATTTATACTTAACTAACTTTAAATAAAGGAAATTACCAACAGTTATGTGGGTGAGCCTCATCCAAACATTTGACAGCCTTGAGAGCAAAAACTGAGGTTTCCTGGAGAAGAAATTCTGCCTCTAGAATCTAACCTAGAAATCCTGCCTGAGTTTGCAGCCTGCTGGCCCGCCCTACAAATTTCAGACTTGCCAGCTTCCACAACTGCATGAGCCAGTTCCTTAATTCCTTCTTTGATTTTGTTTCCCTGGAGAACCCTGGCTGATATGGTCATTTACACAGAGAAATAATCTATTAAAAGGAGTTTTGGGGGAAAAGGACAATCAATAAAATAGACCAAAAGGGCAAAGACTTGAACATTTCACAAAAAGACTTAACAAATGACCAATAAACAGGCGAAGGTGCTTAATTAACATCATTAATCATCAAAGAAATGCCAATTACAGCCACAGTGGGATACCACTATACACTCACTAGGATGGTTAAAGTGAAAGAGATGGAAAAAATGCCAAGAGCTGATGATGACGTGGAGCATCCAGAAGGAACTCCTCTGCATGACTGGGAGAAATGCAAAATGGTAGAGGTCTTCAGAAACAGGCACTTTCCAATAATGTGAGACATGCATTTACCATGTAACCCAGCAACAGGTCTATACCCAACAGTAATGCAGGCTGATGGTCACAAAAAGACATGCCAAGAACGTTCATAGCAGCCCTATTCATGAATAGCCCCTAACTAGAAAATAATCACATAGCCCTCAGTAGGAGAGTGCATGGATGAACTGAGTCACATCCAGACAATGGAATATTGCCCAGCAATAAGAACGAATGATCTGCAACTGTATGCAACAACATGAATGGATCTCAAAGACATTAACACAAAGAGATAGGGGCCAGACACAAACACATACTGCTTGATTCCACTTATGTTAAGTACTAGAAGTAGACCCACCACCCTTGGTTACCCTTGGGGAAGTCATGGCTGGAGGAAGGCACAAGGGGACTAGAATGTCCTGTTTCTTGATGTGCGGTTGGTCACACAGTTGTGCTCACTTAGGAAGATCTGCCAAGTTATCACTTATGACCTGTGCATTTTTCTGTATGTATGTATGCTATACTTGAGGGAAAGTTCAAATTAAAATAGGAGATTTGGGGAGGCCAGGAGGGTTGGAGAACCAGGTTTCAAGGTCAGCAGGGACAGTGCCCCAGATCATAAATTCTGGGTCAGGTAAGACATCTCTACTCCCAATGGACTGTCCCTGCTTCCAAGTCTGGGTGGGCATGCCTGATTGATGGAACCTGGGTCACATGATCAACCCCTAGATACAAGGGAGGTTGGGAAGAGTGAGCATCTAGCAGGGTTACCATCAGTGGTGGAGGAGGGCGGGCTCTGCCTCAAAAGACAGGGAGTCCTCAGACCACTGCAAGGTGCTTCACCCTTCCCTAATCAGTGGATATTTAAGTTGTTTCCAACAACCATTTTGGCACATACCCGTCGTGCCTGATGTTTCTCTAAGGGAGATGCCAAATGATGGAATTGGTGAGTTCTAGAAAATATGACCTTACGGTTTTATTGGACGTTGTAGAATTGTCTTCTTGAGAGGCACTTTGTACTCCTCCCAGCAGCAGTATGTGACTGTGGCCATCTCCCCCACAGTCCCCTGAACACTTTACATTACCTACTCTTTTATTTTTGTCAGCCTGAGGAGTGGAAAATGTTATCTAATAATTTTTTAAATTTGCATTTGCCTGATTACCATCAAGGTTGAACATCTTACATGTTTATTTGCCATGTATATTTTGTTTTCTGTAAATTGCCTGTTCCCCTCCACCACCCCATTATTCTAGTGGATTGGGTTTTTTTTTTTTTTTCTTACTGTTCTGCAGACTCTTTATATATTATGGAAATAAATCATTTGTCTACATTTATGTTGCAAATATTTTTACCCAGGTTGTCATTTGTCTTTTAACTTTGGAGTGACCACATGCTGTTCCCCTAGGCTGACAACTTTTCTGAGTCTGGGAAATAGATGTTGAGGGGAAGGAGGTGGGGATAAAGAGGAAAGGGGATCTTTCTGCCCTTACCCCATTTTGTTCCCACTAGCCCTGAGTACATTTTGTAATATCTCCACCAGTCATCCTTTCATTTCCTTGTTCTTGTCACCAATAGGAAATAGCATTAGGGCCCTAGCCATAGGACTTCCTAACTTTCACTTTATGATTTCTTTTTTCCTAACAAGAAGTTTATAGAACTTGGTGTAGAGAAGAATCATTCCCAGGGCCCTTAGCATTCTCAGTGTCCCTGGTGGGGAAGCAGCGAGGCTGAGCACCACTCACAGGTGTCATTAATTTATTGACCTTATGAATAAAAGAATTAGATTAATCTCAGGAATTTGCAAACCGCTTCAGAAGCTGCCAACTGTGGGCAAATGGGTAAATGGCGCCTAGGGCATGTGGTGAGCAAATGGCCTGGAGGTGAAACTGGGCAATGATTGAAATTATCCTTGAAAATCTTTTATGTTGCTCATAAACGGGCAAGAGAACATGGTTTGGTGAATAGAAATACATGTGCGATGCACAAAGTCAAGGGTCGGCAAACTACAGCCCTTGGGCCAAATCTCACCCTCCACCTGTTTTTGTACATAAAGTTTTATTGGCATACTGCCACGCCGTTAGTTTCATATTATCTGTGGCTGTTTTCCAGCTACCACAGCCGAGCTGAGCCGTTGCAACAGAGACCACATGGCCCACAAAAGGCTAAAACATGTATTATCTGCTCCTTTACAGAAAAAGTTTACCAACCCCTGAATTAAGTAACAAAAAAGCCATAGCCAAGTTAAAATTTTATAGTATTTTTAGATAGAGAGATTAAAAAAACGATTAAAATAATATTTGGCCAACCATGTATAGCTGAGTCTTCCTGACTTAAACGCTACTGCCTAGCTCAGTAATCTTAGCAAGTCACTCTATGCCTATCAACCTCAATTTTCTCATCTGCAAAATGGGTGCAATGACAGTACAGCCCTCACAGGGTTGTATGAGTATTAAGTGAGTCAAGAAGATTCTCACAACAGTGCCTGGCACATAGTGAGTGCTCTATAATTATTTGCTATTATTGTCCTCATTGCTGCACACAGACAAGTCTAGATCGGTATTGTGACACTGGGACCTCCCAGCTGTGTGACCGAGAGCACATGGCTTCCTTTCCCCGGGACTCAGCTCCCCATCCATAAATGGGATCGTAATGGTTCCCATCACCTGGAACTGCTGTGAGGGCTGCGCTCAGCACAGCATCGGGCACACGGTAGGCATTCAGTGCATGGTAGCCATTATTGCCACCGTTCCCGTTATTCCGACTTCCTGTCTGACCCCAAAGCTTCTGCGCTGTCTGGAACTCAGTTCCCCTCCCACTGTCAAAGGTAGGTCCTGACTCTGGACCCACTGTGTACCAATACTGACTGTTCCACCCAGAGGCTGTTTATTTAACTGTCCTCTTAAGTAACTCCCCAGCCATCAAAGGGCTGTTTACAAACCCCACAATTAGCCTTCCTGGAATAACAAATAAACAGAAACCTAATTAGGCGTGTTTCTCCTGGCTCAAGAGACAGTGATCTGAAGGCTTAGGCATAGCGGCCATCAGTTAAATAAACATTCGTGGGATATGTGGATGAACGATGTGTGGAGGGATAGATGGACGTGTGGATGAATGTATGGGTGGATGGGTGAGTAGGTAGGTGGATGGATGGATGGATGGATGGATGAATAGATAAAAGGATAGAATGTGGGAGGGATAGAAAAATGGGTAAGCAGATGAATAGAAGGATAGGTGGCTGGAGGTGTGGATGGACAAATAGAAGGGTGAACGGAAGAGCTAGATGGAAAAATGGGCAGATGGGTGGATAGATTTCTGGATGGTGGATGAGTGGGTGGATGGGTCTATGAGCAGATGGATGAATAAATGAATGGATGGGTGGGTGGGTGGCAGTTAGTGGGATGCTGGAGAGAGGGGGTGATGAGAACTGAAGTTCTTGGCTCTTTCTGGCCTCTGGGTCCTGCCCTGTTCTTCACTGAGATGCTAGGTCACCACCCAGTAGAAGGGACTCTGGCCTATGGCATCAGAATAATCCTGGGTTTGAATTCAGCCTCTGCCACATCCTAGCTCTGTGAACTTGAGCAAATCCTGCTACTCTCTGGGCCACAGTCTCCTCCTCTGTAAAATGGATGTTGGTAACTGCTGCGCCCCGGGGCTGCTCTGAGGCTGTTTGTGGATGGCCCAGACCCTGTGTTCTGAGGCTTCACCTGGACGGAGGAACTGAGGACCAGCCTGCGCTGGTGGCGGAAGGGCCACTAACACAGAACCCAGGGCTGGCATCCCTCCCCTGTTCCCCGGATTCCAGCCTCAGGGCCCCCACTCCGTTCTCCCGACCTGGCGGGTGAGTTTGCCATCCAGACTGCCTGGACTCGAATCCTTCTTCTGCTAACCAGCTGGAAACCTTGGGCTAGTTGCTAACCACTCCGTGCCTCGGGGAAATGAAAGTCTCTACCTCAGAAGATGACTGTGATGGTTGAATGAGTTAATACAATAAAGTGTGTAGGACAGTGCCTGATCCACAGTACACATGGTGACTCCCCTATTATTGGTACATAATAGCTATTATTAGTAGGCTAATAGTATTATTAGTATATTAGTATTAGTTTTCCCACTACCCCCTTTACCCTTCTGGCCCAGAGCAAGCTCTAACGTTTCCCAGCAGGAGACAGCCCTCAGGCTGGGCTGGAAAGGAACAGAAGGGCTCCCGGCAGAAGGCCACTGCCAGCCAAGGCGCAGTTTGGGCAAAGGTGCAGAGCGGGAAAGCTCCCTGGGAGTGGAGGGCTGGAGCGTCTCTGGCCAGAGGGAGGTGTGAGTTCCAGTGGCAGAGGCTGGGCGGGGTGAGGTGAGTCAGTGTTTGGCCCAGCCAGGCCCTAGCAGCGCTGTTTCCCATCAAGGGGCGGGGCGGGGCGGCTGCGGCTCTCTCTGGCCTGGGGTGAGGGTCTGAGTCAGCCCAAGTCAGGTAAGTGTAAGAGGACGTGGGGCTTTCCCATGGGCACCCTGGAAGTCCATGTGAGCAGGTCCGGGCCACCTCCCACAGCAAGTAAGCAGAGGCCCAGTGCTGCCTGCCTCCACAGTTGGCCCCAGGCCCCAGGTCCAGAAAGAGGCCTGGGAGCCTCTCCTCTGCCTGAGACTGGGGTGGGGCCCAGAAACCCAGCCGTGGTCCTTTCCTCAAGGAGGAAGCGAGGTTTGGAGTCCAACAAGGTCTGGGCAGCCAGGGAAAGCCTCCCTGAACAGGGGACATTTGAACCAAGGCCTAAAGGAGGTGAGGAAGTGAGCAGTGGGTGACATCTGGGGAAGAGTGTCCTCAGCAAAGGGAATTGCAGGTACAAAGGCCTGGAGGTGGAGGCCTGAAGTTTTAGAACAACAGCAAGGAGACTATCGTGACTGGAGCCAAGACAAGGGAGACTAGGGGTTGGTGAGGGCTGGGGGAGTTACAGGGAATGGACAGACAAAGCAGGGCCTTCTGGGCCATGGGGAGAACTTGGGTTTTTGCTCTGGACGAGGTGGGGGCCCTGGCAACATTCTGAGTTGGGGAAGGACAGGATCTGACTTAGGTTCTAATGAGATCCGTCTGGCTGTGTATGGAGAATGGACTGGGGGTGGAGGGTACAGGACAGAAGCCAGGAAACCAGGGAGGAGGTGACTGCAATAGTCCAGCTGAGCAATGAAGGGGGGGCTGGACCAGGGTAAGGGCAGTGGAGGTTGAGAGAAACAGGCAGGGTTCTAGGAATTCCTTCGGACATCAGTCAACAGGCCATTCTGGGGAACCTACTGTTTGTGAGCCCCGTGTGTGAACTATGGATACAGAGATCCTGAAGGCCGAGCCCTTGCTTATGGTTCAGGAAACAGGAGACAAATAGATGCAATTATGGTGTGTTCAGCGCTTGACCGACTCGGCCCCAGGCCCTGTCCACAGACTTTCTATGTAGTTACTCAATTTCGTGAAATAAGAACAATCATGAACACCCATTTTAAAGACGAGGAAGCCGAGACCCTCGTGGAGAGGTTACGCAACATGCCCAAAGTTAGGAGACTCTGCTCTGCTGGGAAGCAGCTGGTCTGGGAGTCGCACCTGGGTCTGAAGGGCTGCAGGGCTGGGCCCACCTGATTGCTCTGGTCACCCGCGGGGCCTCTGGAATCAGGAGGGCTTCCTGCAGAGGTGAGGCTTGGCCTGAGTTCCCAGGGATGGGCAGGATTCTGTCAGTGAGCAGAGAGGCCATTCCAGGCCTGGGCACGGCACGAACCCAGGCCAGGAGGTGAGACCAATCCTCTTAGCCCGGGACTCCCACACCTCACTTAAAAGGCATCTTTAAAGATATGAGTACTTTTTATTAAGTAAACTTGATTTTTTTTTTTTTTTTTTGGCTTGGTTGGTTTTTTAAAAACAATTTACTGAGGTAAAATCCACGTAACGTCAAATCAACCATTTCAAAGTGAACAATTCAGAGGCATTTGGTACGTTCACAATGTGGTGCAACCACCACCTCTAACTAGTTGCAAAACATTTTCGTCACCCCAAAAGGAGACCCCGCACCCATCATGCAACTGCTCCCGGTCTGCTTTCTGTCTCCATGGATTCAGCTACTCTGGGTGCTTCATCCTTCTTATAGCGTGTGTCAGTAAAATGATTTTTATTTTTATTTTTTTATTTTTTTATGGATTTTATTTATTTATTTGAGAGAGAGAGAGCAGGTGAGGGGCAGAGGGAGAAGCAGGCTCCCCGCTGAGCAGGGAGCCCAATGCGGGGCCCGATCCTGGGATTCCAGGATCATGACCTGAGCCAAAGGCAGACGCTTCACAGACTGAGCCACCCAGGCGCCCCGGTAAAATGATTTTTAAATGATTTGTATTACAACCAGAAAGGGAAAACAAGTATTCATTTCTACAGACGGAAAGTAACCTTAAAAACAACGATCACAAAACAGCATGATTAAATTCTAGCTGGACCCTGTGGCGGGCCGAGGGCTCTGGGTTGACGTCCGCTCTGCCTCGTAAGGGCAGGTGAGCGAGCTCGGCAGAGGCGGCAAGGCCCGCTAGCACCCACACGAGGCTCTCTGTGCAGGCTACTCGGAAGACTCAAAGAGAACTGCAAAGGGAAGGACATCCTTGGGGCCACCTGTTACCCAACTCATCTTGAACTGGGGCTTCTGACGTTTCCAGGGTAGACATGGGCTGTGTGGGGTCCCCGAGGGTGAGTCTCCCCAGTGCCCCTGCAGGTGGATCAGAGGGGAGGGCCAATGATGGGGACCCTAATGGGAAGCCAGTGGCCCAGCCCAGACGTAATCCGAAGATCCAAGCTAATGAATGTCGTCCTCTTTCCAAAGCCTTTCGCATCCATTAGGTGGCATAGGGAACAGCTGGGTCAGTTTTTGGACTCTCGATGTATTTACTCATGGCTATGCCCATGCCATACTATGCCTTTGTCGTATAGTCTAGTGTCTGCACCAACAAGTCCTCCTCTTGGGTTTTCTTTTTCAGAACTGTCTTGCCCATTTTGGCAAATTTACTCCTTCCTGGGACTGTAGAACATACCCTTTGAACAGAGAGGCCTAGAGATGACAGACCCTGAGTTACAAAGGGCTTCACGCTTCCTGGCCCATTTCCAGGACTCCCAGGGGCACAGGGCAACGTCGGGGTGCGTGCGAGGCAGGCAAGCTGGGAGGAGTTGAGGGGGTCTCTTCACCACCCCGAACACACCCATGTTGGTGGGTCCCGAAGGCGACGAGACATGTCTGCTTTTTAAATGCCCTCAAAAACAGCGTTTGCTAAACTCAATTTGCTTTTACAATTTTTCTTTAAACCTAGTTTTAAAGGAAACATTTTTGCCTCTGCTTTAAATGAGCAGCCGGTCTGGTCTTAAGGGTGAGGTATTTGCTGCCGGGGCTCCGCCCATCTCCCCTCCCACAGACCAAATTCCAGCCATGAAGCACCTGCCCTTCACCTGCAGGCTCTGCCCACCTGCGGCAGGCTGGAGGTGCTGGGAATGAACACTCCCGGGAGGCGCCCTCAACCCTGGACTGGCAGGAGAGGATGTCTACATTCCTGGGCTCCGTCTCCACCCTTTCCCCCACCCCCAGGTGGGAGAGCTCAGAGGTGCACGGTCTCCACAGCAGAGTGAGCCCCGGGTGCCCACAGTGGTCGCTTGCTCGATGACACTCGGCATTGACATTGACCGCCCTCCTCCCTCACGTCCCTCCTTCCCCATCGGTGTTTCCAGGGGTCACCTCCCAAATAAAGTATCTGCCTTCAACGAATTCTCTTCGGGATCTGCTTCTAGGGGAACCCAACCCAAGGCACTTGCTGGAAATCAAAGATATTGAGCAGATTATACAAAGAAGCGAGACAAAGCCGGACACCACTCCTGCTGATGGCCTGGCGCTGGCTCTGCTCTCTGTTTCTTAAAAAGAAAGAACAGGGGGTAGAAAGGTGGGAAAGACACACAGGCCACACGTGGAGCCTTTCCTTCCCGCGGCAGAACCGGGAGGACAGAAAGGGAGCTGAGATGAGTCTCATGATGAGATGATGAGTTTCCACGCAGGGTCCCTGCACCCCACACGGCTACCTCCAGGCCCTTCCATGGTCCACGGCTCGGGAGGTCCTGGGAACAACAGGCCAGCTCTGAGGATGGTGGAACACCCGCCCAAGCTGGGCAGCTGGCAGGACACAAGCCTGGGGGACCCAGTGGACAGCATCCAGCACTGGGCTGGGCACAGGGGCCAGATGGGGGCCAGGAGAAGGACCTGTGGTCCTTCTGAAAGAGCCCAGAGGGCTATTAGCCTGACACAAGAGCTGATGGGCTCAACTCTGCTTGGAGAGCGTCTTGGGAAGGGAGAGCTCATGCACTCATTCGTTCATGCACTCATTCATTCACCAAATATTTATTGAGGACCTACTATGTGTGGGCACTGTGCCAGGCACTGCAGAGATAGATGGCCAGGCCAAAATCCTTTATGGTACTGACCCTCTAGTCAGGGATACAGACAAAAAACCAAGTGAACACAGAAAAAAATTCTGAAATGAGAGTCTTTGGTGCTACAAAGAAAAAACAGAATGATACAATAAAAAGTAGATGGGGAGGGCGCCTGGGTGGCTCAGTTGGTTAAGCGACTGCCTTCAGCTCAGGTCATGATCCTGGAGTCCCGGGATCGAGTCCCACATCGGGCTCCCTGCTCGGCAGGGAGTCTGCTTCTCGCTCTGACCCTCCCCCCTCTCATGCGCGCTCTCTCTCTCTCTCATTCTCTCAAATAAATAAAAATAAAATCTTAAAAAAAAAAAAAGTAGATGGGGAGAAGGCTTTTGATGGTATGGCCTGGGAGGGTCTCTGAGGAGGGGTCATTTAAGCTCAGAACTGAATGTGGAGAAGCAGCCCCTCATGCAAAGAGATAGAGAAAGGGGGTTTGAGAGAGGGAACAGCAAATGCAAAGGCCCGGGGGTGGGAATGAGTTTGGTGTGTTGGAGGAACAGAGGCAGGCTGATGTGCTGGAGTGAAGGGAAAGGAGGAAGAGTAGTGGGAGGTCGGGTGACGTGGTCATTGGGGCCGGGTCAGAGCAAAGATTTGCCTGGCAAGTATTTGTGGGACCAATGAGTCACTCAGAGATGGCATCCATGGGCACTGGATGGGGAGCTGAGAGGGGAGATGAGGTGTTGGGTTTGGGACATTTTTTTCTCTTGCTGTCTTTGTCGGTGGGAGAGAAAGCCAAGGAGGATGACCTTGGTTTGCATGGGGCCAGCCCAGAATGCAGCAGCGAGGGGCTACTTCACTGGGGCGGATCTGGCTGATGTCAACCAATCAAATCAGCAAATTCATCTTTGGCACCTCATAACAGTGTCTACTTGATGAGGCACTATTTATCGGGAATCTATGCACCAGGGTCTGTGCAACCCCATCAGAAGCTACCAGATATATTCCTTCCCAGGAAGACGCCCACAAAAATAGAAAATTTCAAAAAATATAGAAAATTTCAATGCAACGTGGTACGGCAAGGGCCAGACAGAGGAAGCGTTATTCAAGTTGGCTTTTGAAGGCTAAAGAGGAACCCGCTGAACAGAAATCATCACCAAAGGGATTCCTCTTGCTCATCACTGTATCCCAGCACCTGAGTAAGACACAGCCTGGCACGTGGTGAGTGCTTACTCGATATTTGCTGGTGAAATGAATCGGAGCTGCCCACACTTCAGTTATTCAAGTAACTGCCTTCATGATTTTTTTTTAAAGATTCATTCTTTTTTTTATTTTTTTAAGATTTTATTTATTTCTTTGACAGAGAGAGAGAGACAGCAAGAGCCGGAACACAAGCAGGGGGAGTGGGAGAGGGAGAAGCAGGCTTCCCGAAGAGCAGGGACCCCAATGTGGGGCTCGAACCCAGGACCCTGGGATCATGACCTGAGCCAAAGGCAGACACTTAACGACTGAGCCCCCCAGGAGCCCCTCATTTATTTATTTTAGGGAGAGAGAGAGAGAGCACGAGTGGGAGGGGCAGAGGGAGAGGGAGAGAGAATCTCAAGCAAACTCCACGCTGAGCGCGGAGCCTGACACAGGGCTCGATCTCATGACCCTGAGATCACACCTGAGCCAAAACCAAGAGTCGAACACTTAACCAACTGTGCCACCCAGGCGCCCCTGCCCTCATGATTTTTGTGCAGTCTGCCTTCCAATTCTGCCATTACTTCATATTTTTCTTCACGTTGACTTACTTTTTTATTTAAACACATTTATTTTAAAAGGAAACACTTTCTATTATCCCTAGATTTGAAAAAAAAAAGAACACTTGCCACAAATCAAAGATAACCAGAAAAATCATCACATTGAAAACAAGACAATGTTATTCCCCCATCTGTTAAGAGAACAAAAAGACAAGCCCATAGACGGAGAGGAAATATCTGCAAATCACATATGTGACAGAGGCCTGACTTGCATCTAAAATGTATAAAGAACTCTCCAAATCCATTAATAAGAAAAAACATCTGATTTTTTAAATGGACAAAAAGTGTGAACAGACCTAACACCAAAGAAAATAAACAGACAACAAATAAGCACATAAAAGATGCCCAGCATCGGGGCGCTTGGGTGGCTCAGTCGGTGAAGTGTCTGCCTTCGGCTCAGGTCATGATCCCAGGGTCCTGGGATCGAGTCCCGCATTGGGCTCCCTGCTTCTCCCTCTGCCCTCCCCTCTGCTTGTGCGCTCTGTGTGTCAAATAAACAAAATCTTTAAAAAAAAAAAAAAAAAAAGATGCTCAACATCATTCATGATTAGGGAAATTCAAGTTAATAATACAACGACATACCAGTATACACTTACTAGAATGGCTAAAATGAAAACCAAACCAACAAAAAAACCAAAAACCCTGACAATACCAAGTTCTGGTGAAGATGGGATGCAACCAAACCTTTCCTACATTGCCGGTGGGAATGGAGTCTGTCGCTCTGTCCAGGAGCCCCGGACAACAATGACATGGGGACTGACGTGTCCCTGGCCAGTGAGGAGAACACTCGAGTGTCGGAGGCAGCGTGCCCACAGGGCACAGCAGACACGAAAGCATGGACATGTGAAGGCTCAGCTCCAAAAACACGGGGGCCCACATTTAGCTGGGGCAGTGAGGGAGTAGCTGGATTCAATTTTGTCTTCTTTGTCTCTGTGTCCCCTGGCACCCAGCTCAGAGCTGGCCCATGGCTAGCCCTCACTAACGAGTCACCCCTGTGGGCTCCTGCACCGGGCTTCTGTTCCCTCTGCAGGGGATACCCCCCTTCTCCTACTTTGACCACCGACTAACTCCTCCACTCACCTCGGGTGCCTCCTCCGTCTCCTCCCTGTTCTTGAGGGACCCCTGCTCTGCCGTTACCATGCATGCTATATATTTTCTGCCTATATATTTTCTTCCCTTCCCCCCCACCCCCCCCACCCCCGTCCTCTGGGTCAGTTAGAACCTCTTATGTGCAAGTGACAGAAAACCAGCCCAACTGTTTTCAGCCAATAGTGGCTGATAAAACTAAAAAGCCCAAGGGTGTCCAGTTTCAGGTATGGCTGGCTCCAGGGGTTCAAACCCTAGCCGGCTCTGTGTTGATCTCTCTCCGGCAGCCTCTTTCCCCCTGTAACATCCTCTGATGCACCGGGCTGTCACTCCCTCACTCTCAATCCAATGGGAAAATTGCATCTCCTTCACAAAGAGTTCCCAGCAACCCAAATCCCAGGATCGAGTTTCACAGAACAAGCTCAGGTACAACTCCACCTCTGGGCTAATTACTGGAGCCAGACCTGGTCACGGGCCCACTCCTGGAAATGGGGTCCTGGGGTACCCCACCCAAACCTCAGGGACTGAGATGAGGGAAAAGGAGGTTCTCCAGCAGGAGACTGGGATGCTATTACCTGAAAATGACCTGTTCATAAACTTCCCACCTTCTCCCGGCAAACCTTAGCTCATCCTGGCATGCTGTGTGACCTCAAGCCAACCCCTTCCCCTCTCTGGGCCTCATGTTCCTCCTCTGGAAAATGGGCAGGAGGCCGTATAAATTCCAACATTCCAGAATTCTGGGACAGCTTCCAGAACTGGCGGCTGCTCCCAAAATCCCGGGAACCTTCCGGTACTTCTGGGGACGGAAGTGGAGTGTCAGCCTGAGCTGTCCTGGGCCCCCTGGCCTGGGAACATGCTTAGAAGATGACAATTGGGCCCCCTTCGGCCCAGATTCCACTCCTGTGGCGGCCGTGCCAAGGAAAACAAGCCCAAGAACCAGGCATTAAAGGTGAGCATATTTGATGAGTTTTAAGATGACAAATTATTTACACAGGTGTGGGAACCATCCCCTGCACCCTGGTTTCTTTCCTCTCTCTTCCTCCCCTTTCCAAATTCTTTCCCCCAAGGGTGCTGACAGACGTGCCAAGGGAGGGGGGTGGCTGGTCGTGGGGATCTGCCCCCAGCCCAGCAACCCGAGGCAGCAGGGGAGGGGCCAGAACAACAGCGGAGACGCCTTGCTCTCCCTCGCCCTCCCTCTTGCTCTCAAGCCCCGTCACCTGGGGAGATACGAAGCTGAGGTCCTGGGAATGTCCAAACTACCTGAGCCCTTCTACAGAATGATGCCCAGTTCATCCTTAGTTACCGGTGGGGGTGGGGGGGCGCCTGGCTGGGGCTCAGTCAGTAGAGCAGGCGACTCTTGATCTCAGGGTTATGAGTTCGAGACCCACGTTGGATGTAGAGATTACTTAAAATCTTTAAAAAAAAATTTTTTTAATTAAAAAAAAAAACTAAAACAAAAAACAAAACAAGGGGGAGGGGAACGAAGCTCACAGGGTCACACAGCCATGAGTAGCTGACCTTGGAGTCAGTAAGGGGAGAAGTGAAGAAAGCGTTCCTTTCTTTCTTTTTTTTTTTTTTTAAATTTTTTTTTTTTTTTAAAGATTTTATTTATTTATTTGAGAGAGAGAGAATGAGAGACAGAGAGCACGAGAGGGAAGAGGGTCAGAGGCAGAAGCAGACCCCCAGCTGAGCAGGGAGCCCGATGCGGGACTCGATCCCGGGACTCCAGGATCATGACCTGAGCCGAAGGCAGTCGCTTAACCAACTGAGCCACCCAGGCGCCCGAAAGCATTCCTTTCTTAAGCACCTGCTGTATGCCCGACAGTGAGCTGAGCCCTGGGAATACATGGTGAATGAAGCAGACAAAAGCGCCTGGCCTGGCGGGGCTGAAAAGGAAAGAAACGACGTAAATAATGAGTTGCCTTCACACATGCTTTAAGAAAATAAAACAGGGCTTAAAAAAATTAAAAATTGGGACGCCTGGGTGGCTCAGTCGTTAAGCGTCTGCCTTCGGCTCAGGTCATGATCCCGGGGTCCGGGGATCGAGCCCCGCATTGGGCTCCCTGCTCAGTGAGGAGCCTGCTTCTCTCTCTCCCTCTGCTGCTCCCTCCACTTGTGCTCTCTCTCTCTCTCTCTCTGACAAATAAATAAATAAAAATCTTTAAAAAAAAATTAAAAATTAAAAAAAAATCCAAAAATAAACAAATAAAGTACCATTCAGTATTAAAAAAAACCAACGGGGTGAGGGGTTGGGTTGGGGGGAGGGCACTCTAGGTTGAGGAGGTGACATCTGAGCTGAGGAAGACGAGCAGGAGCCAGCCGTGGGGAGACTGAGGGAAGGACATTCCAGGCAGATGGCATTGCACATGCAAAGGCCCTGAGGTTGGAAGTGGCTTGAGGGTTCAAGGAACAGTGAGGCCAGTGTGGCCAGAGCAAGGGGAGGGAGAGGAGATGGATCAGAGGTAGGCTCCAGGCTTTTTGCTTCGGACAAACCCGCAGAGTGGGTAGGATCACTCCCTTTTTACTGAGGAGGAGATGGGCCCAGAGAAAGGCAGCGACTTGCTCAGGGCCACACAACAGAGCCAGATGTCAGCTCCTTGCATCGGCCCGTGCCCATGCTCCTGTGCTTCGGAGAGGCGAGAGGGCAGGGCTAAGGAGGGCCCAGGACCTCCAGGCTTCTCAGCGGCAGCTCAGCCCTCGGGAGGAGGGGCACCTGGGGGCAGGCCCTTCGGCTTGACTGTGGGAAGAAAGTGGAGACTGATTTGGGCTGCTGAGTAATGAGGGTACCACAGGCTCCCAGGCCTCAATGAGCTCTGCCTCAGTTTACCCACCTGTAAAAGAAAAATGGGTTTAATAACATGTCTGCCTCCAGTGCCAACTTCAGAGAGGTGCTCTGAGGGTTAATTACTGCCTGGCAATTCTGGAGCCTTGATGAAAGGTGAGGGGAAGTGGGCGCTATTAACCCGGGCACGTAATTACTTACAGCCTGGGGGAGGACGAGAGGGGTCGCACCTGGTTCTGATTCAACCCCAGGCTCCTTTCCGGATGTGCAGGGGCCCGGCATGCCCCAGGCATCTGCCTCTGACCCCCTCCTGCGCCGGCAGCGGGGGGTGGGGGGTGGGGTGAGGGGGTGGGGGCTGTGAGCGGTCACGAGCCACACAGGCTGGAGTTCAATCACATCTCTGCCCATTCCCGATCCCCTGGCGGGGAGACGCGCGCAATGCTACTCCCCTCTCGGGGCCTCGGCTTCTTCATCTGTACAATGGGGGTAAGAACCTGGCCTATCCCACGGGGACTGTGTTCTCTCTCACGCGTGCACAGATGTGCCACCTGCCCATTTCACCTCCCCCGGCTGCCTCAGTTGGAGAGAAAAAGTGACATGTCCGGCCACAGTCACCCATGCTGTCAGCCATCCTGGCCCCCGTGACCTGATGGGAAAGGGTGAGGAACTTTTCTAGAAATAAATAAATGATTTTTTAAAACACCCTTGGAGATACTGATTCGGCCTCACTTGGGCCCCCAAATCAGGTTCTAAGTGCCCCCAGCCCCTGAAGCCCACCCCTTCCCTCTTCCCTCTTTGGTGCCTCCTGGGTCTTGATCTATCCCCCCCACCACACACACACACACACACACACAGCATTCATGTGCGGCCTACCTCGTGGTCCAGCTGTAAACACAGAGCCTATTCCTCGGTGACCCCTGCAGGTTTCTTCTCTCACAGGGGGTCAGCCCTGGGCTGGGGAGGGGGAGTGAGGACAGATACTGAAGCTGGAGCCCCCTCTCCCTTGTTTTAATCCCTCCAAGAGGCAGCATCATGCCCATGTCACAGGTGGGGACCCTGAGGCCCTAAGATGCAAACGCCAAAGCCCTGAGCCCGCAAGAGGCAAGGGAGGCTCACACTCAGGACTGACCCAGGTCCTCGGCTTCCCTGTGGCCACCTGACCCCAGGCCCTCTGGGCTTCGCCCCCACTTAAGGGAGGGAATCAGAGTCCTAGCTGTGGCCTCAGCACAGGGGCCTACCCCTCTGTGGTGATCCTGGGCCTGAGGCCCCCAGAAGGGAAGAGGCCAGGTCCTTGCTAGAAGCTGGGACGGCAGCTGCCCCTGCAGGTACAAATTGGGCCCCCGGGAGCATCACATTCTCAAAGAGCCTCAGGTTCAGAGAGCTAGTCCAGGGCTAAGGGCCCGCACCCACCCTACCAAGCTCCCCTTGTACCCTTCCCCCCACTCCCCATCCTCCAGCCACACTGGCCTAGCCGATCCCCATACATGCCCCGATTCCGGTCGCCTAGCCTTTGCACCTGGAATACTGGCCCTTTAGACCTTCACACACTGGCTTCTTCTCTTTGTTCAGGTCTCTGGTCAAACGTCACCTCCTCAGAGGGGCCTTCCCAGCCTCTGTCCTTCACACTCTCGGCTTTACTTCCTTCAGATCCCTGACCATTCTGACAGACTCTCCTGATTTGCTCAACTGCAATACAGACTCCAGGAGAACAGAAGGGTTCTTCTCTGTTTTGGCACTGTTGGATCTCCAGGAGCTGGTAGAGTGCCTGGAACACAGTGGTGGTCAATAAATGTTTGCTGAGGTCATGAAGAAGTTTTTAAAAGATAAGAGTAGGAGTGCCTGGGTGGCTCAGTCGGTTAAGCATCTGCCTTCAGCTCGGGTCATGATCCTGGAGTCCTGGGATCGAGTCCCGCATCGGGCTCCCTGCTCAGTGCGGAGCCTGCTTCTCCCTCTTCTCCCCACTCCTGCTCTCTCACGCTATCTCTGTCTCTCTCAAATAAATAAATAAAATCTTTAAAAAATAATAAAATAAAAGCTAAGAATAATTCGTATCATGAGAGGAGGGGTGGAAGCTCCAGGAGAGATGTCACCCGAAAGACTGACTAATCCCTCCAGGGCCTTAGAGTGTCACCAGGCGCATCGTCACAACAACGGTCCTGATACTGATCAGCTAAGTGTGCCAATCCCCCTACACAGACCTCACCCAGCCCTCGCGGCGACCCCATGAGGCCGGTCCTATGATCACCCCCCATTCTCCAGAATGTAGCTTAGACAGGTAAAGGGACTCCCTCCGGGCCACCACGAACACCACGCCCTAGCCCTCCCCACCCCACGAATCCTGCCATAGCCCGGAGAGGTTATGTGTCCTGTCCGATGCCCCCCAGCTGGGCAGCAGCCTGGAGAGAGAACCCCGGCTCCCTGGCAGCCGCTCGCCCTGCCCGCAGGGAGGGAGGGCAGGCTTGGCCGCTGTCCTGTCCCAGGGACGCCGGGCGGCCAGGAGTTTCTCTCTGCAGACTTACTGTACATGATTCAGCGCCAGCCCCGGTTGTGAAATCTGGGAATCTTGTGGGCAAGGCCAGGCCCGGGGGACGGCTGTCTGGGAAAAAGAGGCCGGGAAGGGGTTAAGGGGGGCGGCGGGCCCTTCCCCGGGGAGGCACAGGGCCAGGCCGGCAGAGAGCATGCCATTAGCACGGGGCTGGCCACCTCCTGCGGCCAGTCCCTGACATCACAGCTGCGTCAGCACAGCCTGCCCCAGCCCCCCACTTCCTTCCCTCCCCAGCCGCATCCCCAGCCTCGCCCCCCCCGCCCCCCCCCCCCCCACCGCACCAGCCTCACTGTCCTCTCTGGATAAAAACGGACAGCACCCAACCTTCCCTCCTGGGAGGCAGGGCCGGACAGGGAGAGGGAGGCATCAAACAGTACTCGGCATAGGGAGGCACTTAAGTGACGGGGGCGTGGGTTTGAGCCCAGCCCTGCGCCTGTGAGCCGGCCCGAGCGGGCAGGAAGGCGTCATATCCACTGCAGAGAAGAGGTGGAGGGCTCGCGAGGGCCGGGGGGCTTGCCCACGTTCACCCAGTCGCAGGGCCACAGTCACTTGCGAAGCTCACGCGACCGTGTCAGTCCTCCTCGGCTTTTCACTGAAAGCACGTGCACCTCTCGTCACCTGCCGGGTTGCAGCGAGTGTCCGGGGGCTGGAACGTTCTTGCTCATCTTGTTTATTTTGTTAAGTTTGATTAAACCGAATGGGCATCTGCTTGACTAGAGGGACAACAGAAAGATTTCAGAGGGACCCTTCCTAGAGCCACCGCGGTGACTTATAGTATTGAATTAAATAAAGTCTATATTTGAAACTTTTAACAAGTCACTGAGTGCCTTCCCTGCCCCAGGCACTGTTGACACAAATGAGACTCACTCGATCCTCGAGAAAATGCCACGAGGGCAGCGGTGTTATCACTCCACCTCACAGAGGGGGAAACTGAGGCACAGGGAGGTAAGTGACAGGCCCGAGGCCACGCCGCTGGTAAACGGCAGTAATAATAATAGGAATAGCAGCAGCCAACACTGATGAGGAGCTAAGTCCCGTGTGCTGTTTGTTTATCTCACCTCCCTGGTTTCTCTTATCACCCTAGGAGGTAAATACTCTATTCTCCCCTTTCACAGAAGAGGAAACCGAGGGGTCGATTTGCCCAGATAGCACAGCTACTAAGCGGTAGAGTGGGGATTTGAACCCAAGCCTTCCGCCTCTGTCCCCACCTAGGCACAGAGCTGGATAGTGAGTGCTCAGGCAACTCTCGAGCAACCGGGTTGGAGATGCCCGGGGCTGCCAAGGGCATCCCTCCCCCAAGATATCCCTGGCATCGGCTCAGGACCATCCTGTGTGGGCCTGCACGGCTGGTTAAAGATGTGAGGTCACATCTTCTCCGGGATACCATGACTCCCGCTGCCACAGCCCCCGAATTCATAGATACCATCGTTTGAACCACGTGTGAGAGGATTCATTATCCTCTCCACTTCACAGGGCAGAAAGACCAAGGCCCGGAGACTTGCTCAGAGTCACACAGCAGATGTGTGGGCTACAGCCCTGTTTTTACCTCCTGCACCTGCCCTTAGCTGGCGGAGGTCCTGGAGTGTGTTTGAGGAGGAAGGAGGTGAGACTGGCCTTCCCCTGTCCCTCCTTGGAAGTAGGACCTCCTCTCCCCCTCCCGTTTTCCTAATGAGACTGAGCTACACATGAGCTAGGTCACAAAGAGGAACAAGAAGGGCATTCCTGGCAGCACGCACAGCATGGGAAAGGAGAGACAGCTCATGGAGCAGTGGAGGCAGAATATCTAGTTGGGCGGGGGTGGAAAGACTGAGGGACTGAGGGTGGGGAGCGATGAGGCCAGGGTCAAGTGAGGGTCCCTGCCCTTACCTCCTCCCACTCTCCCTCCCTCCCTGTGCTCCAGTCATACCAGCCTCCTCTCCACCTCAGGGCCTTTGCACTGGCTGTTCCTACTGCCTGGAAATCTCTTCCCCTGGTGGCACCCTCCCTCACCTCCTACAGATTGTTGCCCAGATGCCACCTGCTCAGTGAGGCTGTCCCTGACCCACTTATTTAAATCCCCAGCATGCCCCATCTCCTTTTCCAGCTTTCTTTCTTTCTGTAGCACTGATTATTTCAAATATAATATACAACTTATTTCTCTTCTTTATTGTTTGCTGACCCCAAAGAAGCGAGAACTCCATGGGGACAGAGACCTTTGTCCCGTGTCTTGCTATGTCCCAGTACCTGACATTAGGAAGTGCTCAATAAGTACTTGTTGAATGAATGAACTCTTTTTTCCCTCAGAATAATTTAGTGAGGGTTTAGCGGGACCAGAGCTTACGACCTTCGCTTCAGGATCCAGATAGAGAAGTGACTTGCCCAAGGTCATCCAATTCACAAGAGACAGGTCAATAGGGCCCCAAAGTCTATGATTTTTTTCCATCCATTCTAGGCTGCCCCTCTGGCATTTAGGCCCCCCCCCATCAGCCACATTACCACTACTGGGCCTCTCCTTGGCTCCCACTTAATCTGGAGGCCCAGAGAGGTAAAGTGACTTGCCCAAGGTGGCACAGCAGCTAAAGGTGTGGATTCAGGTCTTTCCACCTCTGTGTTTTGGCCACTTTCTGCTTTCCAGTCTCTCTCCCCTCCTCCTTCCCTCTGGAAATATGAGGCTTTCTGTGTGCAGCCTTAACATACACCACATCCCCGGGCTTGGCCCCACCACCACCCTGGCTGGGTCGAAAGCACAGCGCCTGGTCCCACATGCCTCAGGGATGAGCTACAGAGAGTGTGACCAGGCCCAGCTGACACATCTCAGAGCAGATGTGGGTCTGCCTCCCACGGGTCCAGCTGGCCCCAGCCAAGCCTCAGCCCATCCCCCACCCCCAGGGCGTGGTGCTGGGCCTTGCGGGGCAAGGGGGAGAAGAGAACAGTGGCCCCGAGGCGTCACATGAGGCACAGATGAGGGGGCTTGGGGCTGGAGCCAGGGCCAAGGCCCTGGTGGTGTGGAGGAACAAGAGACTGGTTCCGGGGTTGAAAACACAAGGCCACCAGGGGCCAGACATGGATTTTAAATAAATAAAGCAGGTCAGGGTCCGACAATAAATAATTACTATTCCCTGACCTCAGTTTTAGAGAGACAAGAGGGAGTGGTGGGGACTGGGGCACATGCCCTGTCTCAGCGGAGTTTGGCCCCCCAGAAATGAGGACCCCGCACAATCAGATCTTCAGATCCTCTGATTTCCCAAGGAGAGCTAGAAACAGGTTCTTACAAAACATCTACAGATTTTTTAATGTTGGCGCCATTCATTAAAAAATTCTGTGTGGGCCAAATGAAGCCCACCCGGGGGCCAAGTTCAGTCCCCTGGGCCCGGCCGGCCTCATAGAGTAGCCAGAGAAGCACCCGATCACAGCGCAATCCTGAGTCAGGATCTGAGGGTCAGACTGCGGCCAGGACCTGGCTCCAGCTTCTTGGAGGGACTTCGGAGAAGGTTCCTGTCGTCTGGCCCCTTCCTCCACGCCAGGGGGATGGGCCTCCCTCTCCCGCCCCGCCCACTCCAGCTGGCTGTGGGGGGAAGGGGACCCTGGCGGGACTGAGGTCTCCTTTCCCACATGGGACACAGCTGTGGATGTGTTTGCCAGGCGGATCCTAATTTCTCTCTCCCGTCCCCCATGTCCCTGCAACACCAGGAAGGAGGTGATTCCTTCTGTGCTCTGGATCAGCCCCCAAAGCCCTGCCTTCAGCAGCCTGCTCATGGCCCTGCTCCACCTTTGTGTTCCAAGCTGCATGCTTCCACAGGCATCTCCGAATCTTTACCACGTCCCTCAACGACCAATTTCCAGATGAGGAAACTGAGGCTCAGGGAGGGGAAATGTCTGGTCCAGGGCCTGCAACAAGCATGCAGAGGAGCTACACTCAAACTCAGGCCTCGCACACTTGACCGTCGGAGCCTCACCCCATCTCTTCCTGCTAGAACTCAGCCCGTGCTCAGCTCGGCCCCTGTGCTTCCTCCTGGTTTATCTGACCAGCATCCAGGCCCCAGGCCAGGTGCTGGATATTCAGAAATGAACAAGTAGAGTTTGTCTCAAGATCCCTCACGGTGTTAGTTGAATGAGTATTTCATTCATTCCCTGGGAATCTCATTTACCCGAAAGTCGTGGGCCCCCGTCCACGGCCAATCTGTTTGTCTCAGCCCCGGCATCTCATTTCTCTGACCACAGGTCTGCATGCTTCCCAGATGCCTTCTCCTGGAAGGCCCCCAGGACACTTCCCAATCAATGCACCCAAAGTGAACTCAGCAGCATCCCCCAACTGCTCTCCTGCCCCCACCTTCTCATAGGAGGCCCCACCGTCTGCCCAATGGCCAAAGCCAGAAGCCCAAGCATCATCCAAAATGCCTCCCCCACCACACTCTCAACCCAAATGGTCCCCAAGACCAGGGAGTATCAGCCTCAATGTCCTTCAGATCTGTCTGCCACTCACCTCCTGGGTAACAACACCTGCCTCCTCGCTGGTCACTCTAGGTTGGCACTCTCTCACCCCCCAACCCACCTACCAGATGTAGCTCCCATCACCTTCAGGAGGAAGTCCAAACACCGTGGTCAGCCTGAAAACCCCAGCTTGGTCTAGCAACCTCTCCCCTGTGCCCTAGCCGTTCCAACCAGCCTGAACCATGTCTCCAATATGCTGTGTACTTTCTCATCGAGTCTTTGCACGGGCTGTTCCTTCTGCCTGGAGTGTTTTTCCCTCCCCCACCCCCATCTCTTGTCTGCTTATTCCAAAAATGTCCTTCAGGATTCGGCTTAAGTGTCATGGGCTTCATAAACCTTCCCTGATCCCCTAAGTCTGGTTTAGGTTTCCCTTGGGGTCTGACAGCCCTTCCCTCCCCGCGCCCCCCTACCCCGTGTGTGAGCCAGACTCCAGCTGCAGGAACCAGAAACCCCTCTAGGTATGGAATCCAGGGGCGCCTGGGTGGCTCAGTCGGTTAAGTGTCCAACTCTTGGTTTCGGCTCAGGTCATGATCTCAGGATTGTGAGATCGAGTCCTGCATCGGGCTCTGCGCTCAATGGGGGAGTCAGCTTAAGATTCTCTCTCTCCCTTTGCCCTTCCCCCCACTCGCACTTGCTCTCTTTCTCTCTCTCTAAAATAGATAAATAAATCTTTAAAAAAAAAAAAAGACGATGGAATCCAGGGAGTTGGGTGCTGACAAAGCCACCAGAAGGGCTGGAGGGGCTCCAGAACGACATGGCAGAGCTGGCCCTACAGGGGGCCACCAACTCAGCCAGTCAGGATGGCGGGGAGTCAGGAGGCAACCACAGGAACTGCTGGTTTTGAGAGTACACCACTGAACAGTGATCCGAAGATCAGGAGGTCCCTAACACCACCTCTAGACTCCCCCCAAACTGGTAACCAGGCAGGGTATGTTGCTGCAAGAAAATTCCGCCCATGACCATGTTCGCCCACAGAGAGACAGCCAAGGTGAAACCAAGATGGCCTGAATTTCACCAGATTCCTGAATTTCACGGGAGAGCATCTGGCGGGTGGGACCCAAGGAGCACGCAGAATCGGCCTGTAAAGGAGGCTGCAAAATGAGGCCTGCAGCTTTCCAGTCTCTGCAGCCTCCAGCCAGAAGGCCAAGCCCATGTAAATGGATGCTGAGAGCCAATGGATCCTCAATGTGATGTGTCAGGACTCCCCACTGCAGCCTGGGCACTGTGTTGAGTGTATCCCCTGTTCACTTGTCTGTCTTTCCTACCAGACGGTGAGCACTTTAAGGGACAGGACGGTGCCTCAGATACCCCTGGGTTTTTTTGAGCAGTTACTATGTGCTGAACACTGAGCTATGTGCTTTTTATACTGATTCACTTTTTACAACCCAATAGGGTGGGGATTATTGCTGTCCCTATTTTATACATGAAGAGGAGGCCCAGAGATGTGAAGTGATTTTCCTAAGATTACTCAGTAATTATTGGAGATGAAATGAAAAACTAGATCTGACTTCAAGCTCCAAACACTTGCCACTATGGAAGGCAGATTTGTCTTCTCGCAGGCACCCAGAGAAGTCACAGAAATGCTGTGCAATGAACAAATGAAGGCCCAAGTGGTCCCTCCACTGGGACACCTGCTGTCCCCATCCCAGCTGGCTTCATCCCTCTGGGTCCGAGTTCCTCTCCAAGGTCAGGGCTCATGGAGTAGAAAGAAACAAACTGCACTGCACTGAGACGCCTCACCTAGGGTCTAGAGGTGGCTACTAGGCTTGATGATCGCTGTCTTCTTCAAATTTCCAACAACGTTTTGGGTCTATGTACAATTTTCTAGAGATAGGGTTTGTTGTTTTCAAAACTTTCAAACTCCAAAACCTTGATAAACTGCTGCATTGGGGAGAGATACAGGGATCTTTCTGCCATTCTGACCTCAGTTCAGACCTTATGACATTGCATGCATCCACTCTCCCATCCACCCATTCATCCCTTCTTCTGTCCACTCACTCATCCATCCACACATCAATCCACCCGTACATCCACTCACTCATCTACCCATGCATCCCTACAATCCATCCATCCATCCACTAACCCATCCATCCATCCGTCCACTCACTCATCCACCCATGCACTCATCCATCCATCCATCCATCCATCAACCCGCCCATCCATTCACTCATGGAATCACCAATCCATCTATTCATTTATCCCTTTATGTGTTTACTCACCTAGCCATCTATTAACTTATCCATCCTTTCATTTATTAATTTATTTACTCATTTAATTATATGTTTATCTATTCACTCACCATCAATAATTCACAGATTCAAGCATGAAATCATCCACACCAGCCATGTCATAACTTACCATCCATCATCCATTTATTTATTCAACCATCCATCCATCATCCATCTATCCATTTATCCACTGATTTCTTTATTCATCCATCCTTCCCTCCATCCCTCCATCCATCTACCCATCCATTACTTCAATTGTTTATCATTTCATTCATCGATTCATCTACCTTCCATTTATCTGTCTCTTCATCCATTTTGTCCACCTGTGTATTCAGCCATCAAATCATCCATTCGACCATCTACCCACCCATCAAATCATCACCCATCCTTCCACCCATTAAATTCTCCATCCACTCATTCTGTTTCCTGTACCAGAACCAAGAGATGAATCACAGCTGGTCCCTCCCAAGAGAAGTTCACAGTCTAGCGATGGGAACAGATAGTTACAACTCAAGGTGGAAAATCTGAAGAGGTCAAAGGGAGCTCTAGGCAAGTGCCCCCACAGGAAGCAACTCAGGTCCATTTGGGATTCAGAAGTCTCCTTGGGGGAGGTGGCATCCAAACCAGGATTCATAGAGACAGGAAAACAGTGGACAGGAAAGACAGAAACACAGAGAACAAGTTCTCTTAGATATCTCAGAGGGTGACTCAGAATACCTATCTACCAAGATGTTCACTGAGCTTAAGACATTAAAGACTCTGATAAGTCCTGCAGCAAACATTAACATTGTTAAACTCAGTAATTCCCAGACTCATTGGACTGTGGAACTCTGTCCCCACATCACTCCTATTAATATCTCAGAGATTCTGTGTCCTTTAGAACCCTAGCTGAGAAATGCTGTCCTGGTCAAAACTCCTTGTTTTCATAAACAAGAAAACAAAATTCCACAAAACAAGTCTCTGCCCTCAAAAATTGTTCCATCTGGAGGTAAGATGCAATATTTGTGCCCAGGACTCTTTTTTAATCCCCAGAGCCGAGCACAGTGCCCGGCGCACAGTAGGTGTTCAATAAGCAGTTGTCAAAAGAATGTTGTTGAAGGAGTCATTCCAAAATGACCCCTGGTTCGGGGCGCCTGGGTGGCTCAGTCGTTAAGTGTCTGCCTTCGGCTCAGGTCATGATCCCAGGGTCCTGGGATCGAGCCCCGCATCGGGCTCCCTGCTCCGCGGGAAGCCTGCTTCTCCCTCTCCCACTCCCCCTGCTTGTGTTCCCTCTCTCACTGTGTCTCTCTCTGTCAAATAAATAAAATCTTTAAAAAAAAAAAAAAAAAAAGACCCCTGGTTCTTAAGCTCTCCCTGTTCCCCAGTGACCCCTGTGTGACCTCAGCCAACTCCACAGACCCCAGCCTCAGTTTTTCAGTCTAGGAATGAGCAATGACATCTTCTTGGGCAGGACCGCCGAAGGAAGCTCATGCGCACACTTGGCATGTGCCGCAGGCTCTGTCCCACGGTGTGGCTCTGTCCGGCCCGCTACGTTCTCACCCCGGCTGGCTGTTTCCAGCCGACGATGGAGATGAGACCTAGAGGCCTCTGGGCCTCGCTGAGTCTTTGTGGCGGAGGCTGGTACCTGGAAACCGCCTGAGTAATTGCACAGCGTCCCTGTCCAGCCTGATGGGGCATGAACTGGAAATTCCCTATAATATTCGCTAATTAAATGATTCCTCCCCCCTCCTCCTCCTCCTTTAACCGCGGCCTCCTGCTCTCCCTTACTCAGCTCCCAGAGCACCTCCAGAAACCTCTGCAAAGGAGTCCAACTGGTTTGGGGAGGACCGGCTGGCCACCTCCCCTTCCTGCCACCTACCTGCCCGCCCACTGCCGCTGCCAGGGCCCAGGACGTGTGGCCTGCTGGGAGGTGTGGGCTGTGCAGTTCTAGAACACTGCGCCGGATGCCCACGCCAGATAAAGGGGCCAGTAAGTGCCTCCTCAGCCCAAGCCCAACCCTTGTGCAATCCACATCTTTGTTCCACAGAGACAGCCACAGGGATGAGCGGATGTGCTTATCTGATGGGGCCATGAAGCTTCCAGATCATTCCAGGGACTGTTTTGATAGTCAGTCCTTGGGCTCCTCGCTGCCATGCAAATGTGCCTGCCCTTTCCCCACTTGGACGCATCCCTATCCTCCTGCCAGCTAGCCAGTCAACAATTATTAGGCATTTCCTCTGTGCCCAGCCCTGTGCTGGGTGCCGGCGACATAGAGAGAAGCAAGTCTCTCACCCTGTGGATCTCAGGGCGAGCGGGGCAGATACCGCCCCCCAAAAAATGGTTGCAACAACACGGGTGAACCTCATAATCATTATGCTGAGGGAAAGAAGCACAACAAAGGTTAAATATGCTATATGATTCCACTTACAGAAAATTCTAGAGAACACAGACTGACCTGCAAGAACCGAAAGCCTACTGTGGTTGCCTGGCGATGGGAGTGGGGAGGTGGGGGGCAGGAGAATGAATGATAAAAGGACACGAGGAAACCTGTGGAGGGGAGAGATCTGTTCGCCGCCTTGGCTGTGCTGGTGGTTTCATGAGTGCATACGTGTGTCAGAACGCATCAAAGTGCACACTAGGACACGTGCCAGTTATCGTAGGTCTGTCTCTGTTATACAAAGATAACTGTGAGGTGGTGTGATCAGTGCAGCAACGGGAAACCTCAGGAAGGGCATGGGAGAAGGACCGGGCAGGCAATCAGGGAAGGCTTCCTGGAGAAGGAGACTACTGAGCGAAATTCTGAAGATGAAAATGAGTTACATAAGGAAAGAAGAGAGTGGTGTTAAGTTCCAGATGGCCTGAGCTCAAATCCTGACTCCTCTGCTTTCAGGCTGTGCAACTCTGGGCAAGAGACTGTACCTCTCTGAGACTCAGCTCCCTCATCTGTAAAATGGACCCCACAATAGTATTTATCCCATAGGGCTGATGGGGGATTTAAACTATGGAAAGCACTTAGCCTGGTATCCAACGGTCACAGCATCAACACTGCAAGAAGGGGCAGCGATGTGAACAACAGTGAGGGAGTCAGAATGGCTTCATCAGAGAGGGAGGGAGAGGCTTCAGGGGCCAGGGCTGTAGGATGCCTGGGCCATGGTGAGGGCTGGAGCTGTCTCCAGAGGCCTGGGATGTCAAGAAAGAACTGAAAACAGGGGAGTTTCATTATCAAGGCTGTTCTTCTATCAAGGCCACATTAATTAATTGATTGATGGATCGATTGATTGAATTTACAGTGGGGAAACTGAGGCTCCAACAGAGGATTAGGCCGATATCCTGTGAAATCACAGAGCTTGAAGGGGAGTGGTCTCTCATTCATCTAAACCTCTCTGCGACCCTGTGAGCAAATGAAGGACTGCTATCTGGGTCTGCTTACATGCCTCCAGTGATGGGAAACTCACTATCTCAACTGTCGGGCAGTTCTATCTGTACGGCTTAATTAAGAGGCCTCTCAAATTGGCCCCAGCTCCTCCCCCTGGCCCTGCCCAGACACCAACTGCTCCCTTGGCCAGAGTCACACTGAGAGGAGTCCAGTGGACGGGGGAGGAAGTGGAAAGAGATATGAGCGATGACAGAGGCGTCCCGGGTGCTACCACCAGCTCCCCACCACAAGGCTCAGGGACATACCCTTCCTCCTCTGTGCTTCGCTTTCCCTATGTGCAACCTGGAGACTTTCCTGCTCCACAGTCTCCTTCCAGCTCTCAGAAGTAGATCTGGCCCTGCCAAGGTGCCTGGTGGGGGCCGGGGCGGGCACAGGGGTTCACCAGTCCCACCCATCCACTCCCATCTGGGGGTCAGGGTCGACTTCAGGGCAGGCGGGCCAGGCTCTGTCTGGGGATAAAGGCAGGCGCCCCAGGGTGCAGCCAGCTTAATAACAGGCTGCAGGAGCCAGGGGGTTTGAACCCGGGAGAAGAGGTTCAAACACAAATTGAACAGCCCACGTTCCTGTCTGTGGGTCTAAAAGCTGATCGTTCCCACACCCAGCGGGCCTGGCCCCTACTCTCTTCAAACCCATTCACCCCGGGGGTGCCCCATCTGTATGTCTGCCAGGTGCCAAACTTCTCGTACTCAGAATAAGATCCACACTCTTGACCCTGGCCCATGAGTTCTGGCTCTGCCCATACATGACCCTGCCTCCTACCCCCTCTCTTCAGTCACTCTTCTACCTAGGGCCCCCCTAATGCTCTGCAAACATGCCAGGCTGATGCTGCCTCAGGGCCTTTGCACTTGCTGTTCCTCCTGCTCAGAACTCTCTTCCTCCAGATCTTGCCATGGCTGCTCATCCCTTAGGCCTCCGCTCTAAGGTTACCTCCTCAGAGGGGCCCTCCCTGCCCCCATCCTGTTGCTCTCTCTGTCCTCATCCTGCCTTATTCTCCTCCCCAAAAGGCTTCATTGGGATTTCTTGTCCCCCTGGTTTGGCATCTGTCTCTCCGTGGATTTGGAGCCTTAGATGGCAGAGCCCAGGGCCGGCCCAGCACTGGGTCTGACGTCACCGGCACGGCTTGGCGCCCACCTATTAGTGTCAGTTAAACGAACAAGTGAAACGGGTGTTGGAGATCTTGACCCAGTCTGGGGGCCATCAGTGCTTCATCTACATGGACCCTCTCACCTCCTCATGGACGGGCTGGAGGGATGCCTAGACTGGTTCTCTGTGCCCTGGTACACACCCGCCCATGTGAGTGTGCGCACACGCACACGCACGCACACGCACGCACACGCACGCACACCACCATCAGCACCCTCTACCCTGTCCTCCACATCAGCCCTTGGCACCCAAACTTCTCAACTTTCCCTCCTTTAACCAGGCGCCAGCTGGCCCAATGCCAACTCCTCTCCCCCGACCTGCCTGCCCGCCCCGGGCACCAGACTCATAAAGGATGAGGAAGGGCCTGGGGTGGGCTGGCTGGGTGCCATGTGAACGCAGCCCCTGGGGCCCTCGCCTCCCCCTGTGTTTCCAGACACCTGTGTAATGAGTGTCATTACTGGGGACCCGCCAGGCAGGCCCTGGCTCGCCCCCCACCACCCAGGCTGCCATCATTGCTGGGGACGGGGTGCAGGGAGTGCGGGGGGCAAAGGGGTGGTGGGGATGTCTCTGCCATCCCTGGCCCCAAAGCTCAGCCCTGGGTTTCTGGATCAGCACAGAGCTTCCCAGCTTCCGTACAGACTCCCCAAGCCTCGGGTCCCTGTCATAGTCCACGCTGGGCTCAGGAGGGGACAAGGGACGAGAAACACTTCAGTACCTACTATACACCTACTTGGTGTTAAGAGCTGGAATTGTCACTTCCCACATCAGACACCATCTTGTCCCCTCAGCTGCCATCTGCCTGTCTGTTGTCTCTCTCCCCTATTTGAGCCCAAGCATGGAGAACACTTCCTGGGCACCTACTGTGCCCGACTCCGTGCTAAACACATCACAGGCATCAACTCATACGTCCTTACAGCAGCCCTATGAGGTGGGTACTATAGCTAGTCCATGTTACAGGTAAGGCTCAGAGAGGTAAAGTGACTCGCCCAAGGTCACACAGTTGATGCATGGTGGGCCAGGAGCTACCGCAGGTCATCTGGCTCCAGAGTCGTGTTCTTAACTTAAATACCACCTCTCCCCTCAGAGCAAGGTTTTTGTCACTGCTGTGTCCCCAGCACCGAGCCTAGTGCCCGGCACATAGTAGGTGCTCAAAAAATAGTGACTGACTGAATGACTGAGTGAATGAAAGAATGATCTCACAGAGCTCTGACAATATCTTTCCAGGTGGTATTTGCAGAGGAGGAAACCAAGGCCCAGGAGGGTGAGGAGGGGGACAGGTGCCCATCTTGGTGGCCATAGGGTCCAGCCCAGGCCCAGAACACAGGAGGCCTTCAGAATGAAACCCCAGCTCCTCCCCCTTGGCTCCGAGGCCTCCCAGGATCAGGATCCTTAGCACATCCCCCATCACCTCTCCCTTCTATATGCTGTTCCCTCTTCCCAGACCACTCTTCCAGCACCTCACCCCCCCGCCACCTCGGCTTAGAGGGCACTCCTCTGCCCGGAAGCTTGCAGCACTTTGGGCTGCAGGGCCCCATTCTGCTGACCCATGGGCCCTCTAGTCCTCAGCCCGTGGTCTTACTTCCCTCTCCTTCGGGGCGGTTGTCCTGCACTGGCCATCCAGCCACCCTGGGTTTCGTCCCCACCCTGCCGCTGACCTTCTGGGTGAGCTTGGCCTGGGCCATAATTAGCTCATCTATCAGATGGGTAGAAAATTTGAATGTCAGAGTATGTGAAGGCTTGCTGTCCATCAAATTGGGTCACATCAGTGCCCTCCCGACTCAGATCCTGCCAGTGGCACTCGGCCCACAAATCCCTGCATGATCTCAGCCCTGTTGACCTCTCCAGCATCATCTCCTGTCACTCGCCGCCACCCCCACCCCCCACCCCCGGTTCCGTTCAACCACCTGGCCTCCTACATTTCCTGGAAGATTCCAAGCCCAAACCCACCCCAGGGCCTTTGCCCTTGCTGTTCCCCCTGCTGAAAATCCCTTCCCCTGGGGTCCATTCCTTCTCCTCCTTTAGATGTCTCTCCACACTACCTCCTCAGAGAAGCCCTCTCTGATCCACGCAGCTCCAAAACACCCCTACTTACCTCTGCCATGGCCTTCTCCCTGCCTGAAACTGTCTCATCTCTTCATGGGTTTGCTTGCTGATCTCCTGTGTCCTCCACCGGAATGCAGGCAGAGACCTTGTTCGCCACTCTGTTCCCTGGAGTCTGGTATACAGTAGGTGCTCAAGCAATGGTTGTAACATGAAGGGAAGATCATCAAAGTGCTGCCCCTCCCCTGCCTACCCCCACCCCCAGCCCAAAGTTCAGGGACTGGGAACCAGGTGGCTCCCTCTGAGCCCCAGAGCCTGTCTGGTTCCCAGCCCCATAAAAACCACCACTCTCACCACTTCGCCCTTGGGCAGCAAAGAGTGAAGGAGGCAGGCTCGGGGCCCAGGGACTGACCCCAACATGGCTTCCGAGACCCGGGCCCGGAGAAGATGCGGACCATGACCGTCAGTGTTCACGGGGCACTTTTTGCGGGCCCAGGAGCTGTTGGAACACTACAGACAGTGCTCACAGCCACGCTGCAAGGTCAGGATCACCACAATGACCCTTTGCCAGTGAAGAAACCGAGGCGTAGCGGGGTGCAGCTGCAAGCTCCCAGCCGAGCAGCCGGGAAAGGCACAGTCAGGATTCGAACCCAGCTCTGCCGGGCACCAAAGTCCGTGTGTGCGCTCACCCACCCTTGTCAGCCCACGGATATCGTGTGAGCGCTGTGGGCCAGGCCCTGGTTCCGAGCACTGGTCCTTGAAGCTGACTAGTACTGAGACCGCAGGCACGGTACTCAGCCCCTGTGGGCCTCAGTTTCCCCAGCTGTGGAATAGACCACGTGGCCCCGCCCTGTCGAGTTGTCGAGGAATTGAAAGGAGATCGCCTGAGGTCAAAAAGAGCTGCTGGGATTCAGTGCGGCCCCACACGGTTGCATGCCGTTGCTCCCCTCCGAGCCTCAGTTTCCCCATGTGGCATTCATTGTTTCATTAGGGTTGTCATAAGACTAGGATATTTGCCCAGCGCCTCGAACACCGTAAGCGCTTAATAAGTGCTTACAGTTATTTACTCCAGTTCTCTGGGCCTTGCTTTCCCCATCTGTAACCCCAGAGGGCAGCCCTGATCACCCACGACCTCTTCTAGGTCACTGGGGCAGAAGCCCGGGGGTCCTGGGGTGGCCCTACCAGGGAGAGGAGGTCCTGGGGGTGGGGGAGGGCGGCGGGGTGGCTGGGATCAGGAAGCTGCAGGAGGCCGGGTTGACTCACCGGCCAGCCGGGCTTGGGGGCTGGGCCGCGGCCCCCCACGCGCCCCTCTGGGCCCGGCCCCGTGCCCAAAAGTGCTGTGTCATGCTCTGTCATGTGGCTCCGGGTCATTAATACCCGAGTTCTGGGAAGCTTGGGCCGAGTTCCCGGAAGGGGTCAGTCAGTTCAGTAAACAGATTGGCTGGTTGGTCGTCAGAGCTGAGCCGGGCGGGCCTGCAGCTCAGGAGGCAGGAGGTGGGGACTGGTGGCCACAGGGGACAGGGGAACTGCCCCCATCCCTGTGCAGGGCAGGCACCTCCCAGGGCAGCCTGGCCCAGGCTCTGCAAATGAAAGGGGAAACTGAGGCTCAGAGAGGGCAAGGCACTTGCCAGAGGCCACACAGTGAGTCCAGAGTTCAAACCCAGATTTCTGGACTCGTCAACCAGTGCTCTCGGCGTCTGTCTGACTGAAGGGCAGGAGGCTTTGCATCCTCCTTACCCCCAAATCCTAACCTAGACCAGTTGATTGGATGAAGTCAGAAACACAGGGAAGGCCATTTGGGAAGGAAGCAAGTTTGGAAGGGTATCAGGCTGTCCCCTGGGGTAGGTCCTAGAATAATAACACTTAGCATTTCTTGAGCACCTACTCTATCCTCAGGCACATCAGTACCATGGGGGGTACTACTCTAAATGTCTGACATTAAGTCACTCACTCACTCACTCACTTATTTATTTATTTATTTATTTATTTATTTATTTATTTATAGATTTTATTTATTTATTTGACAGAGAGAGACACAGCGAGAGAGGGAACACAAGCAGGGGGAATGGGAGAGGGAGAAGCAGGCTTCCCGCTGAGCAGGGAGCCCAATGTGGGGCTCGATCCCAGGACCCTGGGATCATGACCTGAGCCGAAGGCAGGCGCTTAACGACTGAGCCACCCAGGTGCCCCTAAGTCACTCATTTAATAGGCAGCCACCTTCACACAAATAATTCCAGCCATCATTTTTAAAGCACCTACTAAGTGCCACACACTGAGCTGGGTGATTGATATGCACCACCGCTTTCGCATGGACCCCATCCAGGCACACACTGTCCTCACCCCCATTTATCAGACGAGGAAACAGAGGCCTGGGAAGGCAGGCAGCTGTGTCATCTGGTGGCAAGAGAGTGGGCTCCAGAGTCAAGTGGCCCTGGGGATGCAGACCCTGGCTCTACCCATTCTATTTGTGTGATGTCACGGAAGTGACTCCACTGCTCAGAGCCTCAGTTTACCCCTCTAATAGGGATGACTCTGGTACTCAGGTCACAGGGAGCTAGACCTGGCGGGAGCACATGAGGGTCATTACAGAGCAGAGGTTAGAACATGGACTTGGGGCTCAGGCAGGTCTGGGTTCCAATCCTACTGTGTGACCTCAGGTAGGGAGCACAACCTCTCTGGGCCTCCGTGTCCTCGGTAAAATGGGCATCATAACACCTCCCCCATGCTGCCGATGGGAGGAAGAGCTGGGCATTCCGCAGGCACTCAACACAGGTGACTTGTTCTGATATTTCACCTAAGGTGACTCCGCTGGGGTGAGGGGAAGCAGCCCTAGGCCACGGATAGAAGGACAAGGCATCCACACTCTCTGCCACCCTTCTGGACCCACGAGCAATTTAAACAGAGGAGGTCAGCTCCTCATTCTTCTTCACACTCTCCGCTCTTGGGCCTGGCTGTGCTGCTGACAGGTCTCAGCTTTGCCCATTGGTTCTTGTAGTGCCTCTTGCGATCGCTAGCCCCAGCCCCGGCTCCCTTGGTCCCGGCCCCCACCGCATGATTCCCACCTTCACATCTGCACACACAGGGCCCTCCACCTGGCATGCCCTCACTTACCCTAACCCATCTGCCTGGTCTATATTTCACCCATCCTTTGCCACTTGGGTTCAAAACCGCCTCCTCCAGGGAGCCTGCCCTGATCCTCCCCGCTGAAAGCACACTCTCTCGGATTCTCTCTAAACCTCACTTACCCCTTTCTATCATTACACATCAGCTATTTTTGCACACGTCACCTCAAATTTTGGCTGCTGTGAGGTGGAAAATTTGCAAGGGAGATTTGGAAAAGAAATGTTTTTGCCTCTAAAACACTTAAAGAAACCTGCTAAATCGAAATGAATAAATCTTTCATTAATCCACTCAAACTTCACAATTCAGTATTAAATTCCTAATACACTATTTGCGAAAATTTTTGTGCCGTTTGAAAACAATCTGCAAACGAGAATGTTCCTTGTTGGGCAAACACTCCCTGGTGTACGTGGGGATTGCCAAGAACCCAAAGTCAGTGGTAAAATAAATGAGCTGCTTGTTGCCAAACAATTTCGGAAGTGAAATTATTAATATTATTAAAGTCCTTTTGTGATTTTTCCAGTCCTGCTTTTGGTCTGGCCTCTTTGTGTATTTCCTGGTAACCCCCCCCCCCATTATCTCCTTCTCTTCCCTCCTGGTTCCATCTCTTCTTATCTCCCTCCTCCTCGAAAATAGTCTTCCATAGTCCCACCTCCACACCCTTGCTCACACTCCCCCACCTCCTGGAATGCCCTCTCCTCTTTTTGAGTCGGCAGCTGACCCTTCTTCAGAGTGGAGTCCAAGCCCCACCTCCGTCCCTGATGGCTCCCAGCCCCGCCTGACCCAGGGGAGGCCGCCCTCCTCGGCAGCAGCTACCCCTCCGATTCTCCTCTGGGGCGCCCCTCATCTGCAAGATGAGAGAGATGGAAGGGGGACAGGGATGTCAAACGCATGGCCCTCGGGACAAATCTGTCTATTCGTAGATTTCCCCAACATTGAAAACTCCAGAAAAGTCCATCCAGATTTATAGCTTCTAGTGGAAAACTGGAAATCCTGGCCTTTCCACATGGCGCCGTTGGGCTGAAACTGAGCGGTGCCCACCCTTGAGACAGGCCTGCCCCTCTTGCCAGCCACGTCACCATCCGCACTGCTTGCCTGGCCCTGGAGTTTGCAATCCTTGCACTGGAGCGGGGGTCCCAAGGCTTCCTTCAGTCCCAGAATCCCTTCTTGAAACACCCTAGGTGGACGGACTCTCTCTCCCTCTCGCTCTTCCAGGTGCAGTCCAACAAATCCTGCTCACCTCACCTTCAAAACAGGCTCAGAATCCAAGGGCTTCTCCTCTCTTCCGTCCCTCCACTCCCTCGCCCTCCCTGGAATGTCTACAGCCTGCTCTCCTCATTCTAAGCTAGAGGGATCCTGTTAGACCAATAGTTCCCAACTGGGGGCGATTTTGCACCCCAGGGCACATTTGACAATGTCTGGAGGTATTTTTAGTTGTCACAACTGGGTGGAGGGAGAAGCGCCGCTGGCTTCCAGTGGGGAGAGGCCAGAGATGCTGCCCGGCCTCCTGCAATGCCCAGGACAGCCCCCACAACCCAGAAGCGCCCAGAGTGGGAAAGCCTGTGTCGGAACCTAAGTCAGACCCTGCCCCTCCTAGGTCACAACCCTCCAGGGGCTCCCACTTCACTTGCAATAAAATCCAAACTCCTTCTCCCAGGCCCCAACAGCCCTGAGTGATCTGGGTCCCGCTGGCCTCCCCCCTGCTCACTGGGCCAGATTGCTCTTCTTATCTTTCCCCAACAATGCAAAATTTTTCCCACCTCAGGGCGTTTGCATCTGCTCTTCCCACCATCTGGAACACTCTGCCCCAGATGTCTGCAGGACCGGTCCCCTCACTTTCCTCCAGCCTCCTGTTCCTTCTGTGACGGGCCATGTGACACTGCAGCCCCTATACTCCTCGTCCCCCTTCGCCCCCTTCGCTGATTTCACCATCCGATACGCTCTTTTACTCATTTGTTTCTTGATTGTCTCCCCTGCTAAAATGTAAGTGCCACAAAGGCAGGGAGTTTGCTTGTTTTGTTCCCTGATGTGCTTGGCACATAATAGATGCTCAATAAATATCTACCAAGGGGTCTGGGTCTACCAGGCCTCCCATGCATTCGAATGTTAGAATTGCAGGGGCTTATGACTGAAAGCCAGGATTCCTTTGTCCTGGAGGGAAGAATTCTCTGTTTCCAGGACTCCATGACCTTGAGCATCCACCGAGGTTCTATTCCAGGCTGGTGCACTGCTGAGGGTCACCCAGGTCCTGGCTTGGAGAGAGAAAGGCCAGAGGGCAAGACAAAAGGGGAGGCAGGGGCTAGGCCAGAAGGTTGGAAGGCTGAGGCCACCGGTGGGGGTGATGGATGATAGGCCCCAGCTTGGGAGACATCCCAGGGCTTCCCAGCATTGGAGATCCTAGTACCCCTCACAGAACATGAGCTGTGCCTGGCGGTGTAGGGGCGGGAAATTCTGGAGAACTCACACAGAAGCTCAGAAAACAAAGGTAGACAATTTGGCCCAGTAAAAAAGCCACATAAAGTGAATTCATCCAGAATTGGGGCCAAAACTTCAAAATAAAGATCCACCTGAAAGAAGTTTGACGAGGACCCTATTTTGCAATGTCTAAAAAAAAAAGGTGAAAGATATATTGATTTTCTCTTCTCCTCACATATAACTATGCAAATTCTTAGGATGAACAAAGTCAATCGAGTGTTGCTGTGTTTAAATATATTTAAACAAAATTGCATGACAGCAGAGTGCAATGTCCTTTTCATTGCATTTGACCAACCCTAAATAATCACAGAGAGAGGCATCTCTGCAAAATTATTCAGTCTGCCCTGCGACTACCACTGGGCCCTGGTCACTGTCCCTAGAACCGGCCCGCCCACTGCAGCGCCTGGAAAGTAGAGGAAGCTGTGGCCCCACCCACCCCAGAATGGACTCCTGCGCCCCACCCCCAACATTTCCAACTTCTGATTCATAAAGTGGCATGGATGCGCCTGATTGGTGCACACCGGTCACATGGCCTTACTCATGCTTGGAGGAGCAGCCCTCAACCCCTCCTTCCCTCTGGCCAGGGTCCTGCCTTCCCCCTGAGCCCCCATTCCTTAGCCCCTCACTGGCTCCTAATGTGGTCCTCCTGAGCTGCTTGTCGGTGGGAGAGATGACTGAAAGCGTGATCCCCAGCCCCACGGTGACCAGGGGCACCCGGGGGGCTGTGGGAGAGCAGGGACACACTCACCATCCAGAACGATGAGGTGAGGAAGAGGGGAGAATGTTCCAGGCAGAGGGAGCTGCTTGGCAAAGGTGTGGAGGGAGAAGGAACTCCAGCCACAGCTGAAGTGTGGGCAGGGCTGACTCTTCTAGAACCTTCTAAACCAGACGTGTCCACAGAGTTGGGTTGTTTGTTGTTTTTAATTTGATTCGTTGGCCAACATTTAAAAATCAGAACTTTTCACATGCGACCTCGGATTTCTGGCTTCTCTTGATAAATTGAAAGATCCGGGCCGAGTGCCGGCCAAGAGGCAGCTGTCCCCTGAGAAGGGCCTGTTCTCTCCAGTTCATGGCAGTCGCCACCCAGCCCACCTCACTCAACATGTCACCTCCCGACCCCGAGATGTCTGAGTTTCTGTTCTAAAGCTAGCCAAGGAGGAATCGGGCCCAGAGAGCTTAAACAACACTTCCAGGGTCACACAGCACACGGATCAGGGCTACCGCCCCGGGACTCAAGACCCCCAGGCCTGCCCCGCACACTGAGCGTCTACCCCCCAGAAGCCCCCCGGACCCCACCTCAGTCCTCCAGGAGCTGCTGACCCTGGCCCCGAGCCCCCGAGGCCCAGGAGGCCGTGCCGTGGGTGCTGGGCAGCAAGCTGGGGAAGGCCCCGTCCTGTTTAGGTTTTGTGGTCTCGTGAGTAACTGAGTGGAAAAAAACAAGCTTGAAAAGATAACAGTTACAACGAAATTAAATCAAATCAGGCTCGTGACTCATTTATGGAGCCGTAAAAACAGAAAACAAAAACAAGCTGGCTCTGGAGAAGGGAGGCCAGGATGAGGAGGGGAGAAGTCGGGGAGGGAAAAACTAAACCAGCAGCGGCGGTGGCGGCCTCCTGGGGCTGTGGATTACCCCAACCATGAGGCCCAGCGCCAGCCCCAGAGTGGCCCGGGCCCAGGGGGCTCCGGAGCCGGGACACCTGAGGCCCAGGGAAGGGGCCGCAGACCCGAGATGCCGGCCAGATGGCTGGTCTTGTCCTCCCAAACACCCCCGTGAGCTGGAAAGCATGAGCGCGCCATTCTACAGACAAGGAAACTGTCACTCAGAGGGACCGAGGGACAAGCCTCAGATCACACGGCCAGGAAGTGGGAGGATGAGATTCAAACCTGGTCTCAAAGCCTCTACGAGAGTCAGTCTTGCCATCTGGAAAACAGGCGCCTGAGTCCCAGGCCTGTTCTGGGAGCTGCCCTGGACGCCTCGGGAGCCCCGAAGGCGAGCCGCCAAGCACGGCTGCCCCTCTCTAGTCTCACTGTCCCATTTGTGCAATAGCAGGGTCACATCAGGCCACGTCGAAGGAAGGCCCAGGAGCTCGGTGGGTCTGACCCAGGGGAGCTTCAAAGCATGGCTCTGCCCATTTCCCATAAGCCTCTGCCCCCCCCGGGGGGGGGGATGTAAGAAGAGCCAGAGGTAGAGCCTGGGGGAGCCCGCCCCACAGCCCTGTGGCTCCCCAGAGGTTGCCCTGACCCAGGGACAAGACGGTGCTGGCAGCGGGGAGCTGGGCCGGGGGGACAAAGCAGGGGCGCAGGGCTGGTGAGAGCAGGATTCGAGGCAGCTGGGAGTGCAGGGGCATTGGGAAGCCATTGCCAAGAATAACACTGTTCACCACATTGGGGAGGGAGTGCTTAGCATGGCCCGGCATGGTGCTGAGCGCTTGACAGTTGTTCATTCATTCATTCAACCACTCTGCAAATCTTTAGTGAGCACCTTCTTGTGCCAGGTGCCATGCTGGGGGATAGGAACGTAACAATGATCATGAGGGACAAAAATGGAGCTGCCGTCCTTGGGGAGGTAGACAAAGAAGCAAAACCATGACGCCTCAGGTAATGGTAAAAGCTACAGAGACAAACTAAGAGAGGAAGGGGGTGTCTGGGGTCAGAGGAAGCCTCTCTGAGCTGTGACGTTTGCACAGAGACCTAAAGGAGGAGTGAGAGCAAGCCACCTTTGGGAAGGTGTAGCAGGCACTGAGAATGGGAAGTGCAAAGGCCCTGGGGTAGGAGCATGCCTGGCACATTTGAGGGATAGCAAGTGGGTCAGTGTGGCAGGGATGGGGTGAACCCTCCCAACAGCCAGCAGGGCGGGTACTTCCACTATCTCCCCTTACAGAAGAGGAAATTGAGGCTCAGAGAGGGGGAAGTGACTTGCCCAGAGTCACACCATCAGGAAATGGCAGCTCAGGGAGCAGAGTACAAGTCAGGCTGTGCGTGGAGGGGGAAGTTTATGTGACAAGGCTGCGTGGCCCAGGGGTGACTCCCAGGCAGCCTGTGTCACCTGCCCGTGTCATAACCACAGATGTGGTGATTGTGTATCCCAACAAACTTACATCCTATCCTCACCAGCCTGGCACTCCTGCTTTCTCTGCCCAACCCCGGGAGCCTCAGCCCTGCACTCATCCTGCCTCCCAGGCCCTCTGAGGTCTAGAGGGCACTGGGTAGCCAAGAACCCAGGGAACTCATTCACGCTAAATTGTGAGTGACTGCTAACAATCCCTGGTTTATCCCTATGCCTGGGTTGACCTTTAACTAGGTCATAGAAGTTTTACAGCCTTGGTTTCCCCATCTGTCAAATAATGGGTCCACTTAGGTGGTCTCCACTAGGAGTTGAAGATTCTTGGGTACACAGAGGGACAGGGCTTCCTGAAGTCACACAGCCAGGGAGTAACAGAACCAGGATGACCCCAGCCTACTGACTGCAGGACAATGCTTTATCCTGGAGCTCAGCCCGCTGTCCTGTCTTCACCAACCTCTCCTCTGCCACCACCCTGAACCCCCTCACTGCTCACAGTCCCAGGCTTTTGCACATGCTATCCCCTTCTTGGGAGTAGCTTTCCCCTGGGCAATCTCCTCCACTCATAAGGGACAAACAGAGCAGGATCAGGATGCAGAGAGAGACAGTATAAAGGAGGTGGAAGATATTGATGCTGGCAAGAGAAGGGGGCTCAGAGAAGGCTGCTCTGAGGGGTGGCATCCACGCTGAGACCTGAAGGGGGTGACGGAGTGAGTCATGTGAATACATGGTAGGTGAGTTTTCCAAGCACAGGGAATAGCATGTGCAAAGGCCCCGGGGTAGAAAGGTCTGAGGCTTATTAGAGGAACAGCAAGGAGGCCATTGGGTTGGGAAGGAATAGCAAGGGGGAGGGTGGGAGGAGATGAAGTCATCAGAGAGGTATAGGGTTTGCCGGGGGAGGGGATTACACAGGGCCTTGAGGACCATGGGGGTGACTTTGGCTTTTACTCTGAGCAAGGTGGGAGCCCTGGGAGGTCTCTGAGCAGGGGACGGACAGGATCTGACTTAGGTCTAAGGGGATCATCACCTCTGGCTGTGTGTGGAGAACAAACTGTAGGCATGAGGTCCCCAGGCTGGTGGCCTGGGCCAGCGCAGGGCAGTGGAGACGGGGTTGGGGGGGGAGGGGGGTGCAATAGCATGTGGTGAGCAATCAGATGTGGGGGCAAGTGAGAACAAAGGGTCAAGGATGACTCCCAGGTTTGGGGGTACACCTGGAGAATGGGGGAGCCAGTAACTGAGACGGCAATAGTTTTGGGAGAGGATCAGGGGTTTTTGTGGGTGAGACTCAGGTCTGGAGTCAGGGGAGATGTCCAGGTTGGAGAGATGCATTTGAAAGTCTCCAGCATTTAGATGAGGGCAAGGATGTGCTCGCTTTGGCAGCACATATACTAGATGAGGGCAAGGACTGTGTCTTTGGCGCCTTGCCCCCCCTCACCTTCCCTCCCCCCAGCACCAGGCTGGCCTGGGGGAGGCGTCAGGGAGCATCTCGGGGACCCTTGAATGAATCCATGAGCACGTGTATTGAATACCTGCCGTGCTTGGGGCCAAGCCAAGCTCTTCCTTTCACAGACTCATTTCTTTCTCGCAACATCCTAAAGGGGTAGATCCCACCGGAGCCCTGTTTACAGAGCTGAGAGTGAAGGAATCTGCCCAAGGTGTCCCCAGCATTGGGGAAATACACTATTGAGTTAATTAATTTGGGAAGGCTGCCCTCAGAGAGGTAGAGCAGGCAACGGGCGGGGCTGTCAGGGGAGCGCCCCCTCCAGGCTTAGCAGCCACTGACCACGATGCTGGGGCTGGGGGGGCCAGAGGTAGCTGAGTCACCAACATCTCAACCTCCAAGCCAGGGGTCTGCTGCAGTGGGTCAAATACACAAAACAGGGAGAGAGACACAGAGTCAGAGAGAGATGGGACAAAGACAGGGACAAAGGGATCCAGGGAGACACAAAGAGAGACGGAACTCGGGAGGGGCTGACTCCTTTCCCAGCCCTCCTTCCCCCAGGACCTCATCACTGACCCCATCATCCTCTCCATCACTACCAACTCCCTCCAGGGAAAGACTGAGCCTTCCCGCAGACAGTACCGGGCTGGAATCCTGGCTCAGGGGCTGCCCACCGGGTGACATTAGACAGGTGACTCCCTCTCCCCATCTGTGAGGCAAGGTTGATGCCACTCGCACAGCGCCCTTGGCTGCCAGAGGAGACGGAGCGGGAGGCATGGGGGGGCTGGTGTCTGGAACCAACAAGCACCCTAGAATGCTAGGTGCCCCCCCTGGGACTGAGGGGGGAGTGAGGACACACTTTCTGAGGTCAGGGCCTGTGTTCCCCAAGGGGTCATTATTCATGTCTTCATTCTTCCACCAAAGATTTATTGAGCCCCTACTGTGTGCCAGGTGCTGTGATGGGCCCAGGGGACACAGATAAGTGAAAAAGGCAAACAAAAGTCCCTCCCCTGGTGGAGCTGACATTCTAGAGGGAGAGACAGACAAGCAACTGACAATTAATGCACATGCACCAGGTAGAGAGAGGGGCAGGGGCGGAAAGAAATCAGGGCATATGGAGAGGAAACGTCCCCCGGAAGGGGGTTCCTTATCACATACTTGCTGAGTACGGGGCACTTTCACCGGATTTATCACACAGAATGTCCCCAGCAATCCAGGACACAGGTCCTCTTCTTGTCCCCATTTCCCAGGTGAGGAAGTAGACTCAGAGAGGTGAAGTGACTTGCCCAAGATCACTTCTTGAAAGGGGCGGAGCCAGAATTTGAATGGGCCCCCAAGCCCTGGGCACAACCAGAAGCATATAATCCAAGGTGGGATGAGTCAATAGCACTCCAGCGAGATACCAGGGCAGGGGCTTGAATGCGGGACCATCAGGCAGAGAACGAGGCTTGTGCCAGAGTCCTCAGCAGACAACAGGCTAAGGACCGAGGGATCTAGGTCCTTGGGCTCCCCGGCAGGGCCCCAGCTCCGGCACCCACCGGCAAGGCCCTAGTTAGGGTGACAGCCACACCCCGGCTCAGCCTCTGGCCCGCGCCGCCTGCTGGGAACACACAGTCCTCAGGACTAGGAGGCTCAAAATAGAAAGCTCGGAACCTGGGTCAGAGCCTGGAATGCCTGGGCAGGCAGGCCGGGACTCCTGGATCAGCCCGTGTACTGCCTGGCCCTGGGGCTGGCAGGGCGACAGAATCATCAGGATTCATTGCTAGGGCCTCGGTCCCATCTGCTCCGCTCCTGAAAGTTTCCGAGGTGCCAGCTCCAGGATCTCAGAAACCCAAGCTCATCTCCTCTCCTGGCTCAATCTCAGACTAGCTGTGTGGCCTTGGGCTGGTCACCTACCCCGAGGGACCTCTGTGTCCTTATCTGCCAAGAACTCGTAGAGTTGTTTGTTCGGTCATTCAGCAAATGTTTGTTGAGCACGGATTACGTTCTGGGCACCGTGCTGGGCGCTGGAGCTACAACAGAGAACAAAGGAGACGAAACTCGTTTTATTTTACTTTTAAGATTTATTTATTTATTTGAGAGAGAGGCGCAAGCGGGGGGAGGGGCAGAGGGCGAGAGAGAATCTCCAGCGGACTCCCCACTGAGCCCGGTGCCTGACCAGGGCTCGATCTCAACGACCACAAGATCATGACCTGAGCCGAAATCAAGAGTCGGACGCTTCACCAACTGAGCCACCCGGGCGCCCCAAAGCAGACAAAAATCTCACGTCCTTGTGGATAAGTAAAATCCGCAGTTGTCAGATGGTGATGAGCATCCCAGGGGAACATAAAGCAGAAAAGGGGGGGTGCAATACTGGGTGGGGGATAGAAGTGGGGGGTCAGAGGAGGCTCCATATGAAGATGACACTTGAGCAGAAACCTGAAGAAAGGGACAGAGGGGGCCCTGTGGACACTTGGGTGAAGAGTGCTCCAGACAGAGGGAACAGCCCATGCAAAGGCCATGAGGCAACATGAGCTTGGACTGTGTCAGAGACCCCGAGGAAGTCAGTATAGCTGGAAGGGTGAGTGAGGAGGAGGAGGAAGAGGAGGTCAGATGATGGGGGACCTTGTGAGTCAAGGGAAGAACTTGAGGACTGATTCTCGAAGCACTCGGGGTACAATTCAGCAGGAGAATAACACGGCTGAGCCATAGTTTTAAAGGACCCCTCTGGCTGAATGTGAGGAGGGAATTTCTGGCGGGGGGGCCTCGATGGAAGCTTCTGTGCCACGGTGGACGGGAGGCAATGGTGGCAGTGGATGCCGATGGAAAGACTTGGAGGCCCCTGTGGGCCTCAGGAGGCCCAGCAGGAAGTTGGTGGTCGGGCAGCCCAGCCCGGGAGGCTGACTGGTTTGTCCAGCCTGAAGCCTACGACCCCCCACCCCCACCCTGTATGGGCCTGTGGCAGCCCCAGGGCTGGGAAACGTGCCTGGAATGTCAGCCATGAGGCCCAGGGGTCGGACAGTGCCCGTGGGACCCGCCAGTGGCCGGGCGAGCACCCCGGCCACAGCCCTGCCCACACATGGAATCTCTTGGGCCCACTGACCAGGGTAAGTGGTAATTACAGGCCCTGGAGCAGCGGGGGAGGGGACCACAAGCCAGAGCCTCCCCCACAGCCACTCCCATTTACTGAGCACCTATTTCATGCTGAGCCCTCACCACACACCATCGCATCCCCTTGGCAGCCCAAACCTGTGCCGCTGGGACCTCCACGTGACCCATCCTGCAGATGAGGAAGCAGACCTGCTGACAGCCCCACAGCAGAAGCCAAGGCACGCAGGCATCGAGATTAGTACCCAGGACCCCAAACCGGGCTGCCAACAAACTGCTGCAGAGACTGGGGAGAGTCAGGAGAAAGTTCTAGAATGTGAGTCCCCTGGGGCTTTCTCTGGGTCTCAGCCCCCTCATCTGTCATTCATTCATTCATTCCCAAGTGTTTACTGGGACCTGCTCTGTACGGACACCGTGCTGGGAGCAGGATGTAGGGCAATGAACAGCACAGACAAAACTCCCCACCCGAGCGATGGTGACATTCCAGTGGAAGAAACCAGTCAAGAAGTCAGATAAATAAGCAGAGCAATTTTTAGAGTAGGCTGTAAGTCCTAGGAAGAAGATGAAACAGCATGAGCCGATGGAAGGGAGGGCTAGCCAGGGAGGGCCTCTCTGAGGGGTGACTTTGGAACCAAGGCCCGACTCACTTCATGGGGAGAGCTGAGGGGAGAGTGCTCTCCAGTCCAGAGGGGACAGCAAGTGCAAAGGCCCTGAGGCAGCAGCATACAGTTATGTTCAGCCATAGGCCAGGGGCCAGTGAGGCTGCAGCTGAGCAGAAAAGGGGAGAGAATGGGTGGGCTGTGGTAGGAGGAGGGAGTGAAGTTAGAAAGGGCTTCAGGACAGGGGAGGTGATCCCCCAGAGCTTTGTGGGCTGCTGTGAGGACTCTGGCTTCCACTCTGAGTGCACTGGGAACGATGAAGCTTCTGAGCAGGGGAGGGACAGGATCTGTCTTGGGTTCTAAGGGAATCCCTCTGGTTTAGAAGGGCAAGAGCGGAGGCAGGGAGATGAAGAGAAGACTGCAAAGGTCCCAATGGGAGAAGGCAGTGCTGGCCCAGGGTGGGATAGTGGAGGTGGACCCTTGGACACTTGGATGAGCTCGCTGATGGCCCAGCCATGGGGCAGCAGAGGGATACCCAGGTCTGGAGCCTGGGCAGCCAAGTGGCTGGGGCTGCCATCACCGTAGTGGGGAAGATCCCAGGTTTGTGGTGGGGGCAGGGGGCTCTTCTGGGCATGAGGTCCCACTCGGGGTAAAAGAGGGGCACCTAGTCCCCCGCACCCCTGCCTCAAGCACAGTATCAGTGAAGGGGGTCCCATGGTCAGATGGCCCCAGAATCTAGGACCCCAGAAATGAGGTGCTGTCGACCTGTGAGAGCCCTGCAGACAGAGCTCCCATGACCAGCCCAACCTCAGCCCAGAGTGAGCAAACTCACTGTTCTTTGCTCTGCTCTGAGCATCCGCCAGACTCCCTAGAATCCTAGAGGGTAGGGGGTTGGGACCGGAACAAGGTTGTATGTGCCTCCCCTGCCAGCCAAACAGGGCTGAGGAGGACTCGTGGCCAGCTCTTCCCTCCACATCTGCGTCCAGCCTGTTCCCTTTTGCCCTCTTCCCCTGCCTACCCTACCACTGGACTCCGGCTGCTCGCTGCCCCCCGCCTGCCCCCGAAGCCTTCAGAGATGGCACGCAGCATCCCTCATGGGACTCACAGCTGGGAACTCGGCTCCAGCCCCCGTGACGCCAAACTCCCCGTCCATCTCATCATCACTTGGTTCTCCGATTCTAAGTTCCTGTTTCACAGATGGAGGAACTGAGGTTCTAAGAGAGGGGGCAGGTTCCCAAGGTCACAGACAAGGCAGTGGCAGTGCCAGGATTTAAACTCAGGTCTGTCTAATTCCAAAGCTCTTAACCCCCACGCAGTACAGATGCTGGCTTAGGTCGGCAAAGACAAGGCTTGGGGCACAAGCGTTCTATTTGGGAGGTGATCCCAGAAACACCAGTGGGAAATGAGGAAGTGAGACAGGAAGGGAGGTGAATAGATCGCCTCTGTGGGCTCAGCATCCTGGAACCTCTGGGAGAAGGAGTAGAACATGCGTCTGCATTGTCCCAGCGCATCTACGCGCCCGTTCCCACCTCCCCTGGCTAGTGTCTCTCACGTCTGCCCCACACTCTGCAGCCTGAGTGACTCAGGACCACAGCCACAAGTGTGCCCTCCCAGGTGGACGCGGAGAGGACCCGGTACTGTGACCATCCCAGAGGCATCTTCCGCCCCTCTCTCTTCCCACGCTGCTTCTGACCCAAAAACAGAAGCCTGAGAAACCAGAGCTGGTACAAATGGGAAAACTGAGGACCAGAGGGGCCACCCACATGCCACGGGCTGCTCGGTGGGAGAGTGGCTGAATGGACCTCCCTTCTGGGCCGCCTGACTTCTGGAACAGTACTGGCCCTGGGTCACAGATGATGACCCGCAGGACGCGGCTGAGCTGTGTGACTACGGGCCGGCCCCTCCGCTTCTCAGAGCCTCAGTGTCCTCCGCTGAAGAAAGGGATCATTAAAACAATACAACAACAAAAAACTACCTCCCGAGATTTTTGTGGGGATTCGCTGGGACACTAGATCTAAAGGGCTTAGAACAGCACAGGGCAAATAGCAGGTGCTTACGTAAATGTCGGTGTTTAGAGGAGGTCATGCCTGGCGCCCAGAAGGCGCGCGGTAAATGGGAGCCTTGTCATTAGAGCTGTCATTGTTGCTTAGGGCCCGAGCCCAGGCCGTCCCCCAACAGGGACACGATGCTGGCTGAGTGACCTCCCAAATTTCCTGGGTCCCCCAGCCTCTTGCTTAAGGCTGCTGAACTTGGGAGAAACAGAGGAGGAGGAGGAAGGGGCCGGGGCCTGGGCCAGGCCTGCTAGCGGTAACTGCGGGCAGTGACCCCGCCTGAGAGGCCCCTATTCACCCGTCCACCCATCCGCCGGAGCCGCCTGCCCATTCCACGCAGGGGACGCCTAGTCTTGCACAAGACAGGAAGAGGGAGGCCCGGGGTGGTGGCGGGTGACGCCAGGACCCCATGTCCACCCGCTGCAGACAGGATGGGCAAGGGAGGCCCCAGCCAGGCTTCCTGTGTGCTGAGTGCACTGGGTAGAAAGGAGAAGTGGTGTCCGGGGTCACAGGGAGATCCAGGCAGTGCCTTCCGCTCCCCGGCCCAACTGCTCCACCCGCTGTCCCTGATGCAGGGCCCAGGGTTCAAATCCCACCTCTGCCATCTCCCAGCTGCGTGACTTTGGACAACGCAGCTCAGGGCCTCTGAGTCCAGGCCCTGCTGGAGAACAGGGAAGCCGTTCCTCCAAGCCTCCCAGCCCCTTGGGGGTATGTCATCACCATGCCCATTTGACTGATGAAGAACCCAAAGCCATAGGCTGTTTTCAAGCAGCATCTATTATACTTGAAGATTTAGGGGCACGATGGGGGAGGACAGCTCTGAGGACCCAGTGCATGCTGGTGACACAACGATGAGGCCAATGTGATCTCCTATCCACAGTCCTGGGCCCACAGCAGGCATTACTAATCAATTATGATTCTCCCTCCGAGGAGTCTAGAACCCTGCTCAAGATAGCTCTCCAGCCACTGTCCAATCAAGCACCTGCGACCCGAGTAAGTAAGGAGAGTATGTCTGCCTGCTCCAGCCCAGCACCAGGCTGGATCAGAGAAACACTCCCAAGAAAGAGGCTGCCTTCTGGCAAGCTACCTTCAGATAGGTCTCTAGAATCAGGTACCCCGAAACAAATCTACTCCTGCCCACCCAGACTCTCAAGGCCCCCGCCTTGGGGACAAACCTGATCTGAAGAAGGCATCTCCCCAGCAGGGTTGCCAAGTGGTATATGAACAGCCCCTAAGGCAGAAGCAGCGTACTGGGGGGACCACAGTGGCAGAGTAACTAAGTAACTGAGAAGAGGCTGGGTCCAGGCTGGGGAGGGGAGGGAGCCAGGAGGGGGACAGGCCAGGTTCCCGGCACGCTGGGGGCTCCACAAGCAGCTCCAGGGAAAATCCAGTGACACAGAGCCCCACGGGGGTGGGGGGGATCGTGTGAAAGGAAAAATGAAACCGAATGCAGAGGGCTGGGCCTCCCGCCAGCCCCTGACCATCCAGCTCTGGTTCACTGCCCCCATCCTGGTCCAAGCCACCATCGCCACTCACCTGGAAACCCGCAGTTGTTTCCAAGCCGCTCTCCCTGCTTCACCCTTGTCCCCACCACAACCTCCCCATGTGGCAGCCGGAGGGATCGAAAGTGTAACCCTGACCAAGTCACTCCCCTGATTCAACCCCCCGGTGACCTCCCATCACATTTAGGATAAAATCCACATGACCGTGCCTGGCCTCCAGCCCTGGACATCTGGCTCCTGCCCCCGCCAACACCACCTCCTTCTTTTCCCATCACTCACCTCCCCAGAAATATAAACATCTTCCTGTTCCTAAAATGAGTCCGCCCGGATTCCCACCTCTGGACCTTTGCTTGCTGTTCCCTCCACCTGTAAAGTTCCCCCCTCTTTTCCCTTGGTGGCCGCGTCTCAATTAGTCAGGTCTCCATAAATGCCACCTCCTCTCAGAGCCCCCCCCAGCCCCTGCCAGGGGGGGTTCCCCTGTTACTCACCCCCCACTGGACCCCTCTGCTTATGTCTCTATAACATGTATCCGTGTCCGGAAGGACCTCCTTATTTGTACGTTTGTCTCTCTCTCTCTCACCGGAATGCCAGCCCCACAAGGGCAAGCATCATGTCCACCCTGGTCACCGCTACGTCCCTAGCACCTGGCACACTGTAGGTGCTCAATAGATGTTTGCTGAAAGAGACTGAGAGGAAACGGCTTCAATCGTGTAGGGGGTTCTCACTGGAATCTTCCGAGGCCATATTCACAGTCCTTCCCCGGGAATGACAGGTCGGTCCCCCTCGGGTGCCAGGTCCCAGCCTGCGCACGCTGCTGGCGAGAATTCTGATATCAGTGGGAAAGATGATCGATTCGTGATGTCTGCCACAGGGCAGGCAGGATGGTGGGGCGTCTGCAGGCATGGATGTCTGGTTTGTTCATTGCTGTCTCTGCAACACTGGGACAAGGCCTGGCACATGGTGGGTGCTCAATAAATATTTGTTGACGGTCAAATACATGGGTTCTTTATCTAATTGGCTTCTCCCTTCAGGAAGAAAAACACCTTTAGTGCATTCAACCAACAACCATCGGCCAGCCATTCAGTGAGGCCCACCGTGTGCTAATCCTGAGAACAAGCAAGAGAGAGGTTCTGATCCTCTAGTTGGAAGGAAGAGGAGGAGGAAGCCCAGCTAATGAGGCTCAATCACAAGGTCACCCAGCTGGGTTCAGCTGACCAGAAAGTTCTTCAAGATCCCAGTCTGTCATGCCTCCCCAGGGCATCCCTAGCCCCCTCCCTGGGGTTCAGGGGATGAGGACAGGCAGCCTCTACTTCCCTTTTGGGGCATGCCACAGGGCTGTGGTTCAACGGAAGCAGGGCCCCTGCCCATCCCAGGCGCCGGCCTCTAAGGGCCTCACCCTCCCCATTCCCAACCCAGACTCTTACTCTTCCCAGCTGACTATGGGGCGTCGGTCCCCCGTTCCTCTTTTCTCTGGGCAGGAGGAAGTGGGTGGGGCCGTGAGAAGATCCAGAGACTCAGTTTCCTCATCTGACAAGTGGGCTCAACTCCTGGCACCTTCAAAAGCTGGTCTTCAGAAGTGGTGGAGATTCAAAGAGACCATTCATGAAAGATGCTGAGCCAGGGCATGCCAGGTAGTCAGGTGAGAAGGCAGAGGCAGGCAGAGGTGCCTCGTGACCCCATCTCCCTGCTCAGACTTTCCCAAGGCTCTCCGTTGCTCTCAGCATAAGACCAGGCTGCCCTCCCTCTGTGGAGCCTGTCCAGGCCAGCCCTCAGCCTTCCCTACTCCCCACTCACCCCTCACCTCACAGCTCCAGCTCCAGGGTCTTTTAGATTCACCTACTCCTCTGTTCTGTCCCATCACAGGGCCTTTGCACTTGCTGTGCCCACTTGCTGGAACATTTGTTCCTTCCTTTCTCATCTACTTGGCCTCTATCACCCTTCAGTTCTCAGCTCGGCAGCTTCTAGGAAGTCTTTCTGACCTCCCCCATCACATCAGCCCTCCTGCCCATTGTAGGCCCTTGTCATTTTGTACTTCTCAGTCACAAATTGCCATTTCTGAGAGTGATTTGGCTAAAATCCATCCCCCATAGTGGACTATGAGCAGCTTGTGGGCAGGGATCATCACCTCCCCAGCACCTGGCACAGAGTAGGTGCTTCATTAACATTTGCTGAATGAATGAATGATAAACACAGAATGAATAGCGCAATGGACACATCATGCCCCCAGACGCCCCCTCTCACATCCTGCTCTGGCCTTGGGCCCTGTGCCACCCCTACCTGCCCAGACCCCCTCCCCCAGGATGGCTGCTTCAGCCACCCCGCTCCTTGTCCCCAAAGGACGACCTCCCTCACCTCTCACAGCCTTATTTTCCTGGATGGAAACCAGAGACATGGACCTCGATCATGGGCTGGGTTCCCCTGAGCCTGGTATTCTAAGGATGGGTCTTGGGGCCACCCTGGAGAAGAGGTCAAGGCCAGGAAGCCCCCATCCCCGATATCAACTAGAATAGCAGCCCCCCCCTTAATTATGTTATACTCAGGGCAGTCACAACTTAGGTACTTTGACAGGAATTCGGTTATACATGCTCAGGAAAAAATAAAAAGACAGCCTCAGAGAGAAAAGAGCCGATTGATGGTGGATATGCCAGGAGGGGGAGGTATGGGTTAGCTGTTCCCCCACGGTCTGAGTCCGCTCAGATGCAATCCTGTTTCCACACCGTGGCCCCCAGAACACAAGCCAGGCCTTCCCTGGGCGGGACCCAACGCAGGAGGGATTGGTGGGCTGAATTTATGGAAACCGTACATCCGCCTCGGTTGGGGAGGGCTGTGTCCTTCCTGTGGAATCCCCAAGGGGAACTTGGCCGTGGTCGATTTCCACCTTACAAGCCAGCTTTAGAGCCTGCACTTGGGAGACGTGGGCCACTGCACTGGGATCTTCTGTTGAACAATGGGTACCACCGCTCAGAAAAAAAGAAAAAAATTAAACCATTGGACAAGATGTCCCCACAGGGAGCACTGAAGGTGGCCTGAAAATTCCTACAGTCCATTCCTACCCAGTATCACCTCCGGGCTCCTGAAGGCCCTGTTGCCCTCTGTTCTGGACAAGGTGGAGGTTCAGAGATCTTCTCCCCACTGCCTGGGACCCTCCCCTGCCCTGAGGTCCGGGCAGCACCCTGGACCCCCAGCCAGGAGTTACCTCCAGACCCAGACATAGTCCCCACGGCCATCTCTGGGAGTTTATGTCGCCAAGCACAGTGTTTTGTGCACCACCCGTGTGCCAGGTCCTGTGCTGAATAAGACTCCAGCTCCTTGCTAGAGCTCACCTTCAGGGTGGGCACACGACACTGAGCAAATGAACACATAAATAGAGGATGACAAGTGTGCAGCAGAAAAATGAATGAGGGCCAGGATGGAGAATGAGGGAAGGGCTGCAGTAGGGGCTGGTCTGGGAGGCCTCTCTGCAGAGCACAGGCCCAAGTGAGGAGAGGGGGCAGGTCACGGAAAGATCCAGAAGAACAGTGTTCCAAGCAGAGGGAACAACAAGGGCAAAGGTGGGGAAAGTGCGGGGGGGAAATCGTGGGGTGTTGTTTAAGGAGTGAACGTCAGCACAGCCAGAGGGAGGGTAGAGGGGCGGGGAGGAGAGGGGCCCATCCTGCAGGGTCCCCTGAGATGGGGAGGACTTGGCTTTCCTGGAGGCAGGTGGGAGCCACAGGAGGGCTCTGAGCAGGGCAGCAGTGTAAATGACTGAGGCTCCAGCAGGACCCCTCAGGAGGTGGTGAGGGCGGACGCAGGGAGGGGTAAGGATGGCGGCAGAGGAGGGGAGGCAGGTCAGATTCTGACACGGTTGGAAGGTAAGGCCGATGCGGTTGGAGAGGGTAGAGTGGAAAACAACTCCAGGGTCCGAGACCTGCTGGGTGGGTGGCAGCGCCATTCTCTGAGCCGGGGAGCGGAGTGGGGCATGGCTGGTTAACTGACACCCGCGTCTCTGGAGGAGGAAGAGGCCGGGCTCAGGCAGTCCAGGAACAAGGGACCCCATGCAGCTGGCTCACCAGGCATGGGCAGGTGAAGGCAGGAGAGGGCTCCACCTCACTTCAAGGGCCATTTGTGAGGCCCAAGGAGGACCAGGCAGGGAGGAAGAGGAGAACCAGAGAACTGGCATCTGGAGGCCTGGGAAGACAGTGCTCACCACCAAGAGAACAAGCCAGAGAAGGTTCGGCACATCCAGGCCTACCGGCGCAGTCTAGAGGGAAAATGAATGTCAGCAAGGACTGGAACTGGTGGCCGGCCTGGCTGTGGCCCCGTCACCCTCAGAGCCATATTTCTTTGGGGGCAACCAGAGAGGCTGAGTCCTGATTGATCTAAGTCAGCCATGGGAACTCTTTTCTGGCTTAAAGGTGGACATGTGACTCCATTGTCACATTGTTACAGGGAAGTCTACTGGGACATTTAGGAAATATTGTCCTGCTTGATAAAAGAGTGAGATTCTGGATGAGAAAAATCTCTTTTCTGCCCACCCCCTTCCCTTCCTAATTAAAATGTGGTTATGTGGGATGTGACATCTGGTGCCACAGCAGCCCCCGGGGCCCATGAAGAAAAGAAAAGTGAAGAGATACCAACCTAGAACCCAGATAGTGGATCCCAGAACAGCCCCATATCCCGACTTCTTGTTCTAAGATTTAATTCAATGTCTTCACTGTTCCAGGCATGGAAGATGGCCTGAGTGGGACAAAAGGAAACTGGGAATGAACCCTGAGACAGGGGAGAAAATAGAGAGGGGGTGGGAATGAGGAGGCTGAAAAAGAGTCTTTTATTTATTTATTTTTAAGATTTTATTTATTCATTTGACAGAGGGGGAGACAGAGGGAGAGCACAAGCAGGGGGAGCTGCAGGCAGAGACAGAGGGAGAAGCAGACTCCCCGCCGGGCAGGGAGCCCGATGCGGAGCTCGATCCGGAGCTCGATCCGGGGACCCTGGGATCATGACCTGAGCCGAAGGCAGATGCTTAACCAACTGAGCCACCCAGGCGCCCCTCAAAAGGAGTCTTTTAGAGAGGATTTCATTTGGGGCAGCAAACTCCTGGGGGAAAAAACAGTATAACCTTACAGACTCTCAAATCTTCACCTAGAAGTCTAGGATGCCGTGGATAGTCACACCTAATGTACAGATGGGGAAACTGAGGCCAGAGGCAGTCAGTAGTGGCCCAAGGCCACACAGCAGAGGCAGACTGGCTCATGCATCCAGCTGTGCTGATTACCTCCCATGATGGTCCTTGGGCCTCTCTGAGCCTTGGCTGCTCATCTGCCAATAGGGATGTGAACGGCAGGTGGCCGTCCCAAGGTGTCGTGAGTCTCAAGGATCCCCGAGGCACTCAGCAAACTGGCTGAGAAGTGGTGAGCACTCAGAACCATCGAGGCACAGGGCCTGGGTGCATGGCAGGCTCCACAGGGCTGAGTTCCTGTGTCTGCAAACAGCGGATGCTCCATGAAGGGTGCGCCTCCTCTATGGGAGGCACACGGCCAATCCTGGGCATACCACTGACCCCTGTAATCTCCAAGAGGCCTCATCCACTCCCCAGCTCCTGGCTCCCCAGGCCCCATGTTCAGTGAGCTACTGTTAGGGAGCACTAACTCCCCACTGTGACCTCACTGCATTCCCTCCACCTCTGCTTGCATGCCTCTTGGGACAGGCAGCTCACTATTCCTCAGAGAGTCCAGGGGCTCCCCCTGACAAAATTCTTTGTCTCTGTGTGGCCCTAGGCAAGTGCCGAGGGCCTCTCCGGGCCTCCTTGTCCATGTGTGTAAAAGGGCATTTACGACAGTCCCGCCTCCCAGGCTGGTGGTGAGGATCCAGGAAGGCCCTAGCTGCATCGTGTGGTCTACTGTCCCGGAGCAGCATGAAGTCTGGTGATTAGCCATTATTGCTCCCCGTGGCTGACCCACCTCCCTCTGGAGCCCTGGGTCTGTCAGGTTTGGGAGTCAAGGTGTCAGGAGTGTCCCTAGGTCCCGACCCAGGAGCTAGAGGAGAGGAAAGGAGTGCTGAGTCTCCCGGCCCACAGCCTAGCCCTGCGGCCCCTGGCTCCGACTCACACCCCACCCGGGGCCACCACCGTCTCTGAGGACCCATTGTTCCTTTCTGGCTCCACTCCAGGGTCCTGGCCCTGCCCAGGCTCCCACTTCCCTCTAGTACCCCCGCCATCCCCAGGGCTCAGGCCTCCCTACAAGAGGGTGCCAGGTGGGGCAGCAACTGAGCCATGGGAACGCAAGTTCGAATCCCTGCTCTGCCACATCCCATCTGTGTGACCTTAGGCACTTCACCTCCCTGTGCCTCGGTTTCCTCATTTGTGAAATGGGGTGACAGGACCTCACAGAGCTGTACTGAGGATTCTATGAGTTTGGGGATGGCAGATTGCCCGGCATGTAGGAAGCCTCAGGGAACATTAGTCCCACTTCCTCTGCTCCCCCAGGCCTAGAGGACAGAGCCAGAAAGAGCAAATGCAGGGGTGGGGAGGGTGCCACTGGCCATGAAGCTGGGGTGCCATGAGCAGAGCACTGGATGAGGAGTCTAAGGCTCCGACCCTGCTGTGTGACCTCTGGCAGGCCGCGGACATCTCTGGGCCCCAGAATGAGGGAAAGAAGAGGCTGGGATCTTCCTCTCTCCGTAGGAAGCGGGGGAAGGGGCGGGGGGCTTGGAGCCAAGTTTTCTTTTCATTTTTTTCTTTTTAGCACAAAGGGCTTGAATGAAAACCAGCTGCAGGGACAGAGAATCCTATTGTGAAGGCACCTGAGATTCCTGGGCCAGCGGAAGGGGCAGCATTCTGGGTGTTGGGCTGGGTAAACAGAAGCCAGGGTATCAGCCAGAGACAGGCAGGGGGCAGCTTGGTTGGGGGTCTCCTACCCCTCCCTCAGGGTGCTAGCCTGGGCATCCAGGGCCCTCCCTCGGGCATCTCCTGCTCAGCCACAGTTTCTATGTGCAGACATGGGTAGACCATCTTGCCCGTTTCCCCATCTGGAAAATGGGTACAATAACAGTACTTTCCCTCTAGGTAGGAGCAGGTATGATGTTAGTCTCAGGGCAGGCTCCTCTGTCAGACAGTCTTGGGTCTGATAGCGGCTCTGCCACTCACTTGTTGTGCGACTTGGGGTAAGCCACTTTAACCTCTCTGTGCCTCAGTTTCCCCAGCTGGGAGATGGAAACACTAACAATACTAGCCTGCTGGGCAGATGAACCGAAATGACTCAACATGGAGCCTGGAGCATGGCAAATAGTAACAGTTATTACTGTTGTTTTTCTTCTTATTGTCACATGAGCTGGACCTGCTGAGGCCCCCCCAGAAGAAAGAAAGCCCTCTTTCTTCTGAGTACTCATTCATCTCAACAGTTCCAACATGTATTTCCTGGGCACCTACTATGGGCGAGTCTTGGTGAAGCCAACATTCTGGGAGAAGAAAGATGTTAAAGTCAGGACTTGCGTGTGAAAGGCTTGCACATAATATAGGTGCTCAGCAATACCATCCACCCAAAACCTGGCCTCCCGTGGCTGCTCCGCGCTGGATTCTTGCTGGGCTCTGGGGACGCAGCCCTCATCTGGCTGAGGGTGGGAGACTGGCACGTGGAAGAGGCAACAGCCTGTGATGGAGGGTGCCCCAGGCGGCCTCAGGAGCCAGAGGAGGTCAAGGTGGGCTTCCTGTAGGAAGCGGTTATGAATAACAATATGTATTGAGTATTATTATGTGCCAGGCACTGTTCTTTTCACAACAACCCTTTGCAGGAGGTTTTCTTCTCACACTCTCATTCTGTGGGTAAGAGTCTGAGACCAGAGAGGTCAAGTAGCCTGCCTGAGGTCACACAGCAAAGACATGATGGAGCTGAAATTCAAACCCCATAGTCTAACTGAGTCCCTGCACTGCTCCCCAGACAGTGCTCTCCAACCTCCACAGGCCTCTGACCTGTTGTCCCCCCTGCCCATCTCCCCTGGCAGAAATCATTTGAAGCCTCATCCTCCTACCCTCCGGGGGTCCTGAAGGCCAGAGCCCTTCACAAAGGGAGGAAGGGGTGGGAGTAGTCGACAGGTGTCGAGAGCACAAACTCCTCAGAGGCAGAGCCTGGCCCTTGTCATCCCAGTGAACAGAAGGAGGGGACAGACATTTTCTGAGGCCTCCCTGCACCCCCGCTCACTTGATTCTCATAATAACTCCCAATGAGGTCAGCACTGGGTAATCCTCATTTCCAGAGGGGAAGCTTGAGGCAAGGAGGCTCGGAGGCCCGTGTGATTCCAGACCCTGCTGAAGAAACGAAGGGGGCAGCTGCCAAAGTGACTCGCGGAGCCTCAGTTTGACCCTTCGTGAATTGGGGATGACCCAGGACCCACCTCTCGGGACTTCGGGGAGGAGCGAGGTGCAAACGGACCTGCTCCCCAGGGGCCTGGCTGGCCGTTCTCACCGCCACTATTATTACTATGGTGCTGCCACGCCCCCGCAGGCCTGTGAACCCCCGTACCTGCAGTTCTTCCTGTAACGAAACCCGCCTGCCCGCGAGACCTCAGCGAGGGGCCCTGATCGCTCACTTAATTATAATCTTTGGGGAAAGGAGAACACCCCCCTCGGGCTGCTGGAAAAGCCACTGGCATGGCTGCAGCCTGTGGGGGGTAACCTGACGCCCCTCGGCCAACCCGGCCCCCAGGTCTTTGTCTCGGTCCTGCCCAGATTACTCTATTTTTCCAACCCCAAACCAGGGCTGGCATGAACTCAATGCTCGGCATTGTCCTGGGACCAGGCCCTCCCAGGGCCTCCGGGGCCAGGCCTCATCCTTCCTCCAGCTGGGGATCCGGCCCCCAGGAGGCGTCTCGGGAAATCAGAAACCCAGCAGGGCCAGCTGGGGCAGCCTCCCGTGTGCCGGGTCCTAGGCTTCTTGCCTGTCACCTCATCAAACCTTCACCACTTCGCTGCAGGGAGGGGCTCGCTGTGTGCCCATTTTCCAGAGGGAGAGACTGAGGCCCGGGGAGTCAGATGCCCACCCTGGTTGATGTAGGTAGAACTGGCAGAGCCCAGGCCAGGCTGAATCAGGATGCCCCCCCCCCCAGAACCGGGTCTGGGTACCCTGGACCTGTAGCTGGAACCACGCATCAGGGGATTTCTAGGGCAGTTATGTCCCTTCAGCGGGAGGTCCTCCGGGGATCTTCACAGGGTAGAGATGGAAGAAAGCTGGATCATGAGGCAGAAGGCATCACGGCTAAGGGCTCAGATTTCCATAGCAGCTGCTCCGGGTTCAAGTCCAGCTCTGGGCCCTGCCTTGCACAAAGCCTTGCTCCTCTCTGAACCCCTCTCTGAAGCTATAAAACTCGGTGGGGAGGGGAATCAGGCCATCAGCTGGGTGAAACACTTAGCAGGTACTAAGTGCTCCATTAATAGGAGCTTACAAACCGGAGCTTAAAAATGGCAAAAGTTATTGGCAGGCACGCAGCAGCTGGGAAAAGAGAACCCAGACAGCAGGAGAGCCCTCCTGCCCCGTGTCACCCACATCCGGGGCCAGAGCTGAACACTGAGCAGCACCACGGGCTACCACGGATGCCCACCCACCACTCCAGGTGGGGCAAACTGGTGACACGCTCTCCTTTGCTCCCTCTAGATCACCACCTCCCCCAGCCTAATCTGTGCCTCGGAGGCTGACCTGGAGGGATGCCACCAACCCTGCCCTGGGCATCCTGTGGGGTTCCCTGAATGGAGGAGATGGGAGGGCTGGGGGAGCCTGACAGCCCCCTCCGTGCTGTGCCCCCAGCCCCCAGGCTGGAGCTGTCCCTCCTGAAGTTCTCAACTCCTGCCAGGGGGGCATCTCCCTGCACCCCATCCCTGCAAACATCTGCTCCCCACTGATGCCGGCCCCACTCTGCACCTTTCCTTTGTTGGTTCCCTTAACCCTGCCCACACCTTCGAAAAGAGTCACTTTATTCAATTTTCCCTGAGGTATCTGGTTTGAGAGGTCTGTTTCCTGCCACACCCCGATGACTACAGATCTGAAATCAATAAGGTAAAATGTTAGGATTTGACTAAGCAGCTGATAGGGACCTGAGGCTCCTTATAACCATCTCCTGTGACGTTCCAGGTGGTTGTGGGCCTTCCTAAAAGAAGAATGAGCAGGGAAACCTGGGTGGCTCAGTCATTAGGCATCTGCCTTTGGCTCCGGTCATGATCCCAGAGTCCTGGGATCGAGCCCCGCATCGGGCTCCCTGCTCCATGGGAAGCCTGCTTCTCCCTCTCCCACTCCCCCTGCTTGTGTTCCCTCTCTCGCTGTGTCTCTCTCTGTCAAATAAATTAATAAAATCTTTAAAAAAAAAGAAGAAGAATGAGCAGAGGAGACAAAGCAGGTTCGGCAGCCCGCCAGGAGGCTCAACCAGGATCTTGGGTGAGGGCCCTGAGGCCGGTGAAGGTCAAGGGGTCCATCCCCCAGTCTGGCCACTTCTCCCTCCTGGGTCCCTTCCTACCTTTCCCCTTGGCTCAGCACCTCCCTGCAGGAAATGGGAACCACATGCAGGAGATCATTGCAGAGGGGCCCCCAAGCAGGACCACTGCACCCCCACAAGGAAGGTTCTGGCTCCTACTCAGGTCCCAGCCAGAGAACGGGCAACACTGAGGAAATTTGGCTCCAATGGGACCTCACAGTAGGCGGGGGCTGGGGGGAGTGGGGACACCCTGGAGAACATCCACTCCCCCGGGTTCCCTTCTATTTCAACCTCATTTCCCCCATCTGATCAGGCTCCTGCCCAGCCCTTCTTGCAGAGAAGAGTTTGGGGGGGTTTCTGTTGTTGTTTTGGGGGTTTCGTGGTTTTTTTTACATCTACATACACGATTACTCAATCTGTAACTTGTCACACATGCCTAAATGGAATCATTTTGTGTGTGCTGTTTTCATTTGGCATCTGGCCTTCTTTTTTCTCTTTTCCTTTCTGCAAAAGCCTTCTCTCTCCCCGTGTTGACAGTTGAGAATGGGTTTTTACATATTTTTCTGTAAGCATGAAAATCCCATACAGACTATGCCTGGACAAGGGATCTCTTTATCTGTCATTTCTTTTACAAATCAGGACCACATTGTACACCCTTTCCAGCATCTTGCTTTTCTCATGTAAGAATCTCCGCACAAACAGGAATTCTCCTTGATTGTTCACAGCAGCAGTATTCACAATTGCCAAAAGGTGCAAACAACCTAAATGCCCATCAACAGATGAATGGATAAACATAATGTGGCCTATCCACACAATAGAACATTATTTGGCCATAAAAAGGAATGAAGTACTGACTAATACATGCTAATTAAAAGAAGCCAGACTGGAAAGGTCCTATATTGTATGATCCCATTTATAGGAAATATGCAAAATAGATAAACCCAATAGACACAGGAAGCAGACTAGTGGTGGGGGGGCTGGGGCTGAGGCAGCCGGGTGAGGAGTGGCATGTTCAGTGGGTACAGAGTCTGTTTAGAGGTTGATGAAAATGTTTTGGAACTAAATAGAGGTGGTGGTTACACTGCAAATGTACTCATATCGCCAAATTGCCCACTTTAAAATGGTTAACTACTTAATGACTAATTAAAATGGTTACTTCTTCATTATGTGAATTTCACTTCAATTTTTAAAACTATGAAAAATATAAATGTATATATTCTCCTCCTTTTTAAAACAAAGGTAGAAGACTATGCACACTGTACTCTACTTTGAACTCTTTCAGCTAAAAATAAATCCTAGAGAAAAAGATGCCTCTGTAACAAAGATTGTTTAAAAACATACAAAGAAGCTGAGCCACACAAGTCACCTGGGAAAACTGTGAACCATTCTTTTTAATAGCTGCATAATAGTCCATGGTATGGACAGACCAGAATGGTGTCACCCATTTCCCCAAAATGATGCATGGTGAGTTTTCATTTTGGCTTTTTTTTTGGGTGGGGGTGAGGAGGGGGGAGTCTCTTTTCACATGTAGGCACTAGGCACTTTACAAACAGGGTTTTATTTTGCCCTTACTCAACCCCATATTTTCTCCCATTTTTCAGATGGGAAAACCAAGGCCCAGAGAGGAAAAGGTCAGGAAGTGACTGAGCCAGAACTCCAAAGCCAGGCCTATCTGACCCCAGAGCCACATAGCCCTGGGCCCACTCCTTGCTGGGAACACAGCAGGGAGCCACAGTGACCAAGGCACCTGCCCTGGGGGAGCTGACATTTTAGTGGGAGACACAGACAGGAAATAAGATGAATCAGGAACCTACATGGCCTATTCCGGGGAGTCAAGATTATAGGGAGAAATAAAGGCAGGAAGGGAGAAAAGGGGCAGCAGGGAGATTAGATTTTTAAATAGAGCAGTCAGGGAGGGCCTCCTGGGAAAGGGACATTTGGGCAAAGATCCAAAAGAGGTGAGGGAGGGAGTCCTGTAGCTATCATCCATTTGGGAGAACAGTGTTCAGAGCAGAGGGAACAGCAAGGGCAAAGACCCAGAGGCAGGGAGCTACAAGGAGCTGGGTATTGCCAGGGCAGGAAGGGAAAGAGGCAAGGTCAGACCACAGAGGGCTTGTAGCCCAGCCACCTCTGAGTAACAGGAGGCCAAGGAAGGGTTTGGAGCATCAGACTGGGGACTAGATTTCGGTTTTGAAAAGCTCCCTCTGGCTCTCCAGGAAGGGTGGGGGAAGAGGAGAGCAGTCAATGGGGGCCCAGGCAGGGAGCCGTTGTCATGGAGATGGAGAGAAGCTGTCTGATGGTGGAGGGCTGGTCTGGGGGACAGGGAGAGGCCCTGCCCACCTCCCCTCCACTATGCACCCCTGAATTTAGTCCCTCTTGGAGGAAGCCGACTCTCAACCTCCCCAAAGTATCAAGAGGGGAAGGAGAACTTTGCTGATTCACAGCCCTGGGCTTCTCAACTTCCCTCCAGGGGAAACCTAAGCTCAGATAATGGGGTAGGGAGCCTCATGGAGGCTGAGAGCAAATAAATAAAGTAATACAATGGTGATAAATGATAAAAAGTTGGTTAACAAGTGACCTGACTTGGGGGGTGTCATCAGGGAAGGCTTCCTGAAAGAGGTGGTGTCTGAGCCAGAATCAGAATCAGAAGTAGGAATTTAATCAGGCCAAGGACAGAAGGAAGAACATCTCCAACAGAAGGAACAGCACCTGTCAAAGCCCTGAGACTAGAGGCAGCCTAGTGAGTTCGAGTCTCTAACAGGAGGCCTGGCCAGGCAGAAAGGGCCCTGCGTGCCAAGCCCAGGGCAGACAGTGGCCTAAGCCAGGAACACACCCATTCCAGGCCCACACATGGTCAGCTTCTGGCAAGAACTGTTTCTGCTGCCAGGGAGGTTGCAGCGGTGAAGTCCCCCCACCCATAAACTTCTCTGAGCTTCACCGCAAGCCAATAAAATAATAAGCATATTTGGAAGAGAAATAAAGGAAGTCCCAGAAATTGTTAACACTCTTTGTAGAGACAAGGAAATCGGGGCACAGAGAGCAGAGAGGTTATAACTTTGAGGAGTCATGCCGCGAGAAGGTTGCTGAGAGCTTCCAGCCTCCCCGGCTCGCTTCCCGCTCTCACGGCACCAACTTTGTCACACTTGGAGGGGTCCTCATGGGGTAGATGGCAGCTACAGAGGCTGAAAAGTGTCCTGCAGCTGGAGCCAGCCCAGGGCCCATGGAGGTGAGGGCAGGGGAGGACAGAGGGGAGGACGGACAGAGGAGAGACAGACAGAGAGGGATGGAGAAACAAGAGGGACAGAGCAGAGAAAGAGACAGAGATGGAGGAGAGAGAGACAAAGAGAGGGACAAGAGGGACACAGCGGGAGGGACACACAGCAGGGCCTGGTCCGGGGCAGGCGGCTCCCAGAGCCCCTGAGTCTTGAGCTCTCCATTGCTGGAATTTTAAGAACTGTGCAAAGACTCCAATGTCTGACTTTAAAGCACTAGCGCTCACTCATTCACCAAGCACTCATTGAGCACCTACTGCATACCGCACACCAACACTGTTCCAGGCCCTGGGGCACAGCCCCCAGACCCAGCTGGCCCTCCTGGGACTGACACCCTGAGCGAACAGGGGCAGTTGCCCGGTGAGCAGACCCATGAACGTGTTTCTTCAAATAGTGATAGAGGGCTTGGCGGCTGAAGACAGGGAGCTTGCACGCAGGTGGGCAGGCAGGTTGCTGGGGGTCGGGCCGACCCTACGAGAGGAGGGGAGAAACTGCCTGCTTGGGGAGGGTAGAGCAGTCAAAGAGCAGGAGACCTTCGGGGGGCAGCAAGGAGGCTAGTGCCTTGGAACCGAGGCAGGGACGAGGCTAGGGGCAGGTGAGCTCAGGAGGTGATGGGGTCTGTCATGCCGGGCCTTGTAGGGCCTCTCAGTGGGGGGCATGGTCTGACTTCGTTCTAAGGGCTCCTCTGGCTGTGTGTGGAGAACTGGCAGGGGGGCTCTGGGTGGAAGCCAGGGAGCCCAGGGAGGAGGTGACCCAGTGGTCAGGGCAGGAGACAATGGGGCTGGACCAGGGCGGGTGGGAGATGGGAAGGAGCCCAGAAGCTCTGCTCTGGAGACAGTGAGGGGTCTTCAGGTGGGACCAGCGCCCACTTTTAAGACTTTCATTCTCAAGCACTCCATGAACCCCGCCCCCATCTTTCTGACCCAATGAGCTGTGCCCCCGGCCCCTCTGTAACCCAGACTCCAGAGACCTCACACATTCTCAATGGCCCTGAAATGAGACTTCCCAAATTTGGATGCTTCCTTCTGCTGAAAAGTCTGCAGGGGGAAAAGAACAGAGGAGGGAAGGGGAGGGGAGGGGAGGGAAAAGAAGGGGGTGAGGACGAGGCGCCTTCCCCTAGCCACAGACTCAGGCACCCACCCCACACTCACCTTCCTAAAACCACAGCATGATGCATAAAAGAGAGGCACTCCGCTGGAGGCGTTCGTGCACACTAGGGTGGTGGTCACTTTGCAATAGATAAGTGTATCAACTCAACAGGTCATACACCTTAAATATCACAATGTTATATGCCGATTATATCTCAAGAAAGCTGGAAAAGACAAAGAAAACCACTCCACGGTGGACAAGGGCCCCAGGGTCCATTGCCTCTTTAGGAAACTTTGGGAGTCAGTGATTCATTCTGACCAGAAATGATAATAATATCAGTCACTGCTCCTGCATACCAGCAACATGCCAAAGGCTTCCCAGATATTATTTCTATTTTTATAAATTGTCATTGTGTATTTGGATTACAAAATTAAGAGACTCATTGTAAAAAAAGAAAAGAGAGAGAGAGAGAGGAGGGGAGAGGGATGTTGAAAAGGGAAGGAGAGGAACTCTAATATTGCAGAAACATGTAACTCAGGTTTTTTCAGTCACGCTGGCCTTCTCTTTGCCCCTTGAACACTCCAGGCCCACGCCTGCCTCAGGGCCTTTGCACTTGCTGTTCCTTCTGCCTGGAATGCTCTTACCTCAGAGAGCCAGCCCCACAGCTCCCTCCCTGCTCACAGAGACGCCTTCCCTGACCAAGCAGCAGCCCCTCCGTCATGCCCATGATTGTTCTTCACAGAACTTCGTGCTCCCTGACACTGTACTGGTCTACAGTCTGTCGGGCACCACTAGATTGTCAGCTCCGTGATGGCAGGCATTTTCATCTGCTTTGTTCGCCGCTGCATCCTCAGTGTTCTGAACAACTCCTGGCGCACAGTAGGTATTCAGTAGTGAATGAATAAATGAATAAGTGCCAGCATGAATAAAATGTTTCCTCAGCTAGACCAGGGGGGCCGCAGCTGGGGTCTTCCACATGTCTGGCATACAGCAGCTATGTGCAGAATGAACGGGTGGATGGGGGCGCATCAGGAACCAAGAAGTACTGAAGCAAAGGAAGAAAGAGGAGGAGCTCTGTATGCAGGAGTCCTGAGTGCCTGTCCTGTCCTCAGCCCACCCCATACGTGAGCTCCCTTCACCCTCATAACAACACCGTGAGGTAGGATTTGAGCCCATTTTCCAAAGGAGGACACGGAGGCTGAGGGGAGAGATGTTTTTTCCCAGGTCCCGCAGCCAGGAAGGGGCAGGGCTGGCATTGAAAATCCGTCCTGTCTGCCTCCAAAGGCAGGCCTCCAAGCTGAGTGCGCCTGGCCCCTTCACGCCGTCCACAGCGGCTGAGCACCTACTGTGGGCCGGGCACGGGGCTGAACCAGCCGGTGGGAATGTGAGCTCGGGGCTGCCAGGTTTTCAACCCTTGTAAAATAGGCTGGGCGTCCACGTGTTCATAGGAAACCTCTTGCTCTTCAATGCTAGAACCAAATCAAAATTTGATGTCTAGAAGACACTGTGCAAGCTAAAGAAAGCATATCTGAGGGCTCCTAGTTTGAGACCCTTGGTCTAGGCTTGGGATTTCAGGAACATGGACATCATTGAGGGTGGTGCAGGCAAAGAAGACTTCCTGGAGGAGGTGAAACCAGGCTGCTTTGGGCCTGAGGAGGCTGGGGCGGGCCTGAGAGGAGGGGCCAGGCTTGTGCTGCCCCAGGCCACACTGGGGGTCAGGGCAGGCTCCTGTCCAGGACTCCCTGAAGAGGCCCAGCAGGTGAGACCAGACTGACACCAGGAACACCTCAGGGGCTGCCTGCCCGCTCCCTGCACCCATGCTTCCTTTCCACCCTCCTTTGCCCCTCTGGGATCTGAGCTGCCTAGGGCATGTTTCCCAGAAGACTCTGTCCCTGCGAATTTCCCATGCGGCCAGCTGGAAGGAGGTACTGAGAATGGCCCAGCATGGTGGCCAGGGAAACTAGTAAGGGCGAATGCCCGAGCTCTTTCATCTGTCGGTCATTAGAGACAACAGAACCTCAAGCAGAAGATGTCTGAGATCCAAAACACGAATGTACTGGCTTCCAAGGAAATCATGACATTTAAGAGACGTATCTTCGAAATGTAATACTATGTCAGCAAGTCAGCTGCAAGGTAACATTTGGGGGTTTTTTTCTTTCTTTCTTCTTTTTTCAGTTGTGTCTAAGTTTTATTAATGATGTAGGTGCGTTTAATGTTTGATATGACTGAGGGCGGGTTTGAAACTTACTTCATCACTTACTGGCTGGGAGACTTTGGGCAATATGCTTACCTTCTCTGTGCCTTTATGTGCCTCATCGGTAAAATGGGGTTGAGGGGAGTAACCAGGACCCGGGGCCATCATGCAGTGTAAAGATGATGCCCATTAAACAGACAGAACTCAACCATCATGAGCACTCAGTAAGTGGTAGCTATAATTATGGTTATCAATATGGTGACACACCACTATTTCAAATCACATTATAAAACATAACAGATCCTGGAGACATCAGGATGAACTCATGTAATATGCACACATAAGTTTCTTCGCTCTGTCAGCTGAGAAGGCCTAAAAGAAATGCCACCCCACTAACCATGGGCACACCCGGCCCCAGAGCTTGGTTTCTAATACCATTCTCCCATAGAAGGAGCCACTGCTCCCCGTGGAGAAATGGCTGATTCTAAGACTGGCGCAGGAAACATACAAGATGAGCCTGGAGCATCCTGTGGTGCCAGAGATAAGAAAGTGCTCAAAACAAAAGCCAAACAAAACACTAACCAAAAACACCAACATTGACGGGGGCACTCCAAGGGGCGACTGAAAGAGCTCCCAGTGGTCAAAGTTGGAACAACCCGAGCAACAAAATACAGTAGTGTTGAATTATAACCCAACGTATAAATAAAATAAATATCCTTGAGTCCCTACTGATACAAGCAAAACTGAATCGCAGAGTGACTTCCTTCCAAAGAGGATACTATGAAAAGGGGAAAACAGAGTAACTTTTACCATGGAGGAAACTAACAAACACTACCTGAACCAGGTGACCAAGGTCAACACCCACAGTGATACATCATGTTGATAGGACGTACCCTTGATATGATATGATAAAAATGGCACTTTCCTCCTGAGAACTTCCTCCCCTGACCCTAAGAAAAACATCAAAGTATTCCAATAGAGCAGCAGCTTACCAAAAACCTGACCAGCGCTCCTCAAAACTGTCAAGGTCACGGAAAACAAGGCAAGTCTGAGAAACTGTCACAGCCAAGAGGAGGCTAAAGGAACATGATAACTAAATGCAATGTGGAATCTTGAGTGGGATCCTGTACCAGACAAAGGATGTCAGTAAAACCTGAGGAGATGTGAATAAACTGCAGACTTGGTTCACCGTAACGCCTCGACACTGGTGCATTAATTGTAACAAACGCACCGCACTAAGGCGAAGGCGTTAGCCATGGGAGACACTGGGTGTAGGGTGCTATCTTCTCCATTTTTCTGCAAATCTAAAACTGTTCTAAAAAATAAAGTCTACTCGGGCGCCTGGGTGACTCAGTTGGTTGAGCGACTGCCTTCGGCTCAGGTCATGATCCTGGAGTCCCGGGATCAAGTCCCGCATCAGGCTCCCTGCTCGGCGGGGAGTCTGCTTCTCCCTCTGACCCTCCCCCCTCTCATGTGCTCTCTCTCTCTCCCTCTCTCTCTCTCACTCTCTCAAATAAATGAATAAATAAAATCTTTAAAAAAATAAATAAATAAAAATATAAAAATATAAATAAATAAATAAATAAATAAATAAAGTCTACTCTTCGAAACTCATTTCTTTTTCCAGTGTGCCTTTTCCGCCCCATACTCTTCAAGTCCGTGGAATGGCTTTCTCCGCACCTGGCTGCCACCTCTTCGGCATCAGCACCTTCATTGTGCGGCCGTCCATTCTGAGTCCCCGACCTCAGGTTTCCAGGTCACAGCGTGCTCATCCGCAGGCTGATGGGAAGTGGCACTCTGTGAAAATCGTTGTGTGTGGAAATTGTGTCTTGAGCCAAAGGGTCTATTCTCCTGACATGGGAGTAGTTCCTGGGTTATTCATCCTGTAGACGCCTGTCGTTTACGTCAATAGCCAGCAATGCCATTGGGGGGTTAACCCTCGGGGATCATTACTAATTCTAAGTGAAATTCTTCCTTCCCTGCAACTTTATGATCTCCAGGCACCTAACAAGGCACTGAGCATGATTTGAATAAGTTACTTCCCCCACCGTGCCTCAGTTTCCCCGTCTGCCTTCCTCTGCCCCTGCTTCTAGGCAGGGCTCCATGGGAGAGATGGTCTGAAGGCTGCACCAGGATGGCCTCCGAAGCAGACGGTAGATTATCTGGGTCAAAATGCCAGTGGTGACACCAAGAAATTCTTCAGGAGAGTGAGGGGGTGGACCCCACATCTCCAGACCCCTGTCCCAGGCCTCCTCCCTGGCCCTGAGGGCAGCTGACTCTGTCTGGGAGGAAAGAACAAAGGGGAAGCACATGGCAAGACACCCATTTCTCAGAAAGTCTGGGTTGGAAGTCGGGGGCCTGGGTTCAAGTCCTGCATCTGCCTCTGAGTCATAGTGTCACCTTTGGCCACTCACTTCCCCTCGTCTGGACCTCAGGTTCCTCATCTGGGAGTCAGGGGGTTGGACCAGCTGATCTCCCAAGCCTTCCCCAGTTGACACGATGCTGTTGAAATCAGGGCTGGTGATGTTACGCGCCCCCCCCCGCCCCCCTCACCTCCCCCCACAAGCACCGAAGGCCAAACGCTGTGGCCACATTCGCAACTAACAAACACATTTGCATCTTACACACTGTGTTTGCACCTCACAGATGGCAGTGACCTGTTCCCTTTATATTTCTTTACACAAGAAAGTAGGCAGGGGAGGGGCATGCAGGTGCTTTTCTTTCAGAAGCCCGATCCAAAGTGCCCAAGCTCCGGGCTGGAAGCGAATCACCATGAGTTTGCACTTCGTATATTGTAGTCATTCACAACTTTGGTCTTTGTTTATAATTATCACCGTTGGAATGAAATTCCAAGGCCTCACCCCTGCCTCCCTCTCTTTCCAACCCTCTCCCTCTCCCTCACCCTGCGCCTCCCATGGTGGCAGCCCTGTGAACCCACCTCACTTGTTCCTACCTCAGGGCCTTTGCCTCTGCTGTTCCTGCACCTTCAACACCCTTCTTTTAGGCCGCCGCTGCTTCTCGGGGAGGCCCTCTCCAGCCCCGCTCCTTAAAGAAGTGCCCAGTTACTCTCTATCACACCTCCCTGCTTCATTTCTTCTAAGCCTTTACCACGGTCGGAAATGATGCTGTTTGCTTCCTTGTTCCCTTGTTCACTGTCCCTCTGTCCAAAGGCAGAGATTTTGTCTGTTTTGTTCTATGACGGGCCCCTAACACTCTACCCAGGGCCTGACACATAGTAGGGTCTCAGGAAATACTGGTGAGATGAAGGAGCGCACAAAGACTCAGAAATCCTCAGCAGCCGCCCTAATCTGTAGCTACAATAGCCGGGGTGCTTGAGACCTACTAGGTGCTGGCCGTGCTGCTACTCTTTCATCCCTGGGGCGGGTAGTTTTAGGGTCTCCATTTTGCAGATAAGACCAAGTGTTCAGACTTCAGAGCCTCAAAGGACGGAGCAGCTTTGAACCCAGTCTGAGAACTCCAGGTCTGGGCTCCTTCCACCCTGCCAGTTCCCTCAGTGACAGAGATGCAGGGAGGGGGGCCCCGCCCCCGCGCGCCTGCACCCCTCATCTAAGGCAGAACCTTCTGAACACCTCCCTGTCCCCGCTGCCTGGTGGAGCCCCTGGGGCCAGGCTGGGAACCGGGTGTGCAGGTAGTCTACCTGTGTGCCAGGGGGTTCCAAGAACAGGCTTGGAGAGCAAAGGGTCTGAGCCAGCCCAGTGTGGGGGTGATGTGGGCCCACTTGTCCCAAGTAAATTCTCGGTGTTCACTGGGGCATAGAGGGTACCAGTGGGCACCGGGGCTCGGGTCCCCACCTGCCTTCCCCTGGGGGTAGGGCCACCCCCCAAGGCTCTGGCCTAGCTAGCTGTTGCTCAGTTTCATGCTCTCAGCCCGAAAAAGGTCAAATCATTCCACACGCCTTCTCCAAGCAGCCCAGGCCTGGAGCTAGGGGATGCCGGGCACCGAGCTAACTCGGGCTCCCAGGACCTACCCTCAAGAGGCCCCCAGCCAGGGTGGGCAGGGAGGTGGCAGGTAAACAATAACCAAAAGGCAGCCTGTAAGTCTTGAGTGCAGACCCCTCCCCTCTTTAAAATACTTGCTAGTTGTGCGTCCTTGGGCAAGTCTCTTCACCTCTCTGGACCTTCATTTCCTTCCTAGGAGATAATCCTGCCTCCAACTCCAGGAGAGACCCCAGCATAGTGGCTGGCAGGTGGGTGTTGCTGCTGATTCGATGGAGGCCCCCCACATTCAGGGCCTGCCTCAGGAACAGACAGGAGAGAGAAGACAGGGGAGGACAGGTTGCCCCTCCGGCTGGGGAAGCCCCCCAGTCCACCTCCCACCACCAGAGGAAGTACCTGCCCAGCAGGGCCTGGAACAGTGCGTGGGAGTTTGGCACAGAGATGCAGAGGGAAGGGTGCTCCCGGCAGAAGGCACAGCCGGGGCAAAGGGAGGGCATTCTGCCCAGTGAGCCTCCTTCTCTCCCTTGGGCCCCCGCTCAAAACCACCTTCTCAGATGGGCCCTCCAGCTCGCTTGATCTGAGGGAGCCCCTGCACCCTGCACCCCTTCAAAGCAGCAGGCTCATTTTCCTCCTTAAACTTACAATAATCTTACCCATTTGCTTATTATTTGTCTCCGCTGCCAAGTTCCCCAAGGGCAGGGACAGTGTCTGTCCCAGAGTCTAGCACAGTACCTGGCAGGTAGCAGGCTCCTAACAAGGCACTGAGCATGATTTGAATAAGTTACTTCCCCCCTCCCCGTGCCTCAGTATCCCCATCTGTGAAACGAGCACCACAATGACACCCACCTCATAGGGTTGTTAAGAATTAAACAAGTTAATATTTGCAGAGCCTCTAGAATAGCCCCGGCCCTACAGTAGGTAACCTGAACATCATATAAGATAAAAACCACGATGAACAAATCAAGAGAATCACAGATGCAGAAATCACGAAGTCACCCTATTACAGATCACCCAGGTGTATCATCTGTTACACTACACCTCATGTTTACATTTCATTTCCTATTTTACTTTTCCCCAACTTTTCCTTTTGACAAATTTCAAAACCAGAGAAAGTTCGAAAGAAAAACCCAGCACAACGAATGTCTCAATTCACCAGTTGTTGACTTTTAGCTTCATGAGCTTTCCCTCTCGCTAGATAGAACAAGATGAATATTTATACTTTCATTCCCTTTTCTTGTTTCTTCTTTCTGACCAATGTGGGAGCAAGCTGAAGACACCAAGATAATTTATTCCTAAATTCTTCAGCTGCTGTGATTTTTTTTTTTTTTAAGATTTTATTTATTTGACAGAGAGAGACACAGCGAGAGAAGGAACACAAGCAGGTGGAGTGGGAGAGGGAGAAGCAGGCTTCCTGCGGAGCAGGGAGCCTGATGCAGGGCTCGATCCCAGGACCCTGGGATCATGACCTGAGCCGAAGGCAGGCGCCCAACCGACTAAGCTACCCAGGCGCCCCCAGCTGCTGTGATTTTTTTAAAAAATCTCTCCCTCGATGGATGTATGAATTCTCTGGAACCGATTGTAACTGATTCCCTGATTTTATAAATCTATAATTCTATAAATCTGCTAATCCATGAATCCTTGAACCTGGAAATGTTGGTTCTAGAAACCAGCACCTGCCGGTTCTTGGAGTTCCCACATGTCGCTAATCTGGGATTCCCGGCGCCCTGCCCCAGTGGTTCAGTAAATCTGCAAGGCCACAAGCCTTACTGCTCTCAGTTAGATCCCACTGTCTGGCGCCCCTGAGCCCTGATTCCCACTTCCCAGAAGTGATGCCCGAGAGGGAGCAAGGGGAAAACCCAGCCGCCGACACAAAGCCAAGCCCCAAGGATGCCAAGAGGCACAGGGCCCTAGTCACAGGCCCAGGGGTGAGCCCCTGGCCTGGCCGCATCCAGTGGCCCCGAAGGGCCTTTTGGGTGCCCAGGCCTTCCTCAGGCCAGCGGGGTGAGGGGCAGACGGGCGGGCGGCCCCACCCCTGCTCTACTCGTGGAGCAATCCTCTGAGTCACCCCCACCTCATGACTCGCCTCCCGCCACCACTGAGGCCTGTAATTATGGCTGCCGCCTCCCCCGAGCCGGGCCTTATCGGTCCATCGGGGCAGGCCAAGGAGGGGGACGCCCGGAGGTCCCCCACAGACGCGGCAGCCCTGGAGCTCAGTGGCACGCGATCCGGGCATGCCTCTGCCATCGGCGGCAGCTAGCCACAAGCCCAGAGGTCGGCTTTCGGCTCCCAGAACCCCCACCAGTCTTTCCCTGAATGGCCTCAGCTTGCACCATTCAAGCCATTTTGCTGCTAGAGTGTGCACTGATCAAACCCTGCTAGGGAACCCGCTCTGTAGGTCCCCCAGGGGCCAAGGAAGATCCAGTGGAGAGCTGTGTATGGTCTAACTGGGAGAGCTTGCAGTGGGTGCTGGAGAAAGGAGGAAAGAGGGGACATTGGTAGAGCGATGGGCACCAGGGACTGGCGCTGGAGGGGAGGAGATGGTAGGCAGGTGGTAAACCTGCCCTTTACCTCTGTACTTCCTCCCCTTGTCAGCCACCCCTGACCCAGGACGAAGAAACTCTGGTTCCGCATTCTACAGATGAAGAGACTGAGGTTCAGAGAAGCCCGGGACCAACTCCCATCCTCCGGGGCATAACACTGGTGATCGTGCTGATGCTGGGGGCGGGGGGGCTTTCCCTCACCCTAAGTAGAGTGTGGAGACACCAGCAAGGGCAGTCTAGCTGCAATCAAACATCCTGAGTTCAAATCCCAACTGAACCCCTCTGTGCCTCAGTTTCCCTGACTGTCAACTGAAGACAATAACAACGCCAGCCTTACCTGGCTATAGTGAGACACCTTCTGAGGGCACACTGTAGGCTCTTTCCTGCCTCCTCTTGCCATTAGCAGAGCCTTCCTGATAGGGTTTGATGGGAGGCAGGGAGGCCAAGACGTGCCTCAAATCAGACAGGCTGACTCTGTGCCGCCAATCGCCTTCTCCACACACACAGGCCCCCGGGAAGCTGCAGGCTGCCCCTCCCTCCAGGGCAGGGTCCCTAGGATTAGCGCCCCCAATCCTGCACCTCATCTCAAGGGCCTGCAACAAGGTCGGCTGCTTTGCAATTATTAATAATTTCCTCCCTCCGTCCCTCCCCCAGACCTGCTCAACCAGTCTCCCCACAGGCAACAGAGCAGGCCTGACATTTGAACCGACTATTATTCTCTCACTGCTGAGAGAAGCAAGGAGGTCTGCGTCTTAATGCTGGCAGAGGGGTGGGGGGAGCCGCATGGGCCCTCTCCAGGTCCCCCCTTGATCCTGCGTTCCTGGGCACAGCAGTCAAGCTCCCCAGGACAATAGGTTCATTGCTCCTTTCCAGAACACCAGGTGAGAGAGATGAAGCCCCTGCCCAGGGGCAGACTGGAAAACCCTCCTGAACAGAGGCAGCAGTGTGGGATGGTTAAGAGTCAAACTTGGGGTCTGGACTCATGTCCTGGCTCTGCCCTTTCGTCACTGTGTGGCCTTAAACAAGTCACCTCACCTCTCTGAACTTCCATTGTCTCATCTGCAAAATGGGGTGATGAATTCCCACACTGCAGGGTCAGTGGGATTTCAAAAGCCTCAGACCCATACCCACCAAAGCACATGGGAAACAGGTCTAGGGGGCCAGGATCTGGTCACACTCTGTCCTCGGAGCCCAGAGGGGCTGGGCCACAGTGCTAACCAGAGCTCTACGTGCGACAGCCCGGAGGGACCTCGAAGCACCAAGACCTTGGAATCCAGTCCAGTCTCCAGCCGCGTCTGAAACCCGCCGGGGGAGGGAGGGGGGGACAGGCCAGAGTCACTATGCCCCGAGTACTCCCTGGCAGTTAGGGAGTGTGCCTGCAGCACCCAGCTCACCAGAAAGGTCCCGTGCTGCCGAGGCACCCATGCTGGCTGCAGGGGCGGAGGGTAGCTCAGACCAGGGGGTCCTGGGGCCATGGGGAACCACTGAAGGCCTCTGAGCAGGGGCAGGCCCTGAGCTGGGAAGGTCAGAGGTTGAAGTAACATTCAGAGCCTTGCCAGCTATCCCTTGGCCTTTGTGAAATATTAGAACGTCCAAGAGCTCAAGCCGCCTGGTTCAAATCCAGGCTCCAATACCTACAGCTGTGGGGCCATGAGCACGTGACTATGCTTTTCTGCACCTCGGTTTGCATCTGTAAAATGGGGGTGATAATAGCCTAGAATTCTGGGGAGTTTAAATGCAGCAATGACTTTAAAGCACTGAACACAGGACTTGGCACATAGTAGGTCCTCAATAAATTGAAGCTGATAGTCTGTTCTGCATCCACCAAGGTGTTTCGCTCTTCCTGCTGTCCCCTCTGCCTGGTAGGCCCATCTCCACGCTTGTCATATGAACTCCTATGCATCCCTTAAAGCCCCACCTAACTGGTCTCATCGCTGACCCCTCACACACGTGCACGCACGCACGCACGCACACACACGGGAAGTCCTCTCCTCTGGGCTCCCTGACACCGCACATGGGCACCTCCTCCCACAACCTGACCGCACTGCAGGCAGATGAGCTGGTGCCTGTGGGGTTCACCATTAGATCATCAGTGCCTGGCACGGAGGTGTGTGGGTGAAAGGTTCTCTCTCGCTCTTGCTCTCTCTCTTTTACTTCTTGTATGATTTCAACCAAAAACAGACCCCCCACCCCCACCCCAGAAACATCCCTGCAGTTTCCAGTCAAACTTTGAAAATTTCCTCAGGCCATCACCAGAGTGGAGGACGGCACCAACCCCAAAATGCAGAATTCAGGATTGAAAACCCTTTCGTTAAATGTGTTATACAGATTATTTGGGGGGGGTAGGAATGCCAAGTGGCAGGGTAAGACGTGTGAGGCAGCAGCACTCCGCGTGTGCCATCTGGAACAGCCTTCAAGGTAAGTCGTCAAGTAAAACAGAAATAAAATGAGGAGCAGGATGGAGTATAAACCAGTAGGCTATCATTTGTGTGTGAAGGAAGGATGGAGGAAAGGACAATGTATATATTTGTACATAAATTAGCTCTGGGGGGGACAAATCAGTTAATGGTGGCTGCTTCTGGGGAGGAAAAGTTGGAGGCTGGGAGTCAGGGAGGGCGGACACTTACTTTTCACTCCCTATCCTTTTGTACTTTTTGGATTTTAGACCATTTGCTCACAGTAGCTACTCAAAAGTAAGTACATGAACAAAGTATAGGGCTTTGGAAGTCACATACTCCAATGCCAGGCCCAATCTGATACAGCGACCCTCCTCGCACCCTGACAGGCGATGCTTCCTTGAATGCTCCCAGGGACAGGGAGCTCAGTAACTCACCAGCCAGCTAATCCATCTTGGGATAACTTGGAAGGGTGAGCTTGGGCTCAATGAGACAAGGCAGAAATGTGCCCCTGGGGCTGCAAGCAGGTGCCCCTCTCTCGCCCCTGACAGTGGGCACAAATGTGAGTTCCTGCCTAGGGATCTGCTTCTAGGGCCTACCTGTCCCCAGGCCCAGGCGGGAGGTGGGCAGGGTGGCAGGGTGTGCTCTGCTGTGACTCAGGCCCCACGGGTGCCCGAGGCACAGCCAGCTTCCCAGGACACAGGGCTGTGACTCAGGGCCACAGCAGGGCCAACCCAGGTGGCAGTTGGCGGGCCACCAGCACACCCGCGCCCTTCCCAGCCTCGAATCCCAGCAGGGCCTCTGTCCCAGGCACACACCACCTGGCTCACCGCTGTCCCCCTTGGCAGACAGTAGGATGAGGAGATTAAGGCTCTGGCACCAGATAGCCTGGGTTTAAATCCTGCCTCTGCCATTCACTGACTTGAGCCTCAGTTTCCCCATCTGTCTAGAGGGAAACCACACTGCCCTGCCTCCTAGTAGGGCTGTTACAAAGATGATCTGCGTTAACTGGGAAAAGCATCTGGATCAGCCCCAGCATGGAGTCTGCACTCAGTAAATGTCAACCATCACTCTCGTGGGGGCCCAGCCTGATGTGGGGGGGGTCACTGACACCAAAGCCTTGGCGGGAAGCTTGGGCGCCCCAGCTCACCCAGCATGGCCTGGCCAGCAGGCCCCGGAGGAGCAGGTCTCCAGGGGCACCTGGCTTCAGAAAGATCTACCGGGCAGCCCCCAAGGAAGCCCTGGGTCCCCCTGACAGATTGTCAGCCCCACGACGACACAGCTTTCCTCTGTTTATGAGCTGCGTCCCCAAGCCCGGAACAGTGCCCAGCACAGTAGGAGGGGGGTTCATGGGCCCGCAACCCACACCATCCCACAGAGTCCCACGCTTAGAAGCTGCCATGTTTGGTTTCATCGTGAAGCTCTTATTTTGAGCAAGGGGCGCTGTATTTCATTTTGCACCCAAATTCTACAGTCACTCGTGTACATGGTTGACACCCAGGATGTATTTTTGAATGAACGACCAAACAAACGTCACCTGTGGCAGCTTTTCTCGTTTTACCCCGAGGGCCATGGCCTCCAAGTCTCCTCTTACAGAGGAAGAAACTAAGGTTCATGGAGGTGAACAGACTCACCCCAAATCACCCAGAATTTGGACCCAGGCCTGTCAGGCCCCGAAGCCCCAGTGCCTCTGGCCTCCTCAGGCGCAGCTGGGGCGGCCTCTGTGTGCCAGCGAGGATAGGGATCTCACGCAGCCCCACGGATAGGGATCTCAGGGCAGCGAGGCCGAAGAGCAAGCTCCGCCCGCCCCACCAGGGCCACTCTGCCGCCCTCTTCTCAGCTGGGGAAACTGAGGCCCAGCTCAGCGTAGGAGCTGCCCGCTTGGCAAGGGTGCCTGCCCGGGAGGCGGCCTGGCCCGGTGCCCGGTCAGGGGGCGGGGGCCTCTGTGAATCGCTCCTCAGTCCCCGCCGACCACAAGCGGGTTGGGTGAAAGGCGGCTGCTCCCCGCCCGCTTCCCCGCCAACGTGGGCCCAAACAATGGGCCTTTGTGCCTGACGTGGGCGGGTTGTCAAGGTGCGCGGCCCTGGCCCTGAGCCCTGGCCTCAGCCTCCACGCGGGCAAGGGGGCCGGGCCAGGGGGTCTGCGGGGGCCGGGAGATCCAGCGGGTGAGGAAGTGAGGCCTACCTGCGACACTCATGGCAAAGGAAACTGAGGCACAGAGAAGGTAGACCCGGCACCCAGGGCCACACAGCACATGGACATCAGAGACGGGTCGGGAACCGGGACGCCAGCTTCCCTCTCACTGCGGCCTGTGGTCCCCACCCCGCAGCAAGGGGCTTGGACATCCCCGCTGCGAAAACCTTCCCTTGGTGGGTCAGCAGAGCCACAGTGCCCTTCCTCTCTCTTCTCACCACCCCCGTGTCCCCTTTCCAAAGGGGCTCAGTCAGAAGCGCCCCCACCCACCCCATCTCCAGGAGGTCCCCCAAGATTGCATCCACAGCTTTGTTAAGAAAATGTCGCCCCCTCACAGGCCCCGCCTACCCACTCTAGAGCTCTCCCTTTTCTAAATCACAGGCCCAGCAGGAACCTCCTGGTCAGGCAGGCCCTGCCCCGAGCCCCATATTACAGGAGGAGACCGAGGCTCTGGCAGGGGCTGGGCTCGCCCAGCCCACCCACCCGGGACACAGCCGTGGTGTGTAGTGAGACTCCACAGATTTCTGATGACCCTGGGAGGAAGAGGGGGGCTAAAGGCCAGGCTGTGCCCTCCCGGCACCCACCTTCCGAGGGGAGGAAAGAGAAGGCGGTGATGACAGCAATGATAATGCTTAGCTCTCCGTTATCGAGCGTGTAATAAATGCTTTACGTATGGGATCTCATTGCCTTGTCACAAATCCACCAGGAGGCAGGTAGTATAGTTATCCCCATTTTACAGATGACGAGAGGAGAGGATGAGGCTGCCTAAAGTCAGCCAGCTAATAAACGGATTCAAACCCTGCCTAGTCCACGAATGTCCCTACTCGCCCAACCCTCACAACCACCCTGCCAGGCCAGGTGAATGATCCCAAGTACAGATCAGAAAATCGAGGCTGTGACAACAAAATCAAGTGCCCAAGGTCACCCAGCCAGAAAGTGGGAGGAGGGATTCAACCATGGGCTTCTGGCCCCCAGCGTCCTGGTCTTGGGTCTTATTTCCTTCCTCCTCCCCCCCCACAATCAGGTTCCCTAAATGTCCCTCAAATCCATCTGTACCAGCGGCCGCTCGACCTCATCTCCCACCAGGATGGATGCAATAGCTCCCCGACGCCCATCCTCGGTGGCCTGACCCAACACATAGGAGACGATCCTGAAAATCCAGAAAGAGAATCCCAGAGGAATAAGCTACATACACATGCACAGGAGCTGGGAGATCACTGCAGTTTGTTGACACGACAGATCCTACACTGGGAACAAACAGATGCATCCGAGCTGCCACACCACTGGGCACAGAGCTCTGGAACAGGACTTGGAGTAGAAAAAAAAAAAAAAAGCAAGTTGCAGAAGCAAATGTACAAGAGACACCGTCTATACCCACAACCGAGTCAGGGCCCCCGAACCCTCAGGGATGTGTGTGTGTGTGTGTGTGCGTGTGTGCGTGTGTGTGTAAAAGTATAAAGACGTGGCACAACGACTTTGGGAAACTGGCCACAGCTCTAAAAACTAAATATGCAAATACCCCATCATCTTGCAATTCCCTTCTTGAACAGAGACAAAAAGAAGTGTGTTCTTATGCCCACCAAAAGATATGCACAAGAACATTCCCAGCAGCACTACTCAAAATACTGGAAACTGGAAGGAATGTCCACCTCCATAGACAGGTGATTAAGGTAACTGTGGTCTGTTTAAACAGTGGACTACAACACAGCGGGGAAAAGGAAATGAACCACGGACGCAAAACGCAGAGAGAGCTCATGGGCCTAACAGTGAGTGAAAGTGCCAGATACCAAACAGTACATACGGAATGATTCCACGCATCTGAAGTTCAAGAACAGCAAGACCAAATGCTAGAATCGGTCTATAACTGGATGCAGGTGGTGATCCCATGAGCTATCAGATTGTATAAGTAAGATTTTTTTTGCGTTGGACGGTGTGTACTTTATACCTCCAGCGAACAAACAACAGAAGAACCGAGACATGCATGGGATCCTGAACACCAAATCCAGGGTTGCAGCAACTTTTAGGAGAGAGATGACTGGGGAGGGGTTTCTGAGGTTGCCAACGATACTGGGATGTTTTCTTCTTAAGCCGAATGATGGCTGCGCAGAAGCTTATTTTATTATCCTTCTTACTTTTTTGAATGTCTAAAATATTTCATTGAAAACCAAACCAAAAACAAAAACCATTTCCGTGGCTTCTCCTGCTCTAGAACGTACAATGGCTCCCCACTGCCTACAAGCTAAGGCCCACCCTCCTTCTGCATGCCATTCAAGGTCTCATCCTGGGCCTCAACCTGTCTTTCCAGCCTCCTCCCTCACCCCTCCCCACCAGCCAAGCTGGTCTCCTCACTCTTCCCTAACACGCCTTAAACATTCCCGTCTCCACGCCTTTCCTCCCACCTGGAATGCCCTCCCCATTCCTGTCTACTTGTTCTGTGCCCGGCATTATGCCGAGTGCTTCCGGCTATTAACTCCTGAAATCAGGGGCTGAGCCATGGTGAGACTGGGGCATGGCTTTCAGTCCCAAATAACCTCCATTGTCGCCCCCCAAAAGCCACCCCAAATAATCCAAGTCCAAAGAGTGGTCCTGCTGTGCCCAGTTTCAAGACAAATCCTCCCAAACTCCAATCATTCCCTGATATAGAGAGATTCTGGCCCACTACTGGATTTCAGCATTTTACACAGGGGGAAGAGAGGCTCAGAGAGGGCAAGTGACTTGTTTGAAACACTCAGCAAAGACTGTCCTGCTCTTGAGATCTTTTCCTCCTCTGAAAGCTTCCAATCATGACTGGCCCCCAAGCTTGTTCCTGCCTCAGGGCCTTTGCCCTTGCTATTCCCTCTTCTGGAATGTCCTTCTCCCAGAACTTTCTATGCCCAGATCCTTTTCATCATTCTGGTCCCTGAATTAAGGTCAGAGCAGCCTTCCCAGACCCTTAACCCCAGGGCAAAGTAACTCCACCCCTATCTTTCTCTATTACATAACCATATTTTATTTTAGTCAGATAACTTAGCACTCTCTAAAATTGTCCTGCATATTTGTTCACTCACATCTACGTTATCTGCCATATGCATACCCCTGTGATCTCAGTGGCATGAAGCAGGGCTTTTGTCTGTCTCGTACACTGTTGTATCCCAGGGCCTGACGTAGCAGGTGTTCTGTAAATGAGCTGGAAGAACACAAATCACCAACTGACTCTGCCTACCCAGGGTCCCGCAGCGAGGATATGACAGGGAAGAAGGCACTCCGTGGCCATCTGGGGCTAGAATCTTTGCTCTTCATCATTCTGCTCTCCCCAGTCCAAAGGCTGCCCTGGGTCCAAAGAAATAGGAAAGAGAGGCAACCACGGGCCGGGCTGTTGGTCCTGGCAGGCCCCCACCACAACCCACCGCACAGATGGAAAGGGCCCTACATCCCGCTGGAAAAGTGCATTTTTTTGCCATTAATATTTCTAAGCTTGTGTAATGGTATGGTTTTGCCCTCATGGTACTGTTCCTTTTCAGCCTGCATTTTCCTCTTTGTGTTCTAGCTTCATTTTTCCAGGCTTTTAGCATTTTCACAGATGCTTATAAAGTTCGTATGGCCGCACGAGAGAGAGAGAAAAACAGAGAGTCAGAGACAGCGAGAGACAGGGAGACAGAGTCCAAAACAGAAGGAGAGACAGATGGGGACCGAGAGAGACAGAGGGAGTGGTGATGGTGGAGACAGCGAGATCCAACTCCCACATCTTACCTAATGTGCATCTCCCGAACAATGACAGCATTTAGTGAGCACTTACTATGCGAAACACTTCTCTGTGAGTGAGCACATATGACTCTCACAAGCACTCTGGGGAGGTGAGGGCTACTTTTGTTCCTATTTAGAGATGAGGAAATTGAGGCAGAGGTCACCCAGCTCAGCCCCAGTCATACAGCCAGTGGGTGGGGAAGCCAGGTTTGGCCTCAAATCCGCCCCAGAGCCAAGGCTAGACCATTTCATCCAGGAACAGGTCTTGGGGTCTCTGGGTTTGTGTTAGGGCATTTCTCCAAATTGTCTGTGCCAGCCAAATGGAGGTTCTGACTCAACAGGGCTGGGGTGGGGCCCAAGACTCTGCATTTCTAACCGCCTCCCAGGCTGGCCCCAAGCGGAGGGTCCTAACTGGGTTTACAGGAGTCTGTTACTATGTTACTATGAGGGTCCCACCGGCAGCCACTCAAACCACCAGCCTTACCCACAGGCCCCTTTGGTTCGATTTCCTCTGCTCAGCACTTCCTGTTGATCCGTCCTCAGATTCCTGGGAATTCCCCGCAAGCCGGCTCTCCCGCACACAAAGACAGCTGCACAAAGATGTTCACTGTGGTGTTGTTTATAGGAAAGACAACTTGGAGCCACCTGAATGCGCACCAAGAGGGGACAGTTACACACACCGGGATCCATGTAGCCGTCAGCGATGATGGACGAGCAAAGCTCAAAATACACATGACCCCTGACCCAGCAGTTCGACTTCTAGGAATATATCCTACAGACTTGCACATGGACACAAAGACGTTTGCACAAGGCTCTCTGTTGCAATTTCTAGTGGCGAAAGCCTGTAAGTACCTCAATGGCCATCAATAAGAACCAGGTCATTAAATCCTGGTCGTTTCCACAAGGGACTACTTTTTTTAAAAGGGAAGGGCATTCCTTATGCACTGATGTGGACCATCTCCAAGATCTACTGTTAAGTGAAAAAACAAGGCCCAGAAACATGGGTACTGTTGTCTAATATCTGTAGGCACAGAAAAAGAAAGAAAATCTATGTTTTTGTTTGTATATGCTTAGAACCTTTCTGGAAAGCCAAACAAAACGTCCCAGGAGGAACTGAGGGGACGGGGGGCAGGAGGAAGACAGACTTTTAACTGTAGGCTTCTGGTACCAGTGCATTTGGTGCCCTATGAAGGTATTATCTGTAGACAAACATTAATAAAAGTTAAAATCTGTCAAATGATGGAAGAGTGCTACATTTTTGAATGTGGGAAAATGCTTTGATAAACTATTAAGGGGAAAAGGAGGTGACCCAACTTATATGCTATAATATTTCCATGCAGGTAGATAGGTATAGAGAGAAATGTCTGGGAAGACCGTCACCAGATGGTTAACAACCAGAGTTGCTGTTATTTATATGCTACATGAGTTCATGCATTGAATTCTCAAGACAGTGGGAGGGAGGTGGACAGACTGGTACTATCCTCATTTCACAGACAGGGAAACTGAGGCCCAAGAGGGGAAGTCTTCTGCCCAAGGTCTCACAGCCCAGGGAGGAGAGCTGGGACGTGGGCCACAACCATGGGACTACAGAGCCTTCTCAATTCAAACTGGGCGATTTATACTTTTTCTTTGAATTCTTCAGCATCGTTGGAAGTTGAAACAATGAACCCAAGTCTGTCTGTCTCTCTCTCCTTCTCTCTCCCTCCCTTCAAGCCCCTCCTTCTAAACAAAGTTGTTAAGAAAAGACCCTTAGGATACCTCACGTCCCCAAGTCAGCAGCCCTCTTCCCTAGCACTCTGTCCGCCTGGTACCTGCCCTCGAGCTCCAGGTATGGAGAATCATGAGAGCAGCTTTAAGAAAGAGTGCATTACATATCAAGCAAGGGCAGAGAGAATGTTCCAGATAAGAGGAGACCAAAGAGACTTGCCACCAAAGGCAGAGCCTGATCCTTGATTGGAATCTGGACCAGGAAAAAACAAAGAGCAAAAAAGCCTCAACCATTAGGGACACTTTGGAGCAATCTCAGTAATTTGGACACGGGCCCTGGATATTGGGTGACAGGAACGGGTCAAAGCTAAATCTCTCAGGTATGATAATGGCATTAGGGCTGTGCGCTGTGCCAGAGAATGCCCTGTTCTTCAGAGATGCTCCCTGAAGTGTTTAGGGTAAAGCGTCAGGACATCTGCAACTCACAAACAGTTCCGCAGAAATCATGCAGACAGAGGGATAGAGGCCGAGAATGCACACAGGGCCAAGGGCTGACAGGTGGAGAATGTGGGTGGAAGGACTACCATGGTTCATGGTAAGGTTTTTGCACTTTTCTATAAGTTTGAAAATCTCTAAAATAAAAAGTTGGGGGAGGTCAGTGGTCGTCAGCAGCTGGTGGTGGGAAAAGGGATTTACTACAAATGGGCACAGGGAACTTTCTGGAGTGAGGAAGTACTCTGTATCTTGTTCGTGGTAGTGGTTATGTAACTGTATAAGTTTGAAACTTCACAGAACTGTACACCAAAAAAGGGTGAATTTTACTGTATGTAAATTATACTTCCAAAAAGGTGATTAAAAAAAAAACCGTAACAGTTGTAGGACACAAGGAGCCAGTAGGGCCCCACTCCCCCATGGTCTCCAGGAGCACAGTGGGTCCTGCCTTGAGCCAGCCTTGCCTGAGCCTGTCCCACGGTAGACCCTGGGTGGGTTGGGGGGGGGGGTGGTCAGCAATGCAGAGGGGCTGGCCCTCCAGGTCCTGGGACCCACAGCCCAGCCTCGGGGAGTGTCCAGGCACCACATGGGAGCTTCCTCCCAAACCTCCTTGGCCTGAGTCCAGGGTCTCAGGTTCCCCAGGGCCAACAGAGACATACTGAAAAACCTCTTCGTGTGGCCTGGAGAAAGTGGGTCTGGGTGCCCCTCAGGAGGTGTTCTCAGCCTCACCAGAGACAGAGGGTCAGCAGGAACGACCATGTGTCATCACTCTGTCCACCCCATCACCACCATTATAGCCAGAGCTACAAGGACCCAGAGGACGAAAGCAACTTGCCCAAAGTCACACAGCAAGTTAGACAGCTCTGTCTGGGATGGACCATTCCTAAACTAAAGCTTTGGGCCTGAGACTGTCACCTCCAACCTCGGCCCCCACCCTCCCCCCGCATTTCTCAGACAGGAAGACCAGGGCCCAAGTCTGTATCAGAGTGCAGATTAGCAACGGCTCAGGCCCCCTGGCCCCTGTGGTCCTATTTGGTGTGGTTCCCACAGGCTTATGGTGGGGAGCAGGGGAGTCCTGACCACCGTCCACTGTCATCTTCACTGTCCCCTCCCAAGCCTCCTCTGCTCCCACCCCATAGGGGCAGAGGGAGGGCAGGGAGGAGGAAGGGGTCCCACGCCTGCCCCCCACTGCCCCAGGGAGCGCCCACATGGCAAAGAGCCACAGATTCTGCCAAGCCCATGAAACTCACCTCACCCAGAACCTGTTTCAACTCCTCCAGCTCTCCTTGGCAGCCGTGGAGGCCTCATTAAGCGAGGCCAGCACCTCCCACACACCACCCGAAGAAGGGGAGGGGGCGCACGCCAACAGTGCAGTCCTATGGAACCTTCCCCAGAGACCCCCAGGCCCTGGGGAGGGCAGAGGCGGCACAGTGCCCTGCCAGGCCTGGGGAGTGGGGGCCTCACTGCAAGACAGCCCTGCCACCTTCTCCCTGGGCAGGCCCGCATGGGCCCCACAGAGTTGTTTAACCTCCTTAATTAACCGGCAGTGATTAAGAGGCCACCTTGGAAGGCCCCCGGGGCTTCAAGGAAGGCTGGGGGCTGGGAACTGGGGGCAGGACCCCCCATCCAGGGCAGGCTGAGAGGCTCCCCCCAAGTGGAAAGGGGAAGGAGACCCTATCTCACACCAGAGGGTTGGGGGCAAAACAGCCCATCCTCCTCAAATTGGCTGTGTGATGCTGGGAAAGTGGCCTCACCTCTCTGTGCCTTGGTTTCCACCGGGATGGAGGGCAGGGTGGCAGCGAGACTTGATTAATGACTGTTTGTGAAAAGGTCGGGGAGATGCTGCTGATAACAGGCTCGGCTATTATTCCGAGAAGGCATCGAGGAGTGTCTGAGCCCATAATTACCAAGAGGATGAAAACAGTAAGGAGCGAGGAGGCCTCGCCCGGCCCTGCCCGGTGCCCCCACGTCCACCCTCCCACCCTGGCAGGGGCTCCTCTCCAGGGCAGGGAGACCCAGGGAAAAGAGATCTCGGACCCCAGCCTGGGCCCTGAGCCTTCTATTCCTCCTCTCGGCACCCAGATTTTTCCAACCGTTTCCATCCATCCCTCACTCATTCATTCATCCCACACATGTTTATGGAGCACCTACTATAGCCGGGCAGTACAGCAGTGAACAAAACCAACATGGTCCCTGCCCACAAGGGCTCAGCCCACTAGAGGAGGTAGATAATAAAAAAATAAAACTCCAGCAAGGGAGCAAAATACGGAAAGAAAAGGAAAGAAAAGAAAAAGAAGAGAAAAGAAAAGAAAAAAAGAAAGAAAAGAAAAAAAAGAAAGGAAAAGAAAAGGTGATGTGATGGGTAACATGACGGGGGGGAATTGAGCTCAAATGATCAAGAAACGCTTCTCTAAGGAGGTGACATTAGAGCTGAAAACCAAGGCGTAAGATGGAGTCGCCGTGGAAAGAGAGTTCCAGGCAGGGGAGCTGCATGTGCAAAGGCCCTGGGGTGGGAAACATGTGTTGGAGGAGACCGGAGCAGAGAGCAAGAAAGGGAGAATGTGGGAGGGGAGGTCAGAGAAGCGGGCAGGGCGGGGAGCAGATCAGGCATGGCCTTGGGGGGAGCGAGAAGCCTGGACTGCATCCTCAGGACCGTGGGCAGCCTTGGGGGTATTCTGAGCAGGGAAGGGACAAGGGCAAGATCCTCTCCCCGGTGCGGTATGCAGGGCCCGCTCAGTGCATACATGAAGGTTGAATTAAAATTCAAACGGCTGAAGATCCTAATGAGGATCACCATGCCTATTTGTAGAACACTTTCCTACTTGAGGTTCAAATCCTGGCCTCACCACCTCCTGCCTCTGTGACCCTGGGCCTCAATTTCCTCTCCTGTGAAATGACAAAGATCACAGAGTCTTCCTTTGAAAGGGGGTGGGGCATTCCCAATCAAATGGCAGTGATGATATAAGCCCCATAAACTCCTGGAACAAGGGTTTCCTGAGCACCTGTTATGTGGAGTGGAGACCTGTCGGCAGCTCCTGCCATGGGAATTTTGAAGGGAACTCGCAGCTGCTCCTGAGGTCTCTGGAGCATCATTGCCTGAGTTCAGATCCCAGCTCTGCCCCTTAGAAGCTGTGTGCCATGGGCAAATGTCTTGGCCTCTTTGAGCCTGTTTCCTCATCTGTAAAATAGGGTGATTAGTAATACCTACCTCATGAATTGTGAGGATTAAATTAGTTCATATATATATTCATATATCTTTTAAAAGATTTTATTTATTTACTTGAGAGAGAGCAAGCATGAGCGGGGGGGAGGGGCAGAGGAAGAGGGAGAAGCAGGCTCCCCGCTGAGCAGGGAGGCTGACATGGGGCTCGATCCCAGGACCCTGAGATCATGACCTGAGGTGAAGGTAGACGATTAACCAACTGAGCCACCCAGGCGCCACATTAGCCAGATATTTAAGACAAGTAGACAAGTCCTGCTCCAGAGTAAGCTTGATTCCTGGTCATTTTTTTATGATTCATTTCCTAAATTCTTTCTTTAAGCTCCCCACCTGCTTGCCCTCCCCCCCCCCCCCCCCCCCCCCGCCAACACCCAACGCTGGATTTCTCAGCTCAGGCACTGCCCAATACGCCAGTCCCACCTCTCGGCTCTGTTTCTTCCCAGCAACCAGAGGGATCCTTTCAACCACATTTCTCCTCAGCTCAACACTGTGGTGGCTGCCCACTGTCCCCAGGCCAGCATCCCCACCTGTCCCAAGTCACCTCTTGTGCCACCCTCATCCTCCCACTCTGCCCTCTAGCTGGAGCCACTTCCAGTCCTCTGAATGGTCTGTCCATCTTGCCTCAGGCCCTTTGCACATGCTGTTCTTTTGCCCAGAATGTCCTTCCTCCCACTCTTTGCCTGAGCTGGATCCTCCTCCTATGGGAAGTCATCCGGGGCTCCCTAGGGCTGCTCATACAGCACCCTGGGCTTCCCCCATGACAGCACCTGTTGAAGAGATGGATGTGTCAGAGTCCCCAGCTAGACTGGGAGCACGTTGGGGGCAGGAACAATGTCTGAGGCATCCCTCTCCTGCAAGACCTGGGGGAGGTCTGGGGAGGGGAGGTGACAAAGAGAATGAATGTTTAAGGTGGGTTGAGGTGGCAAAGTGGAGTCAAGTCGAGCCGAGTGGAGTTAAATCAAGTTTAGATGGGGTGGGTTGAGGACAGGAGGTGAGCTAGGCTGGGTTGAGCATGAAACTGAGTGGGACTGACTCGAGCTGAATTGACGTGGGTGGGATTGAGGTGAGTGGAGGTGAATTAAGCTGAGCTGAACCAAGGTGAACAACTAGTTGAGATAAGGTGAGCTGAGTTGAGTTAGGTTGACTTGAGTTCAATCAGTTTGCGTCCTTCACTGGATTGCGCTATACTGAACTGAGGGGCACAGAGCCGTTGTAAACCGAGTGAGCGACACCGAGCTGAGGTACGCCGAACTGAGCGAGTTGAGTTTGGTTGAGCTGAGTTGACTTGAGTTGAGTCAAATCAAGTTCAGGTGGGTTTAAGCTGAGTTGAGTTAAACTAATGTTTCTCAGCTGGCTGTTGTTGCTGCTGTTCACCCCCCAGGAGCATTCTGAGACACCTGTTTCCTAACTAGCCCCCCTAAGAAATTTTAATGCCACAGATACACTATGTATGTGTTTATGGCTTGTGTGTGTGTGCTTTATACATAACCAAGTGTTCTCCCCTCCACGAGCATCAATTTCCACCCCCTTGGGGGCGATATGGCCCCCCACGCCCGCTCCACGGCCCCTGAAGACGCATCAGTTAGGCTGAGCTGAGGCGAGCAGAGGTGCGCCTCTTCCAAGGGGAGCTGGCGGGTCTTCCTGGAGGAAGGGGCCTCTGCCTGGGCGGAGGCAGCTGTGAGGCTGAGGCAGAGGCCAGGCCACCCTGAGTTCCAATTCCCCTTGCACCCTGCACAGGTCCCTTCAGCCCCATTTCCTCACCTGGCAGTGCGTTGAGTTTAGCTGAGGGAGGCCCATGTGGCTGCAGGAGTGAGGAGGAGACGGACAGAGGAGGTGAGGTCCTCATGGGACATGAGGGGGAGTTTGGGTTTTATCCTAAGGGCAATGAGGAGACATGGAGGATTCTGAGCAGGAAGCCACATGACCTGCGTGGAACCGAGGCCTCTGGACCGAGCCAGAGTGGACGCCCCACAGGACAGCGCCTCTGATTGGCTGAGCCGAGTCATGTGTCAAGAGAGGCTGGAAACCGAGTCTCATCGTCTCAGCGTCTCAGCATCCTTTGTGGGAGATGGAAACTGCTCGTAGAGCAGGGAATTCTCCAAACATCAGAAGGAGATTCAGATTCGGGACAGAAAAGAATGGTCCGAAGTACCCAATATTAACCAAAAAAAAAAAGAAGAAGGAAGAAGGAAGAAGGAAGAAGGAGGAGGAGGAGAAGGAGAAGAAGGAGAAAAGAAAAAGAAATAGGCAGAGTGCTACAGAGCTGATTGGGTGGGAAGAGAAAGGCCCAGGGTGGCCCCGGTAGAGGCTGCCCCCCTGCCCCAAGAGCAAAGCCACCCCCCAGTCCCCAGCCTAGGACAGGGGCCCTGGGAACGCACTGCTGGATCCCGGAAGCTCATGCCAAGAGTCACTGCCTTCACTGCTTGCTTTAGTCATTAAAGAGCTGTTACCTCAGCGGCCATGGTGGACCTAAGGGGCCCTGGGTGGGATATCTCCCCAGCAATGCACACGCCCAAAGGCCTCCCCCACCCCTCTCCCACCCTTAAAAAAAGACAGTCTCTAGAGCCAAGCAGACCGGGGGTCCCACCACGGGCCAGTGGTTTGACCTCCCTGAGCCTCAGTTTCCTTATTGTGAAAGTGGCAGAACCACACCTACTGTGTGCAGGCACCAGAATGGGTACGTTATACCTGTGGTCCTAATCCCCACAGCAAGCTGGGGCCGCAGAGCCAGGACTCGGACCCAGCCAACACTCCAACCCTGCTTTTTTTTTTTTTTAAAAGATTTTATTTATTTATTTGAGAGAGATTGAGAGAGAGAGTGCACGAGAGGGGAGACGGTCAGAGGGAGAAGCAGACTCCCCACTGAGCAGGGAGTCCAATGCGGGACTCGATCCCAGGACTCCAGGATCACAACCTGAGCCGAAGGCAGTCACTTAACCGACTGAGCCACCCAGGTGCCCTCCAACCCTGCTTTTAACCACGAATCCATAAGGCCAGGGAAGGCTGATCACTGTTTTTCGAGCGCCTACTCCCTGCCAGCCACTGTGCTAAGCACTTGCATGGATTCATATGCTTCAGCTTCATGATAAACCCTGTGAAGTCAAAGCATCTCCATCTCTGTGTGAGGAAACCAAGGTTGTGGTGAGGAGGCCTCCTCCAAAATATGGAGATGTGGAAAAGGGAGAATTTCACCCAGGCCTGAGGCTGAAATTCTAGTATTTCCACTATGCTGATAGGAATAATAAAAATAATAGCCGTCATGTACTGAGCATTAGCTGTTTTCCCTGCCCTGCACTGGACATTTTATCTGCATCATCTCACTTAGTCCTAAGCACACTCTGGGGGGCAGGGGGGTGCTATGATTAGCTCGTTTCCAAACGAGGAAACCGAGACTCAGAGAGAGAGGTGAAATTGACCAATTCACATAACGGGAAAGGGGCAAAGCTGAGATTCAAGCCCAGGTGAGATGGCCCCAGAGCCCATGCCCTCCATCTCCCCTCTGCATACCTGGTTCCAGACATACCTCCTCCATGAAGCCTTCTCCAAGACCCCCGCCCACCTCTGCCACCCCTGCCCCCATAAGTGCATGCCCCCTTAGCACTCAGGTGGCTTCTTCCACGTATTTGTCCACCATGGGCTGTGAGTGCCATCTTTCCTAGACTTTTTCCTTTGACACCCCCCCATCTCCCCACCAGCACGGCCCTCCCACAGGGGACCCTGGACCAGCCAGAGCCCCACCTGCTCCACGATGATTAATTAAGCCCCCAACTGTGACCTGTGTCCCTGGTCCAGGCCTCGTGCCTGGTGACCTCAGCTGGGTGTGGTGAGGGTAGGAGGGATGCGGAAGAAGCAGAGACATTCTGTGGGATGATGGGGTCCCCCCACCGCCTGCCTGCTCCCTGAGAGCTTTGGCAATCACAGAAGGCAGTGGGTTTACCAAGAAAAGGAGGAAGAAAACACAGGCAGAGGGCAAGAAGCTCATGGGTGAATCAACACCCAGTGGGTGGGTAGAGGCTGGAGAGCGGGCTCCACGGAGTTGCTGGCCTAAAAGTCAATGGCCCAGGAGGACCAAAGGCAGAAGGACCCCAGCAGAGAGAGGAGGGGTGCACATGTTTTGAGCACCCGTGTGCCAACCGTTATCCACTCAGACCCAGATAGTGTAGGATATGGATACCTGCACTATCCACATCCCCATTTAGTGTAGCAAAACACTGAAGATCAGAAAAGTAAAGTGACTCACCCAAGGTCACAAAGCATCTAAGTGGTAGAGCAGGGTTTTAAATCAAAGTCTATGGCTCAGAAAAGGAGTTAAAAGTACGGTCTTTATAGTCAGATCTGGATCCCAACCTGGGCCTCCCCACTTGTAACCATGTGCCCTTGGGCATGTGACAACCCCTCTCTGGGCGTCCATTTCTCCATATGCACGATGGATATGACAAGGTGCCAACCTCATGGATTGTCAGGTAGCATCTGTGAGCCAGCACAGAGTTTGTCTCAAATCAGAGAGGGCTACTGTAAGGCTGCCAGTGTGGTCTCTAGTTGAATGCCCCCATTCCTGGGGAGCTCAGTCCCTCACAAAATAGATTTTTCAGCCATAAAACTTCTCCTTATTTTGAACTAAATGAAACCTGCCTTTTCCTGGGACCTTCCCAAGGTGGCCATGGAGAACTCCCTGCCTTCTGCTCCTCCTCTATAAAATGGAATGAGGCCACCGACCTTGCAGAGAGGGTACAGTCACTTGACATTTATTGTGTTCCCAAGCAGTGGTCTCAGCACTGGGGACACAGAACTAAATAAGACCAACAAAGTATCTGATATCATGGGGCTGATGCTCTACAGAGAGGAGACAGACATTAAACATATAAACCCCTAAGAACATTTAGAGTTTATTTTTCTGTTCATCCATTTTGAAAATGACATCATTGTGTAAATCAGATAATGTTCCTTCTTAGCTCAAAACCCCTCCATGGCTCCCACTGTCTTCGGGATCAAGTCTAGATGCCCTAATACAGCCTACCCAGCTCTGTGTGATGTGGCCAGCCCCCTCTGGCCTCAGCCCTCTGTCCACTCTACTTGAGCCACATGGGTCTCCTCACTGTTCCTCCTACATGACAAGCTCTTTTGGTTCTCAAGGCCGCCGCACATGCCATTCCCTTCACCTGAGGCTCTTCCTCTCACTCTCCAACTGGCCAAGTCCTCAACACCCTCCACCCCAAGTACACACATGTGGGCCCTGTCTTGCCTATCAGCCTGGCTCACTTGGCCTCCTTCCCCTGGCCCCTGCGAAAATCCACGCAAAACGGAAAGAAAAATAGCCAAGAAGGAGTGTGAGTCATTTGTTTACAGGCTAATTAATTACTAAGCTCGAAAACCTGATTTCCATTCTTCCTTTTTTTCCCCTCTCTGCCCTTTGAGAATGTTTGGAATCTACATTGTTTCCCAACGCAAAAGTATGTCAAGTTTATTTTTAGCAAATGCACATGATGGCTGGGACTGTTATTCATCCCCCCCGCCGCCCCCCCCCCACACCGCGTCAGTGGGGAGCCGGCCACAGAGCGCGCGGGCTGCTTAATGCTCTTCAGATGTGAATCCTGCGAGGCCAGCAGGTCTGTGACAGCCCTTGTGGCCCTCGGGTCAGTGGGACCCTACCTGCGTCCAATGCCGAGGGACTAGGGCTAGGGGTTCCAGGCTGCAGTTTCTCCTCCTGACCAGAGGTGGTGCTGTGGGGGTGGGGAGCAATTTGTCCTCCGCTGGCTGAGCAAATGCCTTTTGTCTGGACTAGCAAGTGGGGAACTGGGGTATTCCAGCGACTTGTCTCTCCGCTTCTTGCCTTTACGAGGGCAGTGGGAGAAGCCCAGTTGATTCACCTTTGGTTCAAGCAGGGCAGAAAAGTTCTCATGCTCTATCTGGCTGATACTGTGCCTTCTCGGCTCACTCCCCTCCCCCATCTCCACTCCCACCCTCCTCACTCCCTCCCCCCACCCCTCCCGGATGGGGAATAGTGGCAGCCTGTTTTGGGAGCCTTTGCCGAGGGCTTCCTTCCAAGATGGCTGCCTCCAGTCCCTGTCCTGGGATGGGGGCCAACAGCTACCCCAAGGGGATAAGAAAGGACCCGTCTCCAACAGACACTGTTTCCCATCAATAAAGGTGACAATATGGCTATGACGTGGGAGACTGTCACCCCCAGAGGGCAGGACTCTGCCAATCGTGGTCTATGTCCCCACTGCCTGGCATACAGTGGGTGCTCAGTAAAGACTTGTTAAAGATCTCTTAACAAGTAACCTGAGTTCCAGCCTCACTGTAGGATATCGGTTAAGTCACTTGCCTTTTCCGAGTCTCAGTTTCCCATCTTGCAAATAGGTAACTGACCTCTAACCCTAAAGCAGGGGTTGCAAACTCAGCTGCCTACAGGAGCCAGGCAGGGACACAAAAGTGAAGCAGGTGGGGGGCAACTGTGACCATTTCCTGCCTGTGGAGATAGCCTTTCCACCCCAGCGCACAGTTCACGTGAGCCCAGGGTTCCCGGATCTTCCCATCTCTCAAGAGAAGCCAGAAATCTGGATGTTTGTATACAATGTCCCAATTTTTCAGTGTTGGCCACTCACTTGACTTTCAGCAAAAGCACCGCACAGGCCAAACCCAATGCACCTCAAGGCTGACCTGGCCCACGGACCACCAGTTGGAGTCCTTGGTGATTCGTGTTTGTGGCTCACTAGGCCTTGAACAGGCCCGTCACACCCGAGCCTGGGACAGGGGGTTGGGATGGAGAAGGCAGCACAAGCCTCACCCCATGTGGGAGTAGCGATTATCCCGGCTCATGGGAGGGCCAGGCCGGACTCGGGGGGGCTGGGGCTGTGAGCGTCGCCTGCAGAGCTTTGCGTTCCACTTAATTAAGGAAGCCGATAATAATCTTAGGTGGAGCGTGGAGATAGGTCGAGAATGAGTTAGCAAACTGCGGCCGGCTGATTGTATCTATTGTAAAAAGCCCAGATATAATATCAGATTAGTATATTTTGTGTGCCCTATTATAACACCATGTCATTATGGGATGTGTTATAATTAAGGCCTGAGTGGGCCCCCTTCTCTCCCTGACTTTGCAGGTCCAGGCACTGAGGCTCCTCTTAACCCCCTCCTGGCTGTGACTGGCTCTGTAAATGGGGCATATGAGGCAAACGCAGATCGGCCAGCCACTTACCCATCCCACAGGGTGCCAGGCCCGGTGCTAGGCCCTGGGGACAGCAGTGCCCCTGAGGCAGACAAGTTCCTGTCCTCAGAGAGCTCAGAGTCTGGGCAGAGGAAGGTGGATAATTATGGAAGCAAAACAGCACTCACGGCGAGTGCCATCGTGGAGCTAGGTTGAGGGTTTGGGGGGGAGTTGGGCCAGCAGGGAGCCCCCTCCAGCTGCAACCTGCAGGAGGGTGGAGCATGCTCTGGGCACCATCCTCAAGCCACCGGCCAGAGGAAGGGGGCTGGTGAGGTTTGCTGAGGCATGATCTGGGCTGCTGTGGCCCCTTCTGCCCACCGTTCACAGATTCAGCCACTCTCTGTGGAGCACCTACTAGGTGCCAGGCCCAGGCTCAGTGCCAAGGGAGCCTGGTGAACAAAACAGACAACTGTCCCTGCCCTGAGTAAGAGGACAATCGAAGGAAGAAGACAGACATTAAACAAATAAACAAATGTATAATAATGGCAAGTCAGGAAGAAGGATTGAGGGGATGAAGGTGACAGTGGAGGGTGACATTTTAACAGGGTAGCCATGGAAGGCCTCTCCTAGGTGGTGACATTGAGATGAGACCTGAATAAAGTGAGAGATCCAGCTGCGTGAAAGAAATGGGGAAGAGCATTCCAGGCAGAGGGAGCAGCAAGTGCAAAGGCCCTGGGGTGTGTTAGAGGAATAGCAAGGAGGCCAACTGTGGCTGGAGCAAAGTGAGCAAGGGAGAAAGAATGGTGGGGATGAGGTCGGAAAGGCAATGGGGCCAGATGAGGCAGGGTCACATGGCCCTTGTAAGGACTTCAGCATGTGCTCTGAGATGGGAGCCATGGAGGGTTCTAAGCAGAGACAAAATCTGACTTAGGATCCACTTGGCTCAAACAGGATCCTTTGAGTACATGTGGAGAATGGACTGAGTTAAGGTAGGAGCAGCGAGATCAGAGGGGAAGTGCTTTGAATCCCATGTACAAGTGGAAGGGGGGAACCTGGTTGGATTCTGGATGTATTTTAAAAGTAGAACTGACAAGATTTCCTGACCAATCATTAGATGTGGGGCAAGACATGAACAAGTCACCCCAAGGCTTGGGCCTGAGCACCTGCAAGGACAGAGCTGCCATTTCCTGAGAGTGCGGGGCTATGCATGGACTGGTGGCTGGGTCTGTCCTCTGCCCACCCCCCGAAAGCCCCGTGCTGACCCCCACCCCAGCCTCTCCCGGGGTCAGGGTTGTGAAGGGAGAGAGTGAGGAATCGGCCCCACCCAGGCCTCTGGGCAGGAAAGGGGCACCCAGGGCCTGGCCGCAGGATGACACAACACTTAATAATTTCTCCGCTGAGTTTTGCAATGGGCACCCTTTATCGGCTAGTGAAGGGAGTGGGGTTTTGCAATCGCCCCAGTGGGTGATCATGGCTGGTGCCAGGCCAGAGGGATATCAGGCCAGGCCACAGGCATCTTCTTCTTGACCCACAAGGATTGAGTCCCAAACAGGCCACCCAGGGCTGAGCCATCATGGTGGCACAGAGGGCTGGGAGTGAACACTGGCCTCAGACCCACTGGGTTAAAATCTAGCTGCTCCACTCAGCTGGTGACGTTGGGCAAGTCACTTCCCCCTCTGAACCTCAGCTCTTCCTCTGAATAAAGGAGTGCAATTAAAGGAATTATTTTTAAATCACTTTAATACTATTATCCAACATACCTTTTAACAAGTACTGAGCACTTACTCTGTACCTGGCCCTGTGCTGAGCACTTTCTGTACATCATCCCATTTAATCCTCACATCAACTGGGGCACCTGGGTGGCTCAGTGGGTTAAGCATCCGACTCTTGGTTTCGGCTCAGGCCGTGATCTTGGGGTTGTGAGATCGAGCCCCGTGTCGGGCTCTCTGCTCAGCAGGGAGTCTGCCTGAAGGATCCTCTCTCCCTCTCCCTCTGCCCCTCCTCCTGATTGTGCTCTCTCTCTCTCCCAAATAAATGAATAAATCTTTTTTAAAAACCCTTATATCAACCTTTAAACTGTTATTTTCCTATTTTACAATGTGAAAAGTGAGGCTCAGAGAGAGGGAGTGACTGCCCCAGATCACCCAGCCTGTCAGGTGTGGAGCAGGGACTCAGACCCTGGCCTGCCTGACTTCAAAACCCAGTTCTGTCGTTAGGAAGTCACTGGGGCTCCCCGAGGCTGTTTCCTCACCTGTAAAGTGGGAATTACAAACTAAATGGAATTAAGCAGTGCTTCCCTCATGGGGTTGGTGTCCGGCACCTGGGAAGCACTTAGAACATGGCGGCCGTTATGATTATTATTATTCCCAAGATTGTAGTTACTGGCCAGCACTACCCCTAGGGGTGTCCAGAGCCAGGAAACCCCCCCCTCCCCTCACTGCCCAACCTAGCTATGTGGGGCACAGACAGGACAGGGGCTTTAGAATCACACCCATGGCCCTGATCCCTCCTGCCTTCCCGCTGTGACTCTGGGCCCATCACTGGGGTGACAATTCCCAACACTCCAGGCCATTTACAGGCCAAAGATGACCACTGGCCAATGATAATCCCAGTGTGTTGGGCACCCCAGGACAGTCCTGTGAAGGAGGGTCATTTAGCTTGTCCAGCAGAGGAGGACACAAGGCTCAGGCTGGACACAAGATTGCCCCGGACATCAAGCCAATGAGAAGGGGACAAGGATGTTGCTTCCACCACGACAAGCCCTCCAACCACTCAAGGTGCTGATGGCAAAAGCCTTCCTGGCCAAGTCTCTCTCTCTCTCTCTCTTTCTCCCCTCTTTACCTCCCTGTCTCTCTTCTTCCCTGTGTCTCTCAGACCAACCCTCAAAATGTGGCTCCCTTTGTCTCTCTGCTGTGTCTCTGTCTCTCCCTCAGTGTCTCTCCATCTCTCCAGCATGTCTCTCTGTCTCTCCCTTACACGCTCACCCTCTGGGCCCGCCCACCTCCTCTCCATTACTGGCCATAAACATTTACTGAGGGAAGGTGTCTGGCCACCTAATTTGCTTGAAACACTCACCCAACCCCACCTCCCTTCTCACACCACCACCCAAGGGCTCCCCCGGGAGGGAGGGCAGGTAGGGGATCCACATGAAAAAGGCCCCCAGTTCAGGGGTCTGCAGCTCAGGGCCAGACCTGGCCCCAGATGGATTCCCGCTTCCCAGGCAAGGGCAAACTCTGCCCACCACCCTGGGGGTGAATGCTGATTGGCTCAAGTCAAATATGGCCCTCTCTCTCCCCTTGCAGTGATTGGCTGAGGCGAGATCTGGAATGCGTTTGTGGCCAGTGAGATGGGGAAGTCTGCCAAAGGACTTCTGGGAATAGTTGCTTCATTCTTAAGAGGACACGTGAGGGCCTTTTCCTGCCCGGGCCGTGGCTGTGTGACAAAGAGATGGCAGGAGCTTTGGCACCATCGTGGAGCTATGAGGAGCTGGGCTGGGAGGAGATGGGAAGCACCTGGGGCCTCGATGATGCCCAGCCCCCCTAACCTCCAGCTCACCCAGCCATTCTTCATTCAGTCATTCAGCAAGTATTTATTGAGCACCTACTGTGTGGCAAGCCCTGTAACAGGCACTGGGGATGCAGCACAGAACAGAGTCAACATGATCTCTGCCTTGCATTCTGGGGTAGGAGACAGACCTCAATCGAATAAACATCTGAGAAAGTGTAGAAATATGGCCATAATGAGGGCCGCCAAGAGAGATCCATGAAGATGAGACCAGAAAGGGGGATCAAGGAAAGCTTCCCTGAGGAGGTGTCTTAGGTCGGGTTGCCCAGAAGCAGAGCCCGAAACAGAGACTGGAATGCATGTGATTCACTAAGGAATGCTTTGGGGAGAAAAGGAGAGAGTGAAACAGGACATGTGGTAAGAGCGAAGCTAGGATGTGGTCTCAACTGAAGTCTAGCTTTAGCCTAATCTCATGGGGAGCTCTGGAGCATGAAGAGTGCTACAGAGAGGATCCCACCTTGAACTAAGGGGGCTGAGCTTTGTTTCTCTAGTTAAACAGTCATTGGTTGTGTCCGTCCACCTCTTTGTCTGGGGGTGAGAGGACCAGATAGGTGGGGCAGCTCCTGTTCAGTGAGAGCTCCAGAAAGCAGCTCTAGCTAGGCACCCATAGCGGCCAACACTGCATGGCAGCTGAGAGATGAGTGCAGGGTCCAGTGTAAGGGTATCTGGGTGGGTCATCATAGTGCCCACTTCAGGAGGTCCCTGATCTGAGATCTGGGCACTGCCTAGGTGAGGAGCAGTGAGGAAAGCATTTCAGTAGGGGACGCAGCATGTGCAAAGGCCCTGAGGCAGGCAGGAGCCAGATTTACTAAAAGGAAACCAAGGTAACTCTCTAGCAGAGTGAATGAGAGTGAGAGTAACAGGAGATTAGGAGACACGGGTCGGCCATTATGCAGCAACAGCAGGTGGTGATGAGGAGTCCAATCCTTATTCTGAGGGCAGCAGGAGTCATGGGAGACTGTTGAGCAAGGGAGGATGGTGATCCAGCTTACGTTTTTTAAGGCTCCATCTGGCAGCACGCGAAGAATAGACCTAGGGCTGAGACTGGGAGCAGACATCATTTGGAGGCTATTGTAATCACTCAGGTGAATCACCCAAGCTTGAATGGTGGTGGGGGTAGAAAGCACAGAGAGGTGGGGACAGGGTGAGGCAAGACTCTAGGAGGTGACAGTAATGGTAGTTATTGATCACTTCCTACGAGTAAGGCGCTATTCCAAGCACTTCACAGAGAGGATCTCACTTAAGCACATCGCTTTTAAGTAGAAACTCTTATTGCCCCTGCTTCACAATGAGGAAACTGAAACGTGGTAGGATCAATGCCCTAAAAATGGCTCACACCCTCATGTGCCAGTACTTTCTGTCCCACCTCGATGGGCCCAGGACACTTGTAAATCTCAGGCATCCAGGGGACCTTGGGGCAGGACTGCCCCCCACCACAACCCCCAGTTGGGAACACGTGGGAATCTAGCCATATGTCACCAATCACTTTCTCATTTCAGCCTCCTTGAGAAGTCGGTGTAATTATTACATCCATATGTAATAATTGTCTGAGCCACAGACCCCATTTCTATGGAGTTCCTCACTCTTTCCTATGGGGCAAGACACCGCAACCCAGAGAGAGGCAGGGACTTCCCTGAGGCCACTCAGCATGTCCCTGGTGCAGGTGCCTGCAGCGGAGGTGAGGCCACGAGGCCCTGTGCTGTTATCTGTGGCCAGAGGCAAGAGGCCCAGTGGGATACCTGGGGCCCCTGATACGGTGGCCTGTGGTCCCAGCCCCCATGAGACAGGCAGGCCATGCCCAGCCTAGAGATAATCAAGACCAGATTCTGGCCAGTGATTCATTACAACACCATGGCCAGGGCCGCCCTGTGGAGTCTCAAGACTCAGAGGCAGGATTTTCTGGGGTTGGGGCTGGGGCTGGAAGAGGGACGGGGATGGAGAATGGAGACCCAGGGGTCAGCAGGGTCCCTTTCCAGGAGGAATCCACACAGCAAAAAAAGAAAAAAAAAATGTGTCCAGGCTGCTTCTTGGTGGTCAGTGGCTTGCTTGTGGAATACCCGCTGTGTGTCAGGTCCTGGGGGACACAGTGGTGACCAAGCAGACCTGGCACCTGTCCTCAGGGAGCCTCACTTGCACGGAGGAAGCAGGTATCAAGTAAGGAATACCATTAAGAGAATGGGTAGTGCTGAGCATTGGAAGGAGAGATGTGGGGCACTGCTTGGGAATGTACCAGGGAGGCCCCCCCAGTGAGGTGAGTTTGAGCTAATGCCTGAAGGATGTGTAGGGAGAGCTCTGAGAAGAGGTGAAGGAAGAGGAGGCTAGAAGGGGATACAGCATATGCAAAGGTCCTGAGGTGGGCCAAGTATGGAATGTTGAGGGTAAGAGAGCGGAAAGGGAGGGCCACAGTGATGAGGCAGGAGCATGAACAGATGGGCAGGTGGGTGGTGAGGAGATGAGGCCAAGGTGAGGAGCTCAGATTATAGCTTATGCCATGAGAGCCATAAAAGGCTTTAGGCAGGAGCTGTGGCAGACGTGATCAGACTGGAGTCCAGTGGATCTGCTGTACAGGATAGCATGGAGGGACCTGAGCAACTACAGGTCCTAAAACCTGAGGATCCAGGCCTCCTGGGTCTCCTCGCTTCCAATATACAGGGCTCTAGGAGCCAGCAGGCAGAGGCCCGACTGGGCCAATCCCAAGCTCCCTGTGGCCCCTGGCTGTCTGCCCCCACCTGGACCTCCTAGGGAACATTCCAGACAGCGATTATCTCAGTTCTGAGCACTAATTAGCCCGGTTTCACCTCAGGCCTTCCCAGGGCTGCTCTGAGAGGGCCCCCTGGGGAGGCAGCCTCCAGGTACAAGGTCCCAAGAGAGGACTGGAGGGCCAAAAAGTAAGGGGCCCTGAGCTGCTTCCTAGGACTAGTCAGGCCTGAGCTACAACCCAGAGGTGTGGAAAATGCCCTGCTGGGGATGTGGCTTCAGCAGCCTGGGCCCCTGGCCCACACCCTCCCTCCCTGGCACTCCGCACCTTGGCCAGCCCCAGGCACCTGGCCAGTGCGCCCAGCCCCCACTCCCACCCAGATCCAGGCCCGGAGAGCTCCACTGTCTCCCTCCTCCTCACTGATTCCTTTGCCTCTCTCAGCCTGAATCTGGCTCCACGGGTGTGTGCGTGTGCACGTATGTGTATGCGTCTTTCTCTTTCACTCTCTCCTGCCCTCTTTCTCTCTCTTCCTGTCTCCCTGTCTTTCCTTCTTTTCTCTCTTCCTCTCTTTCCTGTCTCTGTCTTTTTCACTTCCTAGCTGTCTCTGTCTCCCTCCCTCTCTCTCTCTGTGTCTCCCTGTTTCTCTATCTCCTTGTCCCCCAACCCTGGCCCAATGCCAGTCATTCTCCCCTTTCCCCTGGTCTCCAGCTTGAAGCTTGGTGGAGGGGGTGGGGGGCTGCTCTTCTGGTCCCAGCCCCTCGGGGGCACCAGGTGGGGGTGAGTGTCCCTGGGCAGCCTCCAGGCAGAGGAGTGAAGATGGTGCCTGCACACACAGCTCCAACCCTGCCGGTTTTTCCAGCTCAGCCCCACCCTGGACTGGGCCGCCCCCTCCCCGGGGACCCACCCTCCCTGGGCCCAGTGGGGTTGCTAGAAGGTGAGGCCCAACCAGGAGTGTCCCAGGAAATGGAAGCCGAAGCAGGATCAAGTTGCCTGGGCCCTCCGTGCTGGCTAGGCCCAGGCTAGAAGTTTTACAGCCCATTTACACAAGGGGAAACTGAGGCTCGGAGAGGGGCTTCGGGTCACACAGCTAGTTAGGGTCCGAATTCCAACCCCGGCCTCAGGAAGGGATTCGGACATAACCAAGGGTATTCTTCCTGCTCCTGGTCCCCCAAGTCCTTTCCCAGAGGCCACCCCTGGCCTATTTCTTGTGTGTCCTTCCAGAACTGTCCATGCATATCCATAGTTCTCTTCTTTTATGAATGTTTTAACACAAGGGCTAAAACAACAAGCACGATTCTGCACCTGCTTTTTCACTGAACCATATCTTGGAGATCTTGCCTTATCAGGACCTTCTTCCTCATTTCTAATGCCCTCTGGGTCCTCCAGGGAGTGGACCAGCAGCAACGTACTTAACCAGCTCCACCAATGGACATCCCGGTTGTTTCCAGTCTGGTTTTTGGTTTTTTTTTCCGAAAGAGAATGTCACAGCAGCCCCCATCCCCCACAGCACACACACAGGCACGCACATGTGTACACCGGGCTGCTGCTGACCTGCAGGATCTAGTCATCCTGGAAGGTGGCAGTGAGGCTTACCTAGAAATGAGCTCAAAATCCTGGAGAGGGGCTTGTTAAAACTGCAGATTTCTGGGTCTGCTCCAAAGCACCTTAAGTGGAAGCTTAGGTGCAGGGACCCTGGAATCTGCACTTTTAGCAACCACCCCTGGAGCAGAGGGACTCACATAGCCAGGGACTGTGGACTGTCCAGCTGGGTTTTCATGCTCTGTTCCTGGCTCATTGGGCTCCTGGGACGATGCCCTGCCCCCCTCTCAGCTGCTCCCTTGTGTTCTGTTCATGTGGTGTGGCTCCAGAAAAACTTCGGGGGACGGGTAGGAAAGGGTTCTATGCAGTGAAATAAAAGCCACAACAGGGGCGCCTGGGTGGCTCAGTCGTTAAGCGTCTGTCTGCCTTCGGCTCAGGTCCTGATCCCGGGATCCTGGGATCGAGCCCCACATCGGGCTCCCTGCTCAGCGGGAGGCCTGCTTCTCCCTCTCCCACTCCCCCTGCTTGTGTTCCCTCTCTCGCTGTGTTTCTCTCTGTCAAATAAATAAATAAAATCTTTAAAAAAATAAAAAATAAATAAAATAAAATAAAAGCCACAACAAAGCAGAAAAACCAAAAGACAGGGAAACAGATGCAAAGAGGGGCAACAGGACACACCCACAATTCCGCAGGCCTTGATGTTAATAGGCAGCAAGGCTGAACTTGAACCCAGGTCTCCTGACTCTTAGGCCAGGAGTTTTCTATTGCATTCCACCCACTTTAGTCCAGTCTCCTGTCACCTAGCCATTGCTTACCCATGCACCCACCCACTCGTCCCTCCTCCACCTGTTCCCTGCTCACGCCATCACCCAGCCCACGCCTACTAGTCCAAGTCCATCCACCCATTTGTCCATCCATCTCTCTCTGTTTCACCAACCACCCATCCTCCATCCTCCATCCTACTATGTGCCAGGTGCCGTTCCAAGTGCTAGGAACACAGCAGCAACACGACAGACCTCTTCCTGTCCCAGGAGCTCGGCGCCCCTGGGAGAGACTGACCATAGACAGATAATCACACACATATAGACTCCAAACGGGGGTCCTGGCTGCGCAAAGGAATGGAGGAGAGAGGTGGGAGATCAGGGAAAGCCTCCCTGAGGAACCCTCTCCTCTGAGAATTAAGTAATGGGTAGGCATGAACCCGGTAAGAAGGGAAAGGAAAGAGTCGAAGGTGCACTGGCAAGTTGGAGGGATGGGGAGACCGAGAAAAGGTACACGTGGGAAGCAAGAAGTGGCTGGGGTGTAGGTGTGAGCAGGGGCACACTGGACATGGTGAGGATGTCCGACTGGAGCCCCAGCTGTGGGGGGATAGGGAGGCAGTGAGAGGATCAGAGGGGCCAGGATAGAAGCCCCGGAGCAGAAACCACCAAGGCAGGAATTGGATTTCCGGGAAGTCCACACTGGAGACGGGCTGGGAAGCCAGGTCCTGCTTCCTGCCTCTCTCCCCAGGACGACCAGCCCCAGCCTGTCCTCCCAGTCTGAACACTGTCTCCCTGGCTCCCTGCCAGCCCTGGCCCGGCCTCCTCCTCCCACTCACCTGCTGATCCTGTCCCACTGCGGCGGCGGCGGGGGGGGGGGGGGGGCCTCCTTCCCCGCCCCCAGCTCATCCAGGGGCACCAAGCCCTCCACGGTGGGAGGCGGGGTGGTAGACAGGACCCCTCAGACATCACCCATTAAAGCTTAGCGGGTCACTCCATCCACAGCCTCGGCGTACTCTCTCCTGTAACACGATGTTTATTGAGTATCTACTGTGCACCAGACCCCGGGCTCAGCACTTTCCACCAGTTCTGTCCCTGTGCTCCCTCCTCTCCCTGGCCGTCACCACCTGCTAACCCTCAGAGGCAGTCAAATCATATCCCTCCTGTGCTCAGAACGCCCTGCCCACTACCCACATCCACACACCACCCTCCAGCCCCCTCCGGCCTCCCTGCTGCTCCCTGAACAGAGAAGCGTGGTCCCACCTCAGGGTCTCACACTTGCCAGTCCCTCTTTCCCCAGATACCCCCATGGCCCTCTCCCTTTCCTCTTTCACGTCTTTGCTTCAGTGTCACCTTCTCTCAGCAGGCGCTCCCCCAGTGCCATCCCACCGGCCCCTCCCGAGGGCCCTGGGACATCCACAGTGTCACTATTCTTTTCCGGAAAACGCAGGGCTTAGTCCCTGCTGATACCAAACAGTCTGTGCTTTTACAAGTTTCACAAGAAACTCCCAACGACCCAAACCCACCTTGACAGACCCCTCGATTATGCAGACCTGGGCGCTGTTGTCGTCATTTGCCATTTTTTCCTCTTGTTTCCATCAGTTCTTTTACCAACCATTTCCTTCCTGGGCACCAAGCGTGTGGCCATCCTGGGGTATCATGGACACCCGCTTGCAGACGGGACTGATGTGCAGAGACTCAGAAACGAGGAGCCAGAGATGGACTGGAAAACAGGCAGCAGTGAAAGGCCACAAGAAGACGTGCTCCATGAGGGGGCATGGGGTGGGCTGGGTGGCTGAAAATACAGCAGCTCCTCTGGACCCAGGTTATGCTTCCGTGGAAAGTTTACACTTTAAAAAGTATAACAGAGGGGCACCTCATCTCAGGGTTGTGAGTTCGAGCCCCATGTCAGGCCTAGAGATTACTTAAAAATTAAAATGTAATCTTTTAAAAATAATAATCATAAAATAATAAAAAAATAAAAAGTATAATAGAAAAAAAAGGAAGGACAGCATTAAGGCATAGATGACTACTGCAAGTTTGCACCCTCAAATCGTAAAACCATGAAAAAGGGGCTGGCCCCAGGGTGGGTCGTCCAAGACACTCCAGCCTGATTGGAAATGTTTTCATGTTTTAAGAAAATGGATGTGTGGGGGCGCCTGGGTGGCTCAGTCGTTAAGCGTCTGCCTTCGGCTCAGGTCATGGTCCCAGGGTCCTGGGATCGAGCCCCACATCGGGCTCCCCGCTCAGCGGGAAGCCTGCTTCTCTCTCTCCCACTCCCCCTGATTGTGTTCCCTCTCTCGCTGTGTCTCTATCAAATAAATAAATAAAATCTTTAAAAAAAAAAAAAGAAAAGAAAATGGATGTGTGTATTACTAGCATTGTTTTTTTTTTAATATTTTATTTATTTATTTATTTGAGATAGAGAGAGAGCACGAGTGGGGGGGGGGCAGGCACACGCAGAGGGAGAGGGAGAAGCAGGCTCTCCACTGAGCAGGGAGATCCCAGGACCCTGGGATCATGACCTGAGCTGAAGGCAGATGCTTAACCGACTGAGCCACCCAGGGGCCCCACTAGCATTGTTTTAAATCAAAATTTAATCGTGCAAAAGGCAAAAAGACAGGCCAGCCTGGGGATCAAAGGGCAGCTTGTACCTACTAAGCACCTACTGTGTGCTCCAGGGACACACGCTAAGGCCTGCCAAGTCCCTATTTCCCCAAGTTTCAGCTTTGCTCAGCTACCAATGATAGCGGGGTACCAGGAGATCTGGGTTCTTCTCATCTCCCTATGGCCTGGCACAAAGCACTTCTTCCCACTTCCCAGATGGAAGAACTGAGGCCCGCAAGGTTAAAGAATGTTCCTGAACATCCAAACACAACCAAGGTGAAAGTACTGAGTGACCTCGCCAGATGCCACAGTCCTGCCCAGGACCAGCCACATGAAATGCCAAGACCCTCGTCCTGAAATCGTGAAGAATTTCTAGGCTCAGCAGCAGAGCATTAAACCACATGCAGGCCCCTTCTGAGCATGAGCGCCGTGTGTGTGACCATCCAGGAAACCCGCCCCAGCCCTGCCTTAGCTCACCAAGAACTTTTTCAAAACCCAGAATGGAAATTAAGAGTGTTTTCTAAGTAACCTCCAGGAAGTCTGAAAGCTCCTTTCTCCAGAAGTTTCCATCCCATGCTAGCTGTCTTAACATGTAGGTGTTTGCGAGGCCTGAGGGCAACAGAGGCTCTCCCCTTCCCACACGTAGCAATAATAAGCAAGAGCAGGTGCCCTTTTTGAGTATTTAGGACGTGAAGGCATCATGTCAAGTTTTGAGCACATTGTCCACCAATGCTATTAGGCACATGCTCTTGTGGGCAGGCTCTAGAAGTGGAAACTGAGGCACACAATGGGGAGCCACTCACCCCAGGTCACATAGGCAGAAGGAGGAAGAGCCGAGATTCACACCCAAGGGTGTGGAGCCCCAGAGCCCACACACTGGCCCAGGAAGGAAGGCAAAGGACAACAGGAGGCGGGCAAGGTTGGCAAGGCGGCCCCGAACCGGGGAGCAAGGCTCTGGGGATGCGATCTGCTGCCCAGGCTGTCCTCTGTCCCACTGCCTGCTCGCCCCACTTGGAATCTTGAGCTCTGGGCTGGAAGGGCCTTCGTCAGGTGGTGGTTTCGCCATCCCCACCAAGCCCCGGGGAAGCCTCTGGGAGCCAAACAGGGCTGTCCAGCCCAGTGAGTCCAGGCCAGAGCACTGGGTAAGGAGCACTCCCCAGGGTCACCCAGCCCCAAGTTCACATCCTGCCTCTGCGACCCACCAGCTGTGTGACCTCAGGCAGGGTAATCCCCCTCTCTGAGCCCTTTTGTCCTTTGTGGTGTTTCCTTTAGAACCTCAGGTATGAAGGGCCGAGGTATCCAACTCCTCAATTCCTTTTTTTTTTTTAAGATTTTACTTATTTATTTGAGAGAGTCGGGGGTGGGGGGCAGAGGGAGAGGGAGAAGCAGACTCCCCGTTGAGCAGGGAGCCAAACTCGGGGCTCCATCCCAGGACCCAGGGGATCATGACCTGAGATGAAAGCAAATGCTTAACACACTGAGCCACCCAGGCACCCCTCTAGCTCCTCAATTCCTAACATGCTGTCCTCGTTGCCATGCAAGCCCCCTCCCTGGTTTTATTTATTCCTTTCAACCCCATTTCCCCTCCCTGTCCACCTCATTCCCCTGTGTTTGATGTGCATCTTCAATTTTTTTCTTCTTTTTTTACTCTGATTTTGAGTTTAACATATGTCAAGTACAGAAAGGGAATCTGTCTTGGTCAGTTTTTATCTCAATGAATATTTACTTACATGTGTATAAATCCATATCACCACCACCCAGGACAAGATAGAACCTTTGCAGCAGCCCAAAGGCTTCCGCATGCCCCTTCCCGAGCAGTGGAACTCCTCCACCCACAGAAGGAACCACTGTTGTGACTTCTAGATTCATCTGAGCTGGCCTGGAACTTCCTATCAGAGCAATCACACCGTACGTGGTCTTTTGTCTCTGGCTTCTGTCCCTCGGCGTAATGCTCTCGATTCGCCCTTCGTGTGCGGGAATCCATAGCTCGCTCCACAGCCCCGCTGAGTAGTATTCCATTTATAGATGTCCTACAATTTGTTGATCTTCTCACGTGCTGAAAGACATTTGGGCTATTTCCAGCTTGGGGCTATTATAAATAAAACTGCTGTGAATATGCTTGCAGGTCTTTTTTGTGGACATATATTTTCGTTTCTCTCAGGTTTATTGGAGGTCAGATGTTTTGATTCGCTTTTCGACTGTCGCACAACTTCTGAACTTACAGAGAAATTACAGGAGTTATAAGGATCCCCGGGATATCCTTTGCCCAGATTATTTACATTCTGTCCCACTTCATCATTTCTCCCTCTATTTATGTTTCTCTCTTGTCCTGAATGATGGAGAGTCAGTTGTAGACGTGATGTCCTTTGATCCCTGAACCCTCCGGCATGGATCTCCCAACCCCCCCTCCCCCACTACACACACACACACACACACAGTACACAAACTCACGACACTTATCATCGATACGACACCACCATCAAACCCACATGCCATGTTCAACATTCCATGATTGTCCCCAAAAAGGTCTTTACAATTTCTTTCCGGTCCAGGACCACACCTCACTTCCTTCGGTTGTATTAGGCTCTTTTAACAGCTCCTCGGTCTTTCATGGACTTTCTTGTCCTTGGCACTTTTGAGGATGACAAGCCAGCCTCTTTGTAGTTTGCCCTTCACTCTGGATTTACCTGATGCTTCCACATCGCTAGCTTCAGGTCATGCATCTTTGCACGGACCTCATAGAAGTGATACTGTATTCTGGTGTGCCGAGTCAGGTGGCACACAGTTGTGATTTGTCCCGCTGCTGGAAAATGGGGAAAATAAAAGCTCCCACCTCACCGAGCTGTTACAAGGATTCAATGACACACAGCCTGGATTTGCACTTACTATCTCTCCTGCGTTTGGAGGGAGGGCCAGGCATGGGGTAAAGAACAAATAGGGGGCTGGCCCCATCCAGACCTGTCCCCCAGGCCTCAATCCCCACCCCGCCTCCTAGAACTTGCAACCAGGACGCAAAGAGAGACAGGAATGCATAAGAGCTAGAACTCTAGGCAGACCAGGCTGGAGGCCCCCTGATGCTAGCTCAGCGTGATCCCCTAAGTGATGGGGACCTGAGGCCCTGAGAGTGCAGAGGGCTTCCCCAATGTCACAGGGCAAGCCCCTCAGCTCTGCCCAGCTGTTGGATCCTCCACAGCAGGGATTTTCAACTGAGGGTGACTTTGCATCCCCAGGGGACACTTGACAATGTCTGGAGACGTATTTGGTTGTCACATCTAGGGGCTGGGGGGGTGATACTGACTTCGGGTGCGTAAAGGCAGGGAACCTGCAATGCACAACAGTGTCCCGAGACAAAGACTGATCCTGTCCTGGGGCGTCTGGCGGGTACAGTCAGTCAGGCATCCGACTCTTGGTTTCAGCTCAGGTCATAATCCTGGGGTCATGAGATTGAGCCCCGCTGAGTACAGAGTCTCCTTGAGACTCTCTCTCCTTCCTCCTCTGCCAACCCCCATATAAAGACATCCTAAAAAAAAACAAAGAATGATCCTGTCCTAAATGCCAGTGGTGTCGAGATTGAGAAGCCCTGGTTCACACTAAACTAATGATAGCAGGCAGTGGTGAGCCCCTGGGCAACTTTCGTAGATTTTATTTATTTATTTATCAGAGAGAGAGCAAGAGAGAGAGAGAGAGAGAGAGCATGAGCAGGGGTGAGGAGGCAGAGACAGGTGGAGAAGCAGGCTCCCTGCTGAGCAAGGAGCCCGATGCGGGGCTCGATCCCAGGACCCTGGGATCATGACCTGCGCCAAAGGCAGATGCTTCACCGACGGAGCCACCCAGGTGCCCCAAGCCAGCTTTCTCCCAGAGCCCAACTGGCAGCAAAGAAAAGGCTGCTTGGACCTTCAGCAGCACCTTAAGAAGGAGAGTCCTTCTTGTAAAAAGTACAAGTCTGTTTTTGTTCTGAGTCCACAAGGGTTCCCATCAGCACTGCTGGAGAAGGTCTGAGGCTGTCCCAACCTCTGGGGGGCTGAGCGACAGGGCTTACAGGGGTGTCAGGATCCCTGGCCTGAAAATGCAGGGAGTGGGGGATCTTAAACCATCCCCTGCAGCCAGATTGCTGGGTGAGGGTGGTTACACGCTGAGGTCTCATCATCTTTTCTGGGCTCTGGTTTTACAGAATCTGAGGTTCCACATGCTTCCAATTCCAGGTAGAGACAACAAAGCCTGGGATGTAGCAGATTCTCAATAAATGATTTGTTGAACAAAAAAATGAACTGTGAGGATAATTGATATTATTATGCATGTACTATGTGCCAGGCAGTATTCGAGCACTGTGCATGCATCATCATTTAATCTCACCACACCCTGGGAGACAGGTTCTGTTGTCACCGTCCCCATGTTGCAGAAGAGGGAACACGAGCACAGAAAAGTGAAGTTACTTGCCTAAAGTCACAAGCTGTGAAGATGAACATGAATGAATGAATGAATGAATGAGTAATGAAGGACCAAATACCAGTTCCCATCTACATTAGCATTTTTCCTTCAAATATTACTGAATCAAAAGCCTGCTCACAACTCTTCTTGGGACCTAAGAACCCCAGCCCAAGCCCCCAGACCCCGTGGTCCTCTCCGGGCCAGCCCCTTCCCTCTCACTTTGCAGGACTGTGTCCGTAAACCTAAGCCTGAGGTAGAAATTTACACCACAAAAGCCTGGGGACCCTAATGTAAGGGGACCCTTTTGTTATCAAGGGCTTCCTTTACACCAAGTAGTTAAGTGTCTGACTCTTGGTTTTGGCTCAGGTCATGGAGCCCCATGTCAGGCTCTGCGCTCAGTGGGGAGTCTGCTTGAGTTTCTCTCTCCCTCTTCCTGTGCCCCATCCCCCCCTGCTTGCTCTCTCTCTCTCTCTCAAATAAATAAATCTTTGAACAAAAGTGAGGCAAAAAATTAAAAATACAATAACAAAAAAGAATGAGACAGCTCAACAGTACCAGTATGAGCAACCTCCAAGATACATTGTTGAATGAAAAAAGCAAAGTAGAGACCAGTATGGACAGTGCTACAATGTGTGATGTGTGACTATCATGTGTGGGCCTGCACCTACATGCTAGCACGGACCACCTGCAACAAGAAAAGCCCTTGGGAAGGGAAGGGAATGGGAGGGCCAGGGGGGAGGAAGACTGACTTTTCACTGTAAACCCTTTCATACCTCTTAATTTCAGACAATGAGTAGGTATTATATATTCAAATTAAATAAAAAATTAAAATTAAAATGTGTAAATTCCATGGGGTAGTTGAACTGAGATCATACGCAAGAAACGTGGCACAGTTTGGGGGCCAGAGCAGAGTGAGGAGGGCATCCCACTGGGGTGGGAGGGAGTGGGCGGGGCAGGGAGTGAGGTGCAGAAACAGGAAATTGGTTACATAAGGGGATTGATGAGATAAGTACATACATTAAGAATAATGAAAGCTGGGGCATCTGGGTGGCTCAGTTGGTTAAGCGTCTGCCTTCGGCTCAGGTCATGATCTCAGGGTCCTGGGATCGAGTCCGGCAGCGGGCTCCCTGCTCAGTGGGGAGTCTGCTTCTCCCTCTGCCCCTTCCCCCACCCCGCATATGCTCGTGCTCACTCTCTCTCTCTCTCTCTCTCACTCGCTTTCCCTCTAAAATAAATAAATAAAAATTAAGAATAATGAAAGCTAATATTCTTCTCACTGTTGGGAAAGATAGTTCCAAACATGGAAAGAGAGGAGATTAGAATAAACTCCATGGTGCTGGATTAGAAGCAGAATTATCCGCGTCAACTCATAGTTTTCTACATAGTTGATACAAAGAAGATAGAAGACAGATAACCAGATACAGAAATGATACAGATAGAAGTTTATGTCCATGTACCTCCAGACACACAGTCTTAGAGAGGGTCTGGGAGCAGTGACACTCCGCCAGTGATGAGCACACTCTGTGCTGAGACCATTCCCCACTGGAAGGAGCCAGGGCTCCTTGGAGAAATGCTGATTCCAGGGCTGGGCAGGGAAGGCACCGGATGAGGCGGAGCACCTACAGCACCTCGTGCCAGAAAGTAAGGAAGTACTCAGAGAATGAGGGGGACATGTCAGAAGGGCACAGAAGCCAGCTAGAAGCGGCTCCCAACCTACCCTCAAACACTTATTATTGCAGAGGGTGGAAGTAATCAAAGTGAACACCATCATTGTCATCACAAGGGGAAAAACCATAACCACGTGAGGTGATGGATGCTTATTAAACTTACTGCGGTGATCATTTCACAATATATACATCTATCAAGTCATGATGTTGTACTCCTTAAACTTATATGATGTTATATGTCAATTATATTTCGATAAAACTGGGGGGGGGGGGTGAACACCACTGATGATGGGACAAAGAGAATAACACAGCATCAAGTCTGTGATTTACCTGCCAAGGATGCATAACCTGAGCCTAACCACGAGGAAACAACAGACCCAAATTGAGGGACATGCCACAAAATAGCTGGCCTGTCTTTCTCAAAAATGTCAAGGTCACAAACGTCAAGGAAAGACTGAGGAGCTGTTCTAGATCAAAGGAGACTAAAGAGACAGGGCAACTAAATGTAACGTGTGATTCTAAACTGGGCCCTTTCACCAAACATGGTTAGGGCAGCTGGTGAAAGCTGAATGGGTCCAAGGAGATGGCAGTAATGTGCCATGTTAATTTCGTGATTTTGATGGTTATACTGTGGTTATATAGAAAATGGCCCTGTTTGTAGGAAATATATATCAAAGTATTAGGGAATGATAAGGCAACAGGTCAGCAATTTATTTTTTTAATTATATTATTTTATTTATTTTAGAGAGGGAGAGATGGGGAGAGGGGCAGAGGCAGAGGGAGACAGAGAATCCCAAGCAGACTCCCCACTGAGCACAGAGCCCAAAGCGGGGCATGATCTCATAACACTGAGATCATGACCTGAGTCAAAATCGAGAGTTGGATGCTTAACCTACTGAGCCACCCAGGCACCACTATTCTTAAATAATTCGGGGGGGGGGGGGAAGTATTCTTTGCACTGTTTTTGTAACATTTCTATACATGTGACATCTTTTTCAAAACAAAAATGCTAGAGACTGAATGTTTGTGTCCTCCAAATTCATATGTTGAAATAACCCAATGTGAGGGTTAGTTCATGAATAGATTTGTGCCCTTATAAAAGGGACCCCAGAGAGCTCCCTCACCCCTTCACCATGTGAGGGCACAGCATCTATGAATCAGAAAGCAGGTCCTCACCAGACACCAAATCTGCTACCAATTGATCTTGGACTTAGCATTCAGAACTGTGAGAGATAAAATTGTTGGTTATAAGCCACCCAGCTTATGCACTGTGTTACAGTGGCCCAAACTGACTAAGAAAAAAATTTTAAATAAAAAAAAAGTAAGAAACAGAATAAAATCTAGGGCTAAATACCACAATGGGCGCCTGGGTGGCTCAGATGGTTAAGCGTCTGCCTTCGGCTCAGGTCATGATCTCGGGGTCCTGGGATCGAGTCCCGCATCGGGCTCCCTGCTCCTTGGGAGCCTGCTTCTCCCTCTGCCTCTCTCTCTCTCTCTGTCTCTCATGAATAAATAAATAAAATCTTTAAAAAAAAAAAAAATACCACTAACAGGAATTAAAATACATCCTCACAGCATTTCCTATGACTCAGCAAGCATTCCTAGGTATATGCTCAACTGAAATGTGCACCTGGGGCGCCTGGGTGGCTCAGTCACGGGGCGCCTGGGTGGCTCAGTCAGTTAAGCGTCTGCCTTCAGCTCAGGTCATGATCCCAGGGTCCTGGGATCGAGCCCCACATTGGGCTCCCTGCTCAGTGGGGAGCCTGCTTCTCCCTCTCCCACTCCCCCTGCTTGTGTTCCCTCTCTCGCTATGTCTTTCTCTGTCAAATAAATAAAATCTTTAAAAAAAAAAAAAAAAAAAAAAAGAAATGTGCACCTATGTTCACCAAAAGACATGTCTTCTAGAATGTTCATCACAGCCCAATCCTAAAGAGTCAAAAGCTAGAAACAACCTAAGTGTCTCTCAGTAATAAAATGGATAAACATATTGTGGTACATCCATGCAGTAGGATTCTAGTCAGCGACAAAAAGGAACAAATCTTGATACATGCAATTTGGATGAATGTTACAGTTACAATACTGAGTAAAAGAAATCAGACACAAATGAATGCATATCCTGTGATTCCATCTATACAAAGTGTAGAAACAGGCAACACTAGGGACGCCTGGGTGGCTCAGTCAGTTAAGTGTCCGACTTTTGATTTCGGCTCAGGTCATGATCTCATGGTTGTGGGATCAAGCCCCGTGTCTAGCTCTGTGCTGGGTGTGGAGCCTGCTTAGGATTCTCTCTCTGCCCCTCTCTCTCTCCATCTATAAAAAAGAAACAGGCAGGGGCGCCTGGGTGGCTCAGTCGTTAAGCGTCTGCCTTCGGCTCAGGTCATGATCCCAGGGTCCTGGGATCGAGCCCCGCATCAGGCTCCCTGCTCCGCGGGAAGCCTGCTTCTCCCTCTCCCACTCCCCCTGCTTGTGTTCCCTCTCTCGCTGTGTCTCTCTCTGTCAAATAAATAAATAAAATCTTTAAAAAAAAAAAAAAAAAGAAACAGGCAAAACTAATGTTTGCTGTTAGAAATCAAGATAATGATTCCTCCTTTCTCCACTTAGGTGGTGATGGGAGTGTCTGTAACTAGAAGGGGCACAAGGGGTTTCTGGGGACCACCATTCTGGTGGAATGGTCTATTTCTTGATCTGGGTGCTGGTTCCACCCATGGGTCTATGCAGGGAAAACCCACCAAGCCATCTGCCTATATTGTGTGCACTTTCCTGTGTGTGCATATTTCAGTGAAGAGACATAAAACAATAAGATGCACGTATATAAGGACAGATATCAACCAGGGTGGGGTGGGGGCTACAAGAAGTGGATGTGGGGAGCTGAGATGCAGAGGGGAAATAAAACAAAAATGCAATGCAGGCTTTGCAAGGACTGGTAGCAATCGCATCTTCAGAACTGAAAGGCGGGATTAAGCTAATGCTCTGCACCTGAGTTTCAAGACTAAAGGAAGGAAAGGGTCCCCATTAGCTGTATGTCCCTCGCCAGCCCCCAGGAGCATCAGCAAGGCGTGCTCGATGACCAGCCCCGTTTAGCATGAGGACTGAGGCCTGGCTTGAGTCAGACAGTCCAGGCAGTCCCAACTCCTGCCCCAGGGTTCTCTCTTCCAGGGCCTACTGATCCCCACCCACCAGTTTCCCTGAGGAGCTTTCCTCCTCCCTGACCTCCTCCGTCCTCACCAGGGCTCCAGGGCTAGGGCCTGTGAGGCAGGGATCTGGTGACAGCTATAAAAATAAAAGCTCCCCCCAGCCTGGCTCCCTGGCCTACAGACTCACTCCATAGAGACAGCCTAGCAAAGATGCCTCCCAGGCCTGGCAGGCTGAGGGCTCATGGGAGCAGGTGGTGGTGGCAGCATGAGGCGGAGGGGTTATTCAGGGTGGTGTGGGGTGTCGGCTCCCAGCACAGCTGCCACATGCTCTGTGAGCTCTGCAGCGGGGACTGACCCTCTCCATTTCCAAACCGAGGACTTCCTCGGTGGTTTGCATACGGAGGGTGCGGGGCCATGATTTGTCCTTGCTGGGGTCAGCAGAGGAGATTCTGTCCATGCCATATAGGTTGATTCCACTTGGGCAAACGTATCAGTTAGAAGTAGCTTCAGCTGCCAGTAGCAAGGAGCCAAAAGGACAGAGACCTCTGTAAGATTTTTTTATTTCTACTTATCATATCATATAAATAAATCCAGAGCAAGGCAGGCAAAGACTGGTGTCGCTGTTGCACTACCATCAAGAACCCAAGTGCCTTTTATCTTCCGGTTTCATCACCCTCAGCAGGTGGCTTCCATGCTTCAGTGTTTGCCACATGGTTCAAGATGGCCCCTGAAGCTCCAGCCATCCTATCTGAGTTCCAGGCAGAAAGTAGGAAGAAGTTGGGGGCCGCGGGTGGAGAGGGTGCAGAGGTAGGAGGCAAAAGGAAACGTACCTCATAGCTGAATCAGCACCCCCTAAAGAGCTTTCCTGGAAACCTCACCTACAACTTCTCTTTATATTCATTAGTCATCCCTAGCTGCAAGAGAATCTGGGAAATGCAGTCTCTTATCACTTGCCCCCCACAATAGAGGGTCCCATTGCTAAGGAAGAAGGAAGGAAGCGACTATCAAATAGAAAATGTTAGCTACAATGAAGAAAAAAATACACATGAAGTGAAAATTCTGCAAAGAAAGAACTGCATACACAACTCTACCATTGCCCTGCCTGAATTTACCTGTCAAATCTGTACAAAACACCATGAGGAACTTTATTATCTTCTTAGCACAGAGCTGGGAACTGAGGGACACCAAGATGCAGTCACTTGCCCCAAATGACACGGCCAGGAAATGGGGGGTTCAGAACTAGAATGCAGGCAGCCAAATTGCAGCACTGGAGCTCTTACCCAAAACGGTAATGAGATTGTTAATAATAATGATGGCAGCTAACACTCGCTGGTGCTGGCCCTGCTCTAGATATGTTGCATGGATTCACGCATGTAATCCTCCCAACAACCTTATGAGACAGGTACTATCATTCCATTTTATGAACACAGAAACTGAGGCACAGAGAGGTAAAGTGACTTGTCCAAGGCCACATGGCAAGCGTTAATGGGGTTTATTTCCGGGTAGCGGAACTGTGGGTGTTTCCCGTCTCCTTCTTTCATTGATGCTCTACATTCTCCAACCCTCCCACCAGGATCGTGCATTGCTTGGGAAATCAGATAAAAAGAAAACACCTCTCCTGGGGTCCAGCCTCCTGCCTACTCCCCAACACACCCACCCCCGAGGCCTCAGGGAGGCTGGGCCCTACTTCCCTCGCCAACCTGGCCTTCCTCCCCCCTGGTGCCCTCTCCTCTGCAGTCACAGCTTCCCAAGGAACTCTCCTCCCCTTGGCTCCCCGCCTTTGCTCCTCTGGTACCCCCTCCTGGCATGCCCTTCCCCTCATTCCTGCCTGGTGAACAGCTCACTGTGGCTCCAGGCCCTGGGTCAGAGGCTGCTCACCCACGAGATCTCCTGGGCCCAGGCAGGCAGCCTCCCTGTGCCCTTCACCCACTGCACTTTGCCTCCTCCTGAGGCCGAGGGGCCTGTTCTGTCCCATCAACAAACTTGTCAAGGGCTTTCCAGGTGCCAGGCCCTGCCAGGGACACCCACTCATTCCTCCTCAAAACAACCTCCGTCAGCCTCACACTGGCCTCCACAGCTCTGCATGAAGGACCTTGCCATCCCTCTGTTCTCCTCTCTCCATGTCATCCCTGGCAGCCTCGACCTTAGCCACGCCAGCTCCTCGGCTCTTTCCCTAACACACTGAGCTCTGTCCTGTCTCAGGGCCTTTACATTTGCTGCTCCTTCTGCCTGGAATGCTCTCTAAGCAACCCCCTTCATTTTCCTCTTTCTCCCATGCCAGAATTTCAACTCCAGGAGCCCAGAGCCCATCCCGGGCCCACAGTAGGTGCTTGCTTGATCCTGACTAAATACGTGAATACACACCCAGGCCCAAAGAAGTCAAGCATCTTGCCCAAAGTCATCCACCAAGTAAGGGACAAAGCACAGAGTTTTTTTTTTTTTTTTTTTGGCCCGAGCATCTTACCCCTCAAAGGCTGTAAAATCGAGGTTTGCCCATCTGTCCCCCCAGAGTGCAGTGATAAGCAGACAAGATAGCTAAGCCTGGGGCTCACACAGGCATTGATTCTAATATCTATTCTGTTTTCTGGGCAAGTAATGTCCCCTCTCAGAGCCTCAGGTCCCCACTATGTACAACAGGACTCCTAACTAACTCTTGGTCTCAGAGGACACCCAGGAGGGGCTCGAACTCTGACAGGTGGGGGCCCCAGAAGCTCTAGTCTCCCCAGCAGCCCCCAGCCTCCCTCACTCCCCTGCACATGGCCACAGCCAATACAAGGCTGAAAACCCCCAAGGAGGGGCAGCCAAATGGACAGCTGGAGCTGCTGGGACTCCCTCAGGGGTCACCCAACAGGTCAGCCAGGCCAGGAAAGGAGCAGGGAGAGGAGGGCAGGAAAACAGAGCAAATGAGAAATTTGGGACCATGGGCAGAGACAGGAGGAGAAGGCTTCTCAGGTTCAAAGGTAAGACATGAATTCAACTCTCACACAAGTCACTCATCAGCTGTTGGGCCAGTGACTTCTTCTCTCTGTGCCTCAGTTTCCCCAACTGAGGAAGTGGAATGATAAACAGCACTCAAGTCATTGGGTTACTGTAAGAATAAAAGCCACATAAAACACGGTAACACCCAGCACAGCGTGCGCATGCCCAATAAACCAAGGCCTGTCTCCCTCACACCTCACCTGGCTCAGGTGTCTGCTTGAATGCCACCTCCTAGGAGGCCTTCCTGGACCTCCCAGCCCCTCCCTGCCCCACTTCCCTTCCTTCGGAGCCCTTGTCCCCACCTGTCATTAACCTCATTCTAGTTACTGGACACTTAGTGTCTGCCTCTCTCCATAAATTGTCCCCTCTGTCTTGGTCACCACGTCCCCAGCACAGAGCATCGGGCCTGGCACCCAGCAGGTGCTCAGCAAATGCTTGCCAAATAAATGGGAAAAGTAACTGGACAAATAAAGGTCTCAGAAACAAGGACAAAACAATCCCAGGCACTCTGGGGGAGGAGGACACCTTTAAGTGTTTCCACGGGGGAGTCTCCCTTCTCTTTCCTACCCCAACTCCCACCATTCCCAGTTGTGCTACCTTGGACAGGTCCCTTCCCCTCTCTGAGCCTGTCTGCTTGGCAGGAAAATGCCCATAACCAAAGCCACAGCCTCCAAGAGGGGGCTGGGCTGATTGAACTGGCAAGCACCCAGCAGTGTTTCCAGCTTTCACTCTGGACGCCCACTTTTCTCCTTGGTAGAAATCACCAGGCCGTGGGACAACTGCCTAAGATTAGGAGGTATGAATGTGTTTTGTCAACTCTCGCAAACACTGGTTGGGGTTCCCAGCTAGCCTCAGTGGTCAACCCCACTAAATGGGTCTGTGGTTAATGTGACCAGCCTTCTTAGGCAGACAGAAGGATCCAGCAAGTCCATCTGAGCCAAGGCCTTGGAGTGGCGCTTTGCCCATCGTAAGCACTGAACTCACACACACTGTTGTTACTATTCCTCAAGGCTCTTCTCTGGCCTCCTGCCCCCCCCCCACCCCAGTGCTCCTTCCCCCAGCCTACTCTTCTTTCCTGACTTGTGAATGGCTTCCTCCCTCCTCCCTGCAAGCCTTTAGCCCTCCTAGCCTTGTGATCCATGGGGTGGCTGTTCCCCCACCTATGCCATCTCCCAGAGTCCTTTGGGCACAGCTCTGTCCACAGTGCTCCCACACCAGGCCACCACCAGCAGAGCCCTCAACCTGTTAACTTTTTCCCAACCTTCTTCAGATGGGCTCAGGGTCAAATCCCCTTTCTTTTGCTTCCAAATTGTGAAACTGTGTGCAAGTCACTTAACTCTGGCATTTGGGGTACCTGAACTTGGGGCCGGGCAAGGAGTCATCCAGGGAGGGCCCAGGATTGAGGGCAGGAGCTAGGATCACAAAACAGGCTCTCGACCCCAAGCTTTCCCCACAGACCTGGGGGTCAGACCTAACTTTGGAACCGGCTTCACCCCATTCCTTGAGCACTAACCTCACTTTTGGGGGCTGCAGTTTACTCGTATAAAATGGGTACAACACCTTCCCTGGAGTGCTTCCGTAGATTAAATCCGGATGTGAGTGTGTAAAGGGCTGTACTCAACGCTGGCTCGCAAGACAGTGCTCAGGAAAAGGAGGCTTGGGGGTCACTGTGTGGCTAGGCTGCTTCCCTCTCACCTCCTCTGGGTGTAACGGCAGCCACCGGCCAACTCTGAGTGACAAAGAGGAGAGCGGGGATTGGGAAGATTCATTCCTAAATCGTGACCTCCCCACCCCCCCGGAAAGACAGCCCCAGTGCCACAAACAAAAGATGCTACGGTTCGGTGGGGGGGGGGGGGCTGGGGGGGGTAGTTTGCCTTGACGCTCAGCTCCATGATGGTGGGAGCTGCTTGTCTCTGTCACCGATACCCGGGGCTCCCACAGAGAAAGCACATCCAGGCCTCCAGAGGGGAAAGGGGGGGGGGGGAAGCCTTTCCTCTTCTAAAACCACCACACCAGCAGCTGCTCCCAAGACCCCAGGCTGCCCCAGGCCCTTGGCAAACCAATCTATGAAGCTCCCATTTGACCCCACCCCTGAATTCCAAACCACCTTCGTACCCTTAGGGATGTGACAAAAGACTGCTCCACGGCTCTAAAACCCGGCCTCATAATAGTACCCACCTGTGCAAAGGTTGTCGGGAGGCTTACATGAGATGGGTTAGGTCCAGGACTTACTAGACACCCGACCCCTGGCAGGTACCCGCCACACTCTCGCTGCACTGAAGACTGGTTGCCAAATGCCAGGAACCTCCCAGCAAAAAATAATAACAAGAGCAAACGCTTATATAATACCTCCTGTGTGCCAGGAACCGCGGGACGCCGAACGTGTGTCCACGCTAACCCCTCCGTGTCCATCCTCAGCTCTCAGGAATGCCGTCCAGGGCTGGAATGGCCGTGGGGGTGCAGTGCAGGGGCGCGGGAGGGTATCAGGAGGCAGGGAGGCAGAAGCCTCACCAGGGGTCCCTTCTGTCCCAGGGAATCAGAGACAGCGGTCCCAAGTTCAAACCAGGCCCAGCCATCATGAACAAGCAGGTGAGGCTGGACCTTGGTGTCCACACTTGGGCTAAGAAGACAAGTGGTAAACCTCCCACCCCCCCAAGAAAAGGGAATGGAAATGCAGGAACCCTTCCCCCACCTCCCTCCACCTGGCCCAGCTTCTTCCCTCTGGCAGGCCAGGGACACACAAACACAAGCTCGCCCACACACCCAGGCTCCTCTTAAAATAAATATATACACACACAAAGCATTTTTTAAACAGCCCGCCCAACTACACTTACCAAAAAGAATCTGCCCCAACTTGGGCTCAGCAGGACCAAGACCCGTACCCCCTCCTCCTACATAACTTGGCCTGCTGGCCTGATCCCCAAACACTGTACAAAGGTCCCAGACCTGCAGGCCCCTCTAAAGCCAAGCCTGTCACTCAGGACCAGCCGGCCGCCCTAGACCTCTTCCCAAGCAGGGTTCCCAGTCACTCCTCCCCAGCACCCAGGGGTGCTGAGTCACTCTGAGAGCCTGACCCAGCACTCCTCTGCCTGCCCCCTACAAGCCTGGCACCCCCATCTCCAAGCACAGACCCTGGAGGGAGTAGCAGAGGAGGGGAAAAAAAAAAAAAAAGAAAGAAACAGCTGTTAGCACCCCACCCAACCACCAAAAAAGCCAAAAATAATAGAACCCCCCCAACACACAACAACCCCCCACCAGGAAAGCAATATAAAATCATACAAACCAAAAATAAAGAAAAAAAATCAAAAGCCAACTACTGCCCCCAAAAGGCTTTTAACCATTCTCAAAAAAAAAAAAAGTTTATTAAAAGTGTTCTTAATGCTTGAAACGGAAAAGATTTCCAAATATACAGACGCCTCTTTTCTCATAGAAATAGATAATTTTTTATAATACAAAAAAAAAAAAAAAAAGACCAAAAAACAACAACAACACAACAGCAACAGCAACAACCCCGTAGGAACATCTTTAAGCGATTACTCAGGGCCCGGCTGACAGTTACACGTGGGTTGCGTCAGTCCCGTGTACACACGCGTTCAGCCATGTTTAAACCGATTGCATCAACTTCGAAACCGGCCCGCCCGCCGGCGCCTGCACAGGAGGCAGAGGGGGACGCAGAGAGTTTATCATTCATCTGTACACATAGACATTTCTTCTTTAAATAACACCACGGGCGGGCGCCCCATCTGCATGTGCGGTTGGTTTGGACAAAAATATAGATATAGATATATATAATAAAATATTAAAATTACCGACGAGCTCCCCGCGCTGCCAAGTGCCCCAGTGCCAAAGTTTTGCCGGCGCCACCAGGGGCGGGGGCGGGAGCGCGGGCGCTTCCCGGAGTCTCCGCGGCCGCGGCGCGCCCAGCAGCGCGGAGGCCGGCCGGCAGGGGGACGCGCGCGGGGGCCGCGCTAGCAGTGGCCGGAGGAGGCGAGCAGGGGCTCGGGCAGCTGCTTGAACAAGTTCCGCAGGGTGCTGAGCTCGCGCGACAGCTGCTCCACCTTCTTCTGGAGCCGCTCGTTCTCGGCCGTGAGCTCCAGGACCTTGTGCTGCGTCTCCAGGTTGCGCATCTTGGCCTTGTCGCGGCTCTTGCGCACCGCGATGTTGTTGCGCTCGCGCCGGATCTTGTACTCGTCGCTGTGCTTGTCCACCGTCTTCTTGGCCTTGCTCTTGACCTGCGAGGGCGCCGGCGCCGCCCCCGCATAGCAGGCGGCCGGGGGCGCCTTGGCGTCGGCGGGGCTCGGCGTGCCGGGCGGGCTGGATGACGAGGACGTGGACAGGCTCCCGCTGCTGCCGCTCGGCACCGCCTGGTAGCCGAGGTAGGCGCGCAGCGCGTACGGGAAGCCAGCCGCCATGCCTGCGGCACCGCCGCCCGGCGCTCCGGCCTCCTCCTTCCGCTTGCAGTCCGCGGGCTCGAAGCCCGGCTCCGCCTTGAGCTCGGCGGGCTGCGGCGGCGGCGGCGGGGGCGGCGGGTGCAGGGGCGCGAAGCAGCCGGGGTGCAGCGCGCCCTTAGCGGCCCCCAGGCGCCCCAGGCTCACGTAGCCGTACTCGGACGCCTTCTTGCAGTTCTTGCCCCCGTAGTCGTCGGAGAAGAGGTCGGAGAGGAAGTCGTGGTGCTGCCCGGAGGAGGCGGGCGCGGGGGCGGGCGCGGGCGGAGCCGCCTCAAAGGTGTCCGTGGCTGTGGCCGGCGCCGGGGCCTGCGGCGCGCCCAGCGGCTCCAGGTACGGGCTGAAGTCGATGGCGCGCTCGTGGTCGCCGATGCTACCCAGCTCGCCGGCGGGGGGGCGCGGCCCGGGTCTGGCCGCGGGGGGCGCCGCGGGGGCCGCCTTGCCGGCGTACGCAGCAGCCAAGCAGTCCGCCTCGTAGTAGAAGTTGGCCACTTCCATGGATTTAAAGGCAGGCGGCGGCGGCAGGGGCAGACATGCTGGGTCCCAGGCCACCAGGCGTTGCATGAACGCGGGTGCCCGGGGAGGGGGCCTGGAGCTGCCCGCTCCGGCCGGCCCGCAGGTGGCGCGGCCTCCTGGCTCCGGACTGTCGCCGCTGTGTCGCTGCTGCTGCTGCCGCTGCCGCCGGGGTGGCCGCTACTAGTGCGGGGGCTGACGGCTGGACCCTCGCGTGGGTCCTCTTCCCGGTCCCGTGCGCGGCTCTGACTCGCTAAAGTTTCTCCTGAGCCCGGTTATTTATAAAGGCGGCCCATGGCAACGGCTGCGTCACGCTGGCAGCCGCCCCGGCCCCTCCCGCCGCCGCCGGGACGCGGTGTGGCGGCCCGAGACCCCCGGGAGGGCGTCGGCGGGGCACGGCGGCCAGACCCGAGACCAGGAGTGCGCCCTCGGGGGTCCGCGGGTCGCGGGGGGGGGCAGCCTTACGCCCCCTGCCCACCCCCACCCGGCGGCCCCGGGATTGGGAGCGAGAAGGGGAGGCGCGACCCCGCCCCCGGACCGCCCTCTCTGGGCTGGAGGCTGTACTGGAAGGGGGTGGAATCCGGGGAGGGGGCAACGCGATCGCCTTCCCCCACCCAAAACACGGCCGCCGCCCGCCCCCTGCTGGAGGAGGCGGTGGCTTCAGGATCTGCGGCGCCCAGCCCGGACGCCCCACAGAGTAGGCGCTCCCCATGCGGGATCCCGGAGACCCCAATCCCCGGCTCTGGCTCCTGGAGAGGTGACCCGTCTCCACGGCCCTTCCCCGGGCGCGGCCCCGCCCCCAAACTTGCCCCCATCCCCAGCTCTCGGAAGGAGGGGATTCCACGCTGGTGGAGACTCCCCTCGTAAAGCCACGTCCAATACAAGGACCCCGGTCGGAGGGGGGCGGGATTGAGGTCAGTTCAAGGGAGCACTCCACCCGGGCCTCTGGGGCGGCGACTGCGCCCCTCCCCTAGCCCCGCCCACCGGACCTGCCCGCCCCCTTAGACCACACCTGGGTCTTCTCTGGCCCCACCCGACCTGACCTGGGCCCAGGGAGGTGGAAGGGGGCGGGGGTGCTAGACTCTACCACATTATGCGACCTTGGGCGAGTCACTTTACTTCTCCAAGCTCCAGCCATGAAGGTGCCGTTACAGTTATTAACTGTAATACCGTCTCCCCCAGACTCCCAAACATAAGGCTTCATTTTTAAGTCCACTCTGGGAGGCACAACAGAAAGAAGCCACCCCCTACACAGGGTACAAAGAACCCTGGGGGGGGGGGGCGGGCATAAGACACCCAAGGTCACATGGCCTCATGTCCCCCACTAGTCTCAAAAGAAGAGTTCTTGTCAGGGCACCCTAAGACCTATTGGCCAACCTGAGGCCAAAACCCTATTTCTGAGGCTGGGGGTGGGGATGTCAAGCCAGACCCCACCGAGAGCTATGCAGGAGAGAGAAGGGACTTCCCCCATTGTTACCAAGTCCCCACTTTGTATTGAGGGTGGGCCTGGACCCAGGGTTCCCTTCTCCACCCCGGCAGGAGGATGCTTCTGCTACTCGTGGTACACAGATGGGAAAACAGGCCATGGCCCATCCTGGATTGGAACAGTGGGCTGTGTAGGCTCAAGGGGCCCCTTGCCCTCTCCAGCCCCATTCCCAGGCCATTTGGGCAGATCCTTGGGCCCACCCCTCTGCCACTCCCGGCCCAGGCCGCCCAGGCAGGAGCTCCCAGCCTGCCTGGGGATAACCCCCGGCCCACTGACCCCAGCCCTGGCCCTGGCGGGCAGGCAGGCATTGCTCAACCTTCAGTGTTATCTGCTGAGCTGGGGTGACCTCCGCCCCAGAGAGCTGGAGAAATGACATCTCCAAGCGCCCTTGGGGGTGGAGGGGAGCAGGGAAGAACAGGATGAAACACTGACCGGGCCTGCTGGCTTTCTGGGCCTTCCCAGCAGCCACTGGGCCAGGGAGAGATCTGAGGCCCCAGGGCCACTCAGCCAGGCCTTCCAGGCTGCAAAGTAGGACGCTCAGAGCTCAGCAAAGTGGGACACTCACACCACCTCCAAGAGGCCCTCCTGGCCCCACCTGCGAGTGAATTTCCTTACCAGCCTGTCACCAGCTACCATTACCCTACTTGTCCAGTCTACCTCAGTCTCCCCCCACCCTCCCCAAAAGACTGCCCGTTCTATGAGGGCTGGCCCGCAAATACTGGGCCTCCTCGGCTGGGCATGATCAAAAGTTACAAGTAGTGAATGCATCTGCTGTTCCTCTGGACCAAGAATACTGGTCCCCTAGCTCTGCTCAAGGCAACTCCTCAGGGCTCAGCCCAAAGGTTACCTCCAAGAAGCCCTCCTTAACCTCCCCATTGGAAGTCCCAGACCCTCAGTCGCTTCTTTCACATTCCCGTATTCTCTTTACAATCAAAAGTATCTCCCCTACGCATGTGGCTTTCTGTCCCCACTGCCCCCTCCCCATGTCACCCCCACCAGGGCAGGGATTCTTGTTTTGTTCAGTGCTGTGCCCCAGTGCCTAGGACAGTGCCTGACACAGGGAAGATGCTCAATGTATGGAGGAGGCGGAGAAAGTGAGGTCACCCACGTGCTGGGCTATGTAACCCCAGGCAAGATGGCTTCCTTCTCTGAGCCTCAGCAGCCCGCCCCCCCACATGCGCGCAGGTGTGCGCACACACACACACACCTATCAGGGTTCTGGGGAGATTGCAGTGAGACCTGGGGGGTCTGAAGCTAATTAGAGGATTTGCTGTGTGTCCTCAAGCACATCTTCCACCCTCTCTGAACCACATTTTAAGCTCTCCACATGTATTAACTCATTTAATCCTCTTGATAACTTATAGGAAACAGATCCCATTATCTCCACTTTACAAATGAGGAAACTGAGGCCAAGGTCACATTTAAGGGGTGGGAAGGACTAAAGTCTTTCCAGGCTCACCTTCCCCCTTTGGGCTTGTAATAAATCATAACGGGTCTGGGGGTGTGAACCCCATTTTCTGAATGGAAGAACTGAGTTCCAGAGGAGGGTGCCCTGGGGTCACACAGTGAGTCGAGGGGCAACCCGATCCTAGTGTCCAGCCCCCAAGGACCAGACTCACCCCATCAGGGTCTTGTTCTGCTGGCCCCCAGGATGGACTTCACCCACCAGACACTGAGCCTTTTGCTTCCCTGCTCAAGATTCCCCACGCTGGCCTGACGGAGAAATCTGCGGCCACCCCAGGTGCCTGCAGAGGCTGCGTGCTTGGGTGACGTAAGCCCTTGTGTTTACAAGCCTCATTGCTCAACAGTCCCTGCCTGCTGCCGCGCCATGAACACTCAGCCTCCCCTCCAACGAGGGTCTGATGGGCCCGCAACTACTAGGGCTCAGAGGCCACCAGCACGGCCCCGTGGTCCTGCACCAGGGACAGCCCAGAAGCCAGGTTCCACCTGACACCACCCACAATGCCCTCTACCTGTTACTGTCCCCCCCTAGGTGTCTGTCAGAGCCTGGGGTGGGGAAGGGTCTCAAACGGGCAGCCAGAAGTCAAATCCAACCCACAGATGTGTTCAGTGTGACCCCCTGGCGTTTTGCTTTGTTGTGTGTGTTTTTTTTCCTAATGAATTAATTGCCAACATTTAAAAATCAGGAGACTTCACATCAAAATTCCAGTTTTCAGCTTCTCTTTTAAAACCAGAATCCGTGGGCTGGGCCTCTGTGGCTGTAAGTGTGGGCAGGAACCAGGCGGGGGCTGTGGAGGAACAGGCTCTTTCCTACCCGGATACACACCCTCCTCTGCCCCCAAACTGCTTTCAAAAAATCCCTTCTCCCAGCCTCTGCAGCTTCTCCCTGGCCCCATTTTCAGGAGGAGAAAACCGAGGCAACTTGCCCAGAGGGAGTCCCAATGTCGCTCCTTTGATGGAGAATGGTCAAAGGTGTTCGCAGGGGGTAGAAATCAGCCTGCTGGTAGAAACATAAGGCTGAAAGAGGAACCATCAGAGATGGTCCATGGAGCTGGTCTCTAGTGGATCTGGAATGGGGGGCCTGCAAGGGGTGGGCTTTGGTTCCTGTTCTGTACCCTCCTTACTGGGACACTCCAGTGTGTCCTCTACACCTCAGTCCCTGGTCTACAGAACGGGATAATAATACCCCTCTGTCTTGGGCATTCTGAGCCAGCAGTTCCCCTCCCACTGGCCCACTGTGACACATGGGAATGCATCCCCTTAGTCCCCCGAGAGGGCCTGACCCTGGTAAGCCATGGAAGCCTCACAAAGTAGGCTGATGGGAAACAGGTCCAGAGAGGGTTAGGACCTTCCCCTAGGTCACAGTGAACCAGTAAAAGAGCCAGACTGAAAAGCCAGATCCCTGATTCCAAGATTTTCCCCACTACGCCTCCTCTTTAAAGCTTCACTTTCCCCATCTACCAACTGGGGCTGAAATTAGATCCCTGAGGGCTGCCGAGCCAAATATCCTGGGATCCAGGGTTTTGGAGTCCTCGGAGATGCTCAGGGCTGGCTCGTGAAACTTGTCTGTGCATATGCTGCCACCATGTGGCGAGCTCTGGGAATGCAGGAGTGATGTAAATGCATCCTCTTGCTTTGGGATACACAGGTAGGCACTATGGCTATGATAGATATTCACAGGACAGGAGCAGGCTACTGAAAGAAATAAAAATGTCCAATGAACCAATGTCTACAGACAAAAGGTGCTCATTTTCACTTAGTCATTCATCAAATAGTTTTTGGCATCTACGGTGGCTCATGCCCTAGAAACATATTCACAAACAAGACAGAGCGATTCCTGTTTTCACGGTGTTGACATTCTCCTTGGAGAAGACAAACAAGAAACAAGATAAATGAGTAATGTATACATTGTGTTAGATCCTGGTAAATACCGTGGAGAAAAATACAGCAGAGGAGAGGAATGAGGAGTGCGGGAGGGGGGGTGGGGGGCTGGCGTGGATTTTTGACTTTAGAGTGGTCAGAGGAGGGGGAACAGTAAGTGCAAAGGCCCTAACGTAGGAGCATGCCTGGCCCATGTAGTTGCTGTGGGTGGAGTAGGTGGACAGTAGGAGGAAATTATTTCAGAAATAATGAGGGCCAGGGGTGCCTGGGTGGCTCAGTCGGTTAAGCGTCTGACTTCGGTTCAGGTCATGATCTTGGGTCCCGGGACGGAGTCCTGCATCGGGCTCCCGGCTCAGCAGGGAGTCTGCTTGTCCCTCTCCCTCTGCCCCTCCCCCTACTTGTGGTCTCTCTATCTCTCAAATAAATAAATAAATAAATCTTTTTTTAAAAAAAGAAACCAAGAAATAGTGGGGGCCATATCCCCCAGGGCTTTGTGGGGCACTGAATAGACTTTGGCTTTTACCCCAGGTTAGCTGGGAGCCATGGAGAGTTCTGAGCAGAAGAGGAACAGGATCTGATTTGGGTTCTAACAGAATCCCTCTGGCTGCAAGTGGAGGAGGGTGGACGCTACTAGCAGCCAGAGGAAGCAAGGAGCCCAGGGAGGAGGTAACCGCAGTCCGTGCAAGCAGCTGATGGGAGACGCCAGCAGCGGGGTGGCCGTGGAGGTGGTGAGAGAAGGGGTCAGATTCTGAATCTGTTTTGAAAGTAGAACTTTCAGGATTTGCTGATAGATCCAGTTATAAGACAGCCACACTCCATATGGACTGCTCCATAGCCATTTAAAGGGATAAGGTATATGACTACCAGAAGCACCAGCCCCCAAAAGAAAGAAGTAGATAAATCAGACGATGTCAAAATTAAAAACATCTGTGCAGCCAAGGGAAAAATCAATAGAGTGGAAAGTCAGCCCTAAGGAATGGGAGAAAATACTTGTAAATCATGTATCTGATACGTTAATATCCAGAATATGTAAAGAACTCCCACAACTCAACAACAGAGTAACAACCCAATTAAAAATGGGGAAAGGACTTGAACAGACATTTCTCCAAAGAAGATATGTGAATGGCTAATAAGCACGTGAAAAGATGCTCAATGTCCCTGATCATTAGGGAGATACAAATCCAAACCACCATGAGAGACCACCCCACACCCACTAGGATGGCTACTCTCAAGAAAAATAGGATATAACAAGTGTTGGTGAAGATACGGAGAAAATGTTCGTGGGAATGCAAACTGGTGCAGCCACTGTTGGGAAACAGTATGGCAGTTCCTCAAAAAATTAAAAATATGAACTACCATATGATCCGGTAATTCCACTTCTAGCTGTATACCCAAAAGAACTGAAAGCAGGGTTTTGACGTTATACATGCATACCCATGCTCATAGAAGCATTATTCACAATAGCCAAAAAGGTGGAAGCAACCCAAGTGTCCATCGATGTATAAATGGATAAACAAAATATGGTCTATACATACGACAATTATTCAGCCTTTAAAGGGAAGGAAATTCAGATATACCACACATGGATGAGCCTTGAGGATGTGATGCTAAGTGAAATAAACCAGGCACAAAAGGACAAATACCATATGATTCCACTTAGATGAGGTCCCGAGAGCAGTCAAATTCATAGACAGAAAGTAGCGTGGTGGATGCCAGGGGCCGGGGAGAGAGGGGTGGGGAGCTGTTTAATGGGGACAGAGTTTCCATCTGGGATGATGAGAAGCTTCTGGAGACAGATGGTGGTGAGGGCTGCACTACAGTATGAATATACTTAATGAACTGTACATTTAAAAATAATTAAGATGGAAAAAAATAATTAAGATGGTAAATTTCATGTTATCTGAATTTTACCACAACTTAAAAAAAAAAAAAAAAAAAAAAAGGACAAGGCAGATCTTCATATGTCAACATGGAGAGGAGCCCAAGGGCCCTATGAGGTGAAAGAAGGATGTGGCGGGGCAGGATCCTGGTGGAGTTGGCTAATTTGCCATTAGCTAAAATACATATATTTTTAATTACACATAGTGTTGATGGTGCGGGAAGACAAACACTCTTACGAACTTCTAGTGGCCGTGTAAAGTGGTAGAACCTCTAGTTGTAGTTTGGCCCAGAAACATCGCTGAGCCCAGAAATGCTGGGCATTTATACTACAAAGATACTCACAGCTGCACAAAGAAGAATGGACATGGTAATAGCAGGAGACTGTGGACAGCATCAGTGGCTACCATCACCAGGGATACTATGCCGCTGCTGAGAATGAGGGATGAGGAAGAGGATGAGGGAGAGGATCTAGACCCGTACCGTCCCATAGAACTTTCTGGGACGATGGCAACGTTCTACAATCTGTGCTGTGTCGTATGGGACCTACTAGCCACAATTGAGGCTAGTGTGATGGAGGAAATGAATTTTGTATTTTATTCCATTTTAATTAAATTTAAATAGCCTCCTGTGCTTAGTGGGTACTGTCCTGAACAACACACATCTGGAACCAAGATCTATCATTAAGAGGAAAAAGCCAAGGGCAGGCCAGGATGTGTGGTGTGCAAACCCCCACAGAACTGAGAGGAGATGCAGGACTTCACTCATGTGTGTGTTTGAGAAGGTTTCTCCCAATGAAAGGGCCACAAGAAACTGGCGAGCAGGGGTAGCCTAGGGCCCGGGGTGCTCTGAATATGTTGTGTGATAACACACCCCAGAACTTAGTGGCCTAACACAACTGCCATTTGGTTTGCTCCCGATCCTGTGGATCAGAAATCTGGGCAACTTGTCTCTGCCCAGTGCTGGCTGCTGGCTGGAACGTCCGAGGTGACTCCTTTACCCCCGTGTGCGACATCTCAGCTAGATGGCCCGATTGGTTGATGGTCAGCTGGGGCATATGTCTGCCAGCTTCGTCCTCGGTCCCTCGGTTCTCCACTATGGAGTCTCTCCCTCCCCACGTGGTCCTCCCAGCACAGTAGCCACATCTCTCATACAGCAGCTGGCTTCCCCCGGAGCGCAAAAATGAAAAATGCTAGGCCTTCTTTAGGCTTAAGTCCAAAACCAACACCACCATTCATCCTATTGGCGGGAGCCACTAAAGTAAGTCTTCCAAGGGAAGAGGGCTGGGGAATCACGTGGGAGGTGGGAGGAGGACCTTCATTTTTTTTTCTAACTTTAAAACGTTCACGATGGATATGTGTTACCTTATTATCTGTTTGAGTTTAGAAAGTCAAAAATTGCTTGGTCCTGTCTCCACACCTTTGCTTGTGCTGTTCCCTCTGCTTCAACACCCTTCCCTTCCACCTGCAGCTGAGACAATGCCCGGAGAAACTTGCCCTGAGCGCCCAAGTCAAATGACTCCGTTTCCTCTGCACTCCCCACAGTTTGTGCCTCTAGAATCTCATTCTGCCCCTACTGGAGTTAGTTTTGGGTAATCGACCTCTACCGGCAGCCCCTTAAGGTCAGCCTAATCTAGGTCATGTCTGTTCACACGTACACACATACACACACACACACACAGTGAAATTATGCAGGTGCCGAGTAGGTGCTCAGTGATTTGGGGGCCCAACCACTTGCCTGACCCACAATCTCCCCACCCCACTAGGCCTTTGTGGGCATCTGTGGGTGCACTATCTAGAATCACCACCAGGTGGCAGGAGAGCCCAGCCTCCAACCTCCCCAGCGCCTGTTCGAGCTGGGAATGCCCCCACAGGTTGGAAAGCGGAGAGGTTACGGAGGCCAGGACAGGGGGCCCCAAACCCAGCTTTGAAGATAAATTGCCCATCCTTATTGCCCACTCCCCTCCCCAACTTCAAAATTTGCCTCCCCCTCAAGCAAACTGACTTTAATCAGAGGCAAACCCAGTACTGGTAGATGCAAACAAGCTGGAACCACCCACGAAATCTTGCACTGAGTGAAACACCAGACACAAAAGAATACACCCTGCATGCTTCCCTGTATATGAAGCTTTAGAAAAATAGGCAAAATTCATCTATGGCAGGAAACATCAGAACAGGGTCTGCCTCAAACTGGGGGATGGGCAGGCTCGAATGGGGAAACACGAGGGTACTTTCTGGGTACTTTCTGGGGTGATGGTAATGTTCTGTATTAGTTTCCTAGGGCTGCCATGATAAAATGCCACCACGAACTATGTGGGTTAAAACAACATGCTCCAAGTCTGAAGTCTGAAATCAGGGCCACGCTCCTTCCGAAGGCTCTGGGGAAGAATCCTTGCTTGCCTCTTCCAACTAACGGTGGTTACCAGGAATCCTTGGCATTCCTGGGCTTGTCGCTGCATCCCTCCAATCTCTGCATGGCCTTCTTCCCCCTATATGTGTCCATGTCCAAATCTCCTTCTCCTTTCTCTCATAAAGACGCCAGTCATTAGATTTAGGGTCCACCCTAATCCTGGATGATCTTATATTAACTCGGTTACATCTGCAAGACCCTATTTCCAAATCAGGTCACATTCACAATTACCAAGAGTCAGGACTTGAACATCTCTCTCTGAGGGACTCGATTCAACCCACTTCATGTTCTCTATCTTGGAAAGAGTTTGCGCAACACAGGTAGATGCACTTAACAAAAATAATCAAAAGTACACCTAAGATTTGTGCATTTCACTGCATATAAGTTTTCAAGACAGAAACAAATATTGAACTCTAGCTGATGATAGGCACGCTGAAGTGTTTAGGGGTGAGGTGTGCTGGGGCCTGCAACTCACTATATTTAATTGTCCTGGCTCTTTTAATTGGGAACGATTCCTCAGTCTTTCTTATTCATGACCTTGACACTTTTGAAGAGGACAGACTGGTTATTTTGCAGAATGTCCCTCCTATGGCTGTCTGAAGTTACTCCTGGTTAAACTCAGGCTCTGCACCTTTGTCAGGAACCGCCCAAGTGGTGGTGTGTTTGTCCTCCTCAATGCTTGCCATCAGGAGACACCCAAGAGCCACTGACCCCTTACTAGGGATGTCAATATTGATCACGTGGTCACCGCTGTGAAGTTACTGTATTTTCTCTTTATAATGAGAAGTAGCTTGTGGGGAGATATTTTTAAACCACCTAACTATTTTGTTAATCCTCCAAAGTTCACTAATTTCTCACAGTTTCACTGATTTTCACCAATTTTAACATCGCATATGATGTCTGCCTCAGTCTATTGCTATGTAATAAATGATCCCAAAACATAGCAGCTTCAGGGAATAATCATTCATTTTTTTATCTGGAGTTTGACTGGAAGGTTCTGGCTTGGGGTGTCTCAGGAGGTCAAGATGTCAGCTGGGGGGGCACCTGGGTGGCTCAGTCAGTTAAGCGTCTGCCTTCAGCTCAGGTCATGATCTCAGGGTCCTGGGATCGAGCCCCGCATTGGGCTCCCTGTTTGGCAGGGAGCCTGCTCCTCCCTCTCCCTTTGCCCCTCTCCCCCTGTTCATGCACTCTCTCTCTCTGTCTCTCAAAGTAAATAAATAAAATCTTTAAAAAAAAAAAAAAAAAGATGTCAGCTGGGGCTGCCATTATCTGAAAGCTCAAAGGGGCTGGGGCATCGGCAGCCAGGAGGAATCTAACGTGAGCCGTACGTGAGAACCACATGCTTAACTTTTAGTTCTCCAGCAAGCACGGTTTAAAAAGTAGAAAGAGATAAGGGCGAAATTCAATGGAACTCAAATCGCATTTCAACACGTTCTCAATATGAAAAATTATTGACGTATCTGACATCTCTTTTTCAGTGTATATTTCTCACAGCACGTTCCGACTTGGACTGGCCAGAGCCGGCACTAAACAGCCATGGTGGTTAGTGACCCGTGTGGGACAGCTCAGCGCGGAGGCACCTGCTTCCAAGATGACTCACTCACAGGGCTGTTAAGGGATTCCTCGGTCCCCCACCACGTGGCCCTGTTTGTCCGGATGCCTGAGTGTCCCCCATGGAAGCTGTCTTCCCCTAGAGAGAGTTATGGCAGAGTACGGCAAGGAGGGAGGACCTGCCTTTTACTGACCTCGTTCTCTGACACAGCACAGCTTCTGCCGTATTCTACCCATCCACATCGGATCACTGAGTCCAGCCCCCACACAAGGGAAAGTGAATGAGATTCCACCTCTTGAGACGAATGGAGACAAGACAGTAAGTCAAAGAATTGGTGGGCATATCTTAAAATCGCCATACTCCCACTTTTTGTTTATTCATTTATATCAGGAGGGACCCGTGGATTTTATGTTATCCCAGGGGTAATAAATCCATCACTACCATTACTTATTTCGATGCTCAAAGTGACCCAGACTCAGCCAGTCTAAGTCACTTTTTACTGGCTCCCGGGTCTTTCCACCACGTCCCCATCATTCTCTGGGCATTTCCTTATTTCTGGGACAAGATGTTCCAGGCTCCATTTGTACTTGTCTTAACCCAGCCCTGGTTCCTTTTACAGGAGAATGGTATTTTGAAACCAGAATCTGGGTGCTGTCCAACTTTTTGATTTTTACCAACCTCACAGGCGTAAAGGGATATTTCCTGGTTGTTTTCATTCGCATATCCTATTACTAATGAGTTTGAGCCTGCTTCACTTGCTAGTAGTTTTCCTCTTCTGTCAATTGCTCTCCACATCCGTTGTCCCTTTTCCTTGGGGGCTGCTGTCTTTTCCGCTGTTGTCTATTTGCAAGTTTCCTGTATATTCTAAGCACAGCAATTTTAGACACTGCAATGTCTTCACACTCTGACACCTGCCTATTTATTCTGTCCGTGGTATCCTTTGGCCAGAATTCCTTAATTTTTATATTATCAGGGTAATGCAAAAAAAAAAATTTTTTTTGCCTTTTATACATTTGTGGGGTTTTTTTGTTCTGGTAAAATACAGATAACATAAAATTTACCATTTTAGTGGTTTTTAAGGATACAATTCAGTGGCATTAACTATAATCACAGAGTTGTGCAACCATCACCACCAACCATCTCTGGAACTTTCTCATCTCCCCAAATGGAAACTCTGTCCTCCTCCTCCCCCAGCCTCTGGAAACCTCTATTCCACTTTCTGTCTCTATGGATGTGATGCTCTGGGTACCTCAAATAAGTGGAACCGTACAATATTTGTCCTTTTGTGTCTGGCTTGCTTCCCCTGGATAATGTCTTCAAGGTTCATCCATGCTGTAGCCTGTGTCAGAATTCCACTTCTTTTTAATGCTAAATAATATCCCATCATTCAGATAAACCACATTTTGTGCATCCATCCACCTGTCAACGGATATCTGCATTGTTTTCGCCTTCTGGTTGTGGTGAATGATGCTGCTGGAAACGGGTGTATGAGAATCTGATTTCATTTTCAATTCTTTTAGGGATAAACCCAGAAGTGGAATTGGGGATCATATGGTAATTCTATGTTTTCACTTTCCCAGGAAGCGCCAAACTGCTTTCCACACAAGCTGCCCTGTTTTGCATTCCACCAGCACTGAGCAAGTTTCCAGTGTCCCCACATGCTCATCGGAACGGGTTATTTTCCATTGTTTTTTTATGAGAGCCATCCTATGGGGTGCGAAGTGGTATCCCCTTGAGTCTCCCTAATGACACTGAGCGTCACTTCATGTGTACACCGGCCATCTGAAGGGGTTTTTTTTTGGCGGGGGGGAACCCTATTCAGGTTCCTTGACCATTTCTGAATCAGGTTCTTTATGCTTGTGCTTTTGAAATTGACTTAATTTAAAAAGTCCTTTCTCACCTCTAGGCATAGAGTGTCCTTCTGACTATTCTTTTACTAATGGGAGAGTGCTTTTTTGGAGTAAAATATATATAATATTTATCTTTTTAACCATTTGTAAGCGTACAATGCAGTGGTATTAATTACATTCACAATATCTCGTACCCATCACCACTGTCAATACCCAAAACTTTGTCATCGTCCCCAACATAAACTCTGTCCCTATTAAACAATAACTCCCCATCCTCCCCCTCTCCAGCTTCTAGCAGTCACCATCCTACTTTCTGTCCGTATGAATCTGCTTATCATTGTTCTTCTGTGTCTGGCTTACTTCCCTTAGCATACACTTTCAGGATCTCTCCACCTTGTAGCATGTGTCAAAATCTCTTTCCTTTTTTTTTTTTAAGATTTTATTTAGAGAGAGAGAGAGAAAGAGAGCACGTGCGCACGCATGCAGGGGGAGCGGGAGAGGGGGAGAGAGAGAATTTCAAGCAGACTCTGCACTAAGCACAGAGCCTGACGCGGGGCTCAATCCCACGACCCATGAGATCACAACCTGAGCCGAAACCAAGAGTCAGATGCCTAACTGACGGAGCCACCCAGGCGCCCCCAGATTAGTTACTGGAGGAACATCGAGTACCTATGATGTGGGTGATTGAGAATCTCATCCAGGCACCAAAATACACCAAGCCCTGAGTCCTGCCCTCACAGGGCTGACACTCTAGTGGCAGGGCAGGTGGGGGGACACAACAGACAAACATGCGTATGGGATAATTGCAGGTATTGATAATACTATAAAGGAAAATAAAGCAGAAGCTGGATCTGTGTGGGTGGCAGCATTATTAGAGGGCATCTCTGAGGAGGTCTAAGCAGAGGCCAGAAGGAGCGGCATCCTGTGTATATAGAATGCACGTAAAATACCAGTGGAAGATCCTGACGCATAGTAAATGCTCAATTAATGGTGGCTCACAGTTCTATCCCAGAGATGTGTTTCCAGTTTTGCTGAGTGGCACAGGCCCTGGGCTACTGTAACACTTCCTCCTCCCTTGCTCCCTCCAGCTCAGAGGTGGCAATGACTTCTGCTGCAAATTTCTGAGCTTTTTCACACCCTCTTTTTTGACTTTTGGGCTCCTCCACCATCCCTGTCACCAATTCCCCGTTGGAAAGTCTCTCTGTTTAAATGCACAGTGGTTTCCTTTCCTGCTACGAGGAAGGGATCTGAGAGCAAACTGGCAGGTGAGTAGCATGGTAGGCTTTTGCAGCCCTTTCCCCCTTCTTGAAGCTAAAACCCGGGTGGGCTATAGATAGGAGAGGCAGCTGGGGGCTGGGGACCAGGCCTGCTTTTGTCCTAGCTCTGCCTTTTGTCAGCTCTGCAAACTTCATCAAGTCACGTCCCCTCCCTGAAGCCAGTATAATAAAAACTGGGGTGCTGGCCCACAGACACGCAGGCCAACGAGGGAACACAGGGGGGCTGGAGCCGACCACGGTTGTCTGAGAACCTCAGTGCATGGAACCACAGCCTGCCCGGGAAAGGAGACACGGTTCAGGAGATGCTGTTGGGAAACTGGCCCCAAACAAAACTGCAAACAAAGGCCGACTCTTCACATGGATTAAAGTCTTAATACAAAGGGAGAAACCATGAAATTAGTCAAGTTATAGACCCATGGTGGAATATTGCTCAGCCGTAAAAAGGAATGAGATTTGGGGGTGCCTGGGTGGCTCAGTCATTTGAGCCCTATACACTCAGCGGGGCTTCTGCTTGAGATTCTCTCCCTCTGCCCCTCCCCCCACATGCTCACGTGCTCTCTCTGTCTCAAATAAATAAATCTTTAAGAAAAACTAATCTAATGAATGAATTCTCTCATCAAATCCTCACTAGACATCCATAAGGTGGGCCCATGGGTCCATATGTTATAGAAGAAGAAACTGAGGCTCAGAGAAAGTCCCAACTCGGCCCACGCTCACCTAGCTAGTAAGTAGTGAAGCTGGAATTCGAACCCAGGCCGCCTCCTCACCTTGGTGCCTTCCTTCCAAATCTCTCCTTGCTCTGTGGCTTCCCACACTACGCTCACAGCCACCCTGAACCTCTCTGGTTCTGGAAATTCCCAGGGCCTTGCCGAGCTGGGCTGCAGTTTCATTTTGTGCCAGGAGGTGTCACCAGAGAATCCTTGGTGGCCACAGTCCGCTGTCGGCTCCCCAGAGCATGAACGTGCCATCGTTTATCTCATTACCTTTAAGGATAGTTCAAGTTTCTCCTCCACAAACCAAGGTGCATCTACATCCTAGCACCTGTGGTCATGAGCTCTGAGGTGAGAACTTCTCTGGGAGTGGATTTCTAGAAATGGAGTTGCAAAGATCAGTGAACATCTTTAAATTGCACAGATTCCATGAACTCGCTCAGCCTCGTTTACAGCTGAGGAGGGTGGGGCCCACAGAGGGCACATGGGTTACCCAGGAGCCTACGGCAAGTTAGTACAAGGGCCAGGTCTGAAACTGGCTCTTCTGGCCACAGATTTTTCCACTGCACTTGGTCACATGCTCCCACCTCAGCACAAGGTCAGTCTGTGCACTTTTATATGTGTACGGACCTGTGTCTGATGGTTCCTTCTGTCATTCAGTCATCCGTTCACTCACTTAACAACTACACTGGTGAGATACCAGATCCATGCTGTTCAAGAATGGCTCAAATAACAAGTGTTTCCTAGACAAGAAAATCATTTATCTTCCTCTCTTACATTAATCTGAAGGAAAGCAGTCCAGGGTTGGATGGTGGCTTTATGGTATCAGGGACCCAGACTCTTTCTTTCATTTTTCTTTTTTTTTTTTTTTTTTAAGATTTTGTTTGTTTGTTTAGAGAGCACGAGTGGGGGGAGGGGGAGAGGGAGAGGGAGGATCTCAAGCAGACTCCACACTGAGCACAGAGCCCAACACGGGGCTCCATCTCACGACCCCGAGATCATGACCTGAGCCGAAATCAAGAGTCAGATGCTCAACCAACTGAACCACCCAGGTGCCCTGGGACCCAGACTCTTTCTATCTTACAGTTCATCCATCTTCGACTGGCAGCTTCTATCTCATGGCCCAACGTGGCTACTCTAACATTGCCATCACATCTACATTCCTGCCAGTGGGAAGTGGAGAAAAGGAAGCAGAAGTCAATCTCTTTAAGGGCACAAACCAGAATGTTTCGTGCCACTTCTGCTCTTATTCGATTGGCCAGAATTAGTCACATGTCCTATACCGCTGCAAGGGAAGCTGGAACAGCAGTCCGTCGCTAACATAGCTGGGCAGCTATGTTATCTGCTAAAACTCGGGGTTTATAACCAATGAATATATTGTCCACCCTCTGCCACCCATATTTTTCTGAGCACCTACCATGTGTAAGAGAAGTTGCAGCAGACTAGAAATAGCCCAGACTTTGGAATTTGATTCATCTTACGTGGAATCGCAATTCTGCCTTTCCCAGCTGTGTGTCATGACCTCTCTGAGCCTTAGTGTCCTCATTTATAACATGGAGATAAGAGAGTAAGTATGCTCGTGCCATGTGAGAGCGTGTGGACTTAGCACTGGGCCCAGCATATAGTTGGCACCAAAGGAATGGCAGCTGCTTTTCCAATGAACTAGACCCTGAGTAGGGTTCCTGGGGGCCAGAGGTGACTCAGCAGAGGCCCTGCCCTCGATTCCAATGGAGAGACATTCCCGGGCAGCCTCCTGTAAATAAAAGCCCAGAGACTGGTGAGCACATAATCCCAATGCGTCAATTGTGCATGAGTCAGAAGCAGTTATGCCCACAAGTCATAAAGTAGCAGCCGAACCCAAGATAACTGGCATCCTTCCAATCCCACCCCCCCAACCCTGTTTTACAGAAATGCAAACAGAGCTGAGGAAAGAGCCGTGACCACAGCGTGACTCCACAGTTTTATTTTATCAGTCTCCTCCTAATAGGATACGTGGGTTAGTTCCAGCTTGGAGCTATCATAAACAGCCTTGGCTGGGCCTCCCTACGCCTATAGGAGTGGGGGTTTTCCAGGGTAGCTGGAGAGAAACAGAATTGCTGGGGTGAACTGGAAGCCCACAGGGTGCTCCGATTGCAGCAAAGGGAGGTGTCTCTCCCCAGTTACTTGCAGATCAGAGTTTCTCAACCTCAGCACTATTGACATTTTGGGTCAGAGAATTCTCTGTCCTGTGCATGGTAGGACATTTAGCAGCATCCCTAGCTTCTCTACCCATGAGATGACAATAGCATATTACCACCCCCAAAGTGTGACAACCACAAACGTCTCAAGACATTGTCAACTGTCCCATAGGGGTCAAAAGCATCCCCAGTCGAAAACCACTACTTGAGATATACAGAGCCTACAAGCAGGAATTCTAAGCACAGATGCTTTAAGCAGATTTATGGATGTTCATGATTTTCTTCTCTTTGGGCAGGCACACATTTTTTCTCTTTGGAAGGGGTACAATGACCTTGGTAGTCACTAAGGATTTCAGGTCATTATGGGTGCAATTAGTGGTATTTGGATATGGACAATAGAAACCTTCTGCGAACGTTAAATTTCCTCATTTTGAAACCTGTTTCAAACCTGTGGCCATGTATGAGAATGTCCTTGTTCTCAGGAAACACACACTGAAGTATTTAAGGGTAAAAGGACATCGCGTCTATAACTGACTCTCAAAATGGTTCAGAAAAATTATACACAACACAGAGAAAATGACAAATCAAGTGTAGCAAAATGTTAATGATTGGGGGATCTGAGTGAAGGAGATATGGAAGCTTACTGCACTATTCTTGCAACTTCTCTGTAAAATTAAAATTATCTTAGAAATTACGATTTTAAAAGGATCTTGTCATACTCACCTATGTTTTATTCTAGTTTTTAAAACATGGCTTTAATCTTTTATTCCCTGGACTCCGAATTACTCCTGTTCCCTGAATAGTACACCAAGGACATTCACACGTCATGGCCCCTGATCTTGCCACACCTGCTGCCAAACATACCGTCCCTCACCTTTTCCCCCTGATGAAATCTTACTCATCTTTGGGCAAGTCAACTTTTCTGAGCCTCAGTCTTTTTCCTGTAAAATGAGGTCAAAGAGCAAGTGTACTTAAAATATCCAGCACACAGAAACAGCCACTTTCAAACACCAGTCCCCCACTCTTTCTCCCCAGTCCCACCCTGATCTTGATCCCTACACTCTGCAAGTAAGAAAGATGTAAAATAAAAACAGAGGATGTATTGGTTTCCAGAAAATGTATTGAAGTCCAGAAGAAGATCACACACAGTTCAGGTAAGGTTTGCTCTGGGTATTTATTTAATGCTAATAACAATAGCTAAAATTTATTGCCAGGCACTCTTCTAACCACAATGTATTTATTAGCTTATCTTCACAACGACCCCACAAGGCAGGCATACTCTTATTATCCCCATTTTCCACATTAGGAAACTGACATCCTGGGAGAATAAATAATTTGCCCATGGTCACACAACACACAAGTGGTGGGGCTGAGACTTAAACCTAAGTCTGTCTGACTGGAAAGGGAGGACCACTTTCAGGTAAGGCTTGATCCAGCCACTCAAAGATCTCACCAAGGACCTGGTTTCTCTTGGTCTTTCCTCTCTGCCTGCTCCAGGGAATGCACCCTAAAGATGACCCCTTCATGCTGCCAGCAGAGTCTGATGAGACTTGCTTTCTCATTCACATCCAATGGGGAAAAAGCATCTATGTCCCAAGATGCTTGGATTCCTGGATCCATGAAATTCCATGGCAGGATCCTGAAATTCACTCTGATTGGGCCATCTGAAGTCACACACCCATCTCCGAACCAATCACCATGTCCCAGGTGGCTGGACAATGTCGCTTGGCTTATATTAAAGAAGTGGAGTCTGTCCCATACAAACCACAGGCTGAGAAAGCAGGCAAGAGAGATTTCCTCCAAAAATTCAGAGTATTGTTTCCATGAAGGAGGGGGAACGGGCATAGGCATCCAGAAGCAGATGTCTCCATCCCCATGACTCACACATACAATAAAACATTTTAAAATGTAGAAAAAAAGGAAGGCTTCGTTTGGGGATGGCTATGTACCATCTGGCCAGTGCAGTCTGGCCATGACCCTCCAGGGAAGGAGGCTTTCCTGTCCATAGCCATGCCCTGTGGTGGTGGCAGGGTCAGGAGGCAGGTACCTTCAGGGTGTTGGCAAACAGCCTGGAGCAGGCCAGAGCACAGCATGGGGCACTTCCTTCCGGGTAGGAGGCCCTGCTGGGAACAGGGGAAATGGGAAGGAGATGTTCCCGTAGACTGACTTAGGGAGCAAACAGCCTGGCTGGGCACACAGAGCCTCTAGGGGTAGCGGGATAGCTGGCATCCTGACCGCACAGCAGCCCCCCCTTGTCTCTGAGACTCTTCTCACAGCCAGGAAACTCTGACGCCCTTGGTCCTTCCGCTAGGCTACAACCTGGAACTTTTATGGTCCCTGTGGGCCCCAAGTCCACTTTTTTTTAACAGCTCATACATTCAGTCAATCATTAAAGCTAGTAAGGCTCCTTCCCACCTCAGGGCTTCTGCACTGGCTTTTGGCTCTGTCCGGAACACTCTTCCCCTACAGTCTCACATGGCTCCCTCCATCCCCTCCTTTAATCTGCTCACCTTCTATCTTTAGTCTATCACCTTCTCAGTGAGGCATTCCCTGACTACCCTCGTTAACTACTCAACCTGCCCTCCAACCTCCCAGCTTCCAATCCTCCTTACCCTGCTTTGTTGTTGTTGTTGTTGTTTTTCCAAAGCAGCCATCACCCCCTAGCATGTCAGCATAGTTCAGTCGTTAGTGATTATTGTCCATCTCCCTTCCCACCCCCCAGGTGTCAACTCCAGGAGGCAGAGATTTTTGTCTTCTTTCTTTCCTGTTATGTTTCCAGTACCTAGAGCAAGTCCTGCCTTGTAATACATGCTCAATAAATATTTGCTGGGCGAATAAATAAATTGTAAAAATTAAAATTAGAGTGGAGCTCATTTCTGCAGTCAATTTGTGTTGTGCAGAGCCTACGTAAATATGCCTGAGGCAGGATCTCAAACATTCTCCTCAACACAGGGCCCTGTGTGTCACTAAGGAACATCTCTCAGGAATGAGACTATTCCCCACAGGTCCCTCAGCCCACAGCACGGGGCCGGCTCAGGGCAGACGCTGAAAACGTTCACCCAGCGTAAGCACACTCAGATGGATGAAGAGGATGCATAAAGAGGTGGGAGAAAGAAGTCCGCTGGCACAAGCCCCCATCGCAGCCTCCCTTGACCTCCAGCCCCCTCACCCATCATCCCTGTGGACCCTTCTTACTCATCTCCCTTCCCTCTAGGTTCACCCCATTCTAATCCACCTCCTCTCAGCAGCTAGAGGTAGCTTCTCAAAGCACAAATTGGATCTTCAACTCTGCGGGGCACCCTGGTGCTGCCCTTGGAAAGGTCAAGATTCCTATGTAGGGCACCAAGCATGCCCAAGCCCCCATGGATCTTCCTCTTCTCTACAACTCTCCTCTCATGCTATACTCCAGCCTGGCTGATTGTTTTTTTCCTTCAATTCAGTGAGTAAAACAATCTCTCACCCCTGGGTCTGTGTACATGCTATTCCGTGTGTCTGGAAGACCCTCATACCTCACCTGACTCCCTTTCCCCAGCCAGTTCTTACTTTACTTCAGATGTCAGCTCAGGTATCCCCTCCTCCAGGAAGCTGTCCCTGATTTCTTACCCCGAGGTAGGTAGCCATTACCTATGCATTCCCATAGCTCTCTGTTTGCCTCTTTCATTCACGCATTAATTCAACATTTATTTGGCCTAAATGGTGCATAATGATCTGGCTCCTTCATACCTCTCTGATCCCACCTTCCCCCTTTTTTCCTCTCACCCTCTGTTCCAGCTACATAAGCCTCCTTGCTGTCCCTTGAGCACACCAAGTATGCTCCTGCCTCAGGGCCTCTGCACATCTTCTCTGGGTATCCTCACTTCCTTCAGGTCCCTGCTCAATTGCCACCTCCTCAGAGAGGCCTTCCTGACACCTCCGCTCCCCATCTGATGAAGCACTCCCTGTCATTCTCCACCCATCTCTGCAGCCTGCTTCACTTCTCCACATCATCGGTCCTTACCTGAAATTAGATTATCTTTTTGCTGTTGTACCATCAGCATTTCGCACAGTATCTGGCCCACAGCAATTCTCAGTAAAGATCTGATGAATAAATGAATGGAGCAATCCAGATCAACATGATCTTGGGGGTGTCCATCATGGGCAGCTTTGCAGCCTGAGTCTCAGAGCCAGGAGGAACCAGAGAATAGAGACCTAAAGGAGGAGAAGGAGCCAGCCACATGCCTCTCCAGGGAGACCGTTCACCAGGAAGCAGGTACAGTGAGTGCAAAGGCCCTGCGGCAGGATGACAGTGGGAGATGTCAGGAGACAAGGCTGGAGAGTCAGCAGGGCCCAGATCAGCAGGGCCTTCAATGTCAGATGAGGGTGTGGAACTCATCCCAACACCTTCATAGTCAAGTGTAACACACAGGGGAGGTGACGAACATTTCTGCAGTGTCTCCTGCCTGCCAGGTAGCCTACCTCTCATTGCGTTCACTGTGAATCTTACTAAAGCCTATGAAGCATTCTTTTTCCATTTAACGAAGGAAAATGGACCTACATAGGCTCGGAAACAGGTGTGAGACTCCAAGTTTCGAAGGCTGGGCTCCTTCCATTGCCCATCACTGCCTTTGACCTCTGCCCCGCCCACCCATCCCCATCTTAGGTGTGTGATTCTGCCTCTTCCCTCCTTTCTGGATTTGCTCTAACTTGGTGACCAAAAGCGCATGTCATTCTCAAGGCCACAAAAACAACTCGATGCCCACTTGACATCTCTGCTCGGAACATCCAGCATGTATCTCACACACAACACGCCCGAAACAGAACTGCTGGTCTCCCCCCTTCCCCAAACGTGCTCCCACTGTATTCTCCCCCAGCTCAGTCAACAGCACCTCCATCCTCCCAGTGGCTCAGGCCAGGAACCTTGAAGTCATCCTCGACTTCCATTTCCCTCAACTCCCCCCCATCTCATCGACCAGCAAAGCCTGGCCCCTCCGCCTTCAAAAACACATCCAGAATCAAGCACTTCCCCCACATCCACGATCACCCCGGTCTAACCCTCCATCCGCTCCTACCTGAGCCATCACTGTCACCTCCTCCTGGGGTCCTGGCTCAGCACAGTCCCCTGAGTCCATTCCTTGCGGACAGCCAGAGAGACCCTATTAAAATGTAAAGTCAAGGTCACTGCACAACTCTTTACCAGAACTGCCCAACAGAACTTTCGGTGATGATGGACATGTGCTACATCTGTACTATCCAGTTCACTTGCCACCTGCCACAGGTGACTTGAAATGTGCTAGTGTAACTGAAGGGCTGAATTTTTAATCCTACTTAAACAGCCACACTCCCTTGGCAAGGCTGTGGGGAACAAGCACTCTTGAACACAGCTGTGGGAGTATATATTCGCATGTGATTCTAATCCCGGTATCCACCTACCTAATGATGGTTTGTCTATATCTACCAAACTGACAAAGGCATTTAACATTTATCACAGTGATCCCACTTCAAGAGTGTGTCGTCTTGATCTACCTTCACATGTAACACTGACATCACATAAAAAGTTTACAACATCTAAAGACAGGAAACAACCAAACATCCATTCAATAGGCAACTAGTTAAATGAATTATTTTTACCTGTTTCTTGTCCGTCCCTCTTGCAACTCTGAGGACAGGGCCCTCACGTGTCTTGTTTGCTGTTGTACCATCAGCATTTCGCACAGTATCTGGCCCACAGCAATTCTCAGTAAAGATCTGATGAATAAATGAATGGAGCAATCCAGATCAACATGATCTTGACTTGAGGCAAGCCAGCAGGGGCTCCATCCCCCAACACTATGACACACAATGGAATACCATGAAGTTGTAAAAAAAAAAAAAAAAGAAGAAGAAGAAAGAATAAGGAAATATGACACCTAGGGCATAAAGAAAGTAAAAAACACAAAAACTGGACTTCATCAAAAGTAAAAACATTTTTGTGCATCAAAGGACATTATGCAAAAAGTGAAAACACAAAAAAATGAGAAACAATATTTGCAAATCATATATCTGATAAGAGTCCAGTGTCCAGAACACATAAAGAACTCTTACAATTCAACAATAAAAGACAAACAATCCAATTATTAAATGCGCAAAGGATTTGAATGAAAGCATTGGGCTGAGCCTTAATTCACTCAGCAAGCGTTTACTGAGTTTCTACCATGTGCCCTATGCTGATCCAGACATGGGGATTCAGCTGTGAACAAAGCAAGTCCCGGTCCTCAGGAACTGGTTTTCTGCTGGGTGACACATGAACTGCAAGTTCATTGCCCATGACAAGCGCTGTGAAGACAAAACATGATGATGTCACAGTGACTGGAGGAGGGAGCAACTCTGAGCAGGGAAGTCAGGAGGGGACTCTGAGGAGGCAACATCACTGGTTATTAGGAGTCAACGAAAGGCTGTTGACTCGCTCTTGGCCCGGCGTCTAACGGATACTAAGCGCTCACCAAATCTGACAGTGACGCTTAAGGTCATTCTCATCAGTTTACTGTCCTCTCCCTCTGGAGAACAGGAGGTCCTGGGGCTCAGGCTCGCGGGCGCTCAACACCAGCTGGCACACAGTAGGCGGACGCACGGTCCTCGTGACCTCTGCACGCGGTAGGGCTCGAGAAGCTAGCCCAGGCAGAGGGGGCCCCAGCCAGGGAGCACTGTTCGAAGTGTCCGCCAAGCGCTGGCTCCCTGGCCCCGGCCCGGCGCCCTCCACTCGCGCTCCTTGCACACAGGAGGCGCTTGACAGTGCGTGCTGAAGAAACGCCTGTTTCTGGGTCCGGCGGCGCACGACCTCGGCCCATTGCACAGGCCGGTAAACCGAGCGCGAGGTGGGTGGCGCCGCGCCGGCTGTTCCTGTGGGGTCGACGCCGGGCCCGGGTCGGGGGCGGATCGCTGCGGGGAGGGACGCGCCGCCGCCCCACCCTTCCGTGCCCAGCTGAGACCAGGGGCGTTCCTGCCCCCCGGCGCCGCGGTTGGCTGGCTCGACGGCCGCTGATTGGCCATCGCGGCCCCGGCGCGGTCCCCGATTGGCTGTGACGCGCGGCCGGGCGAGGTCCCCGCCCGCGCCTCCGCCGCGCCGGGCGCTGAGCAGTCATTGGGCGGCGTGATCTCGCCGCGATTCCGCGGCCCTGCCGCCGCCAGCGGAGCGCACCGGGCGGGCCGGGTGAGTGGCCATGGCGGGCGCCGAGGATGGGCCGGGTCAGCAGCCGGAACTCGACGAGGATGAGGCGGCGTATTGCCGGCGCTGGGGCGCGCAGCACGCCGGGGCCCGCGAACTGGCCTCGCTCTACTCTCCAGGTAAGATCTCCGGGCCCCCCCTCTGGGCCTGCAGCCGGGCTGCGGACAGCGACCCCGGGTTCCCCAGATCGGAACCTCAGCCTCAGGCCCTGATGCAGAACTCCAGCCTCGGCTTCTAAACTTGCAAATAGCGCCCCCAAGTCCGGGGACCCCACCCCAGGGCCCCTTCCAAGCTCAAGCCAGAGCTCCAGCCATGGGGCTTTCTAGATGCACAGACAATCCCTATATCAAGGAACTGCCATATCAGCTCCCCGGGCCACATAGAGAGCCCCCATCGCACCCCCAGATCCGGATCCTAGCCTCAAAGCATCCGCGGCTGCAAAGAGCGCCCCTAGACTTAGGGACCCCTATCCTAGGCAACCCGTCAGCTGCATGCACTGCCACTCCCCCCCCCCCGCCTCCTCTCATCCCCCCCTCCCCCCCGGGCTCTTAAAAGTCACATCCCATCCCAGGTTCCCCAGATCCGGAATTCACAGCCGAGGGCCCCATCTGTGCCCCAGCCAGGGCTCTGGGCAGCAAACAGTGACCTCACCCCCAAAATCTGGGCACGTCAGCCTCCCTGCCCTAGGAACCGCAACTCAGGGACCCCCAGCTACCTAGTGCCCCAGGCGCCGCCCTACCCCCAAGCCCCATTCTAGTTACAGCTTCAGTGGCCACAGACCACCCACTCCCCCAACAAAGAGGAGCCTCAGCTCTTACTCTGTTCCTCTATTCCGGTATCCCGAGTGGTGAGGGCACTGTAAATCTTCCAGTTTAAGCTCCTCCCGTATGCAAACCCCAAGTCCAGCCCTTGCCCCTTTCCCATTGAATGTATATCAGCCCCCTCCATTCTCCAAACCAGACCACAGTTTAGAGACCCTTACCCCCTGTTCTGCCCTCAGATAGTGGTCTCTGGCTCCTTCCTGCTGTGCCTACTATTTATGCTCCAGCAAGCACCGGCTCTCCCACTCTTCTCTGACTTCCAGTAGAACCCAAGGAATCTCATTGCCTGGGCCCTCTGTCCCCAGGGGTTAAGGAAGTGCCATGGAGAACTCCAGAGTCAGGTGACTGGGAGCTGCAGGAGGCCTCTCCGCCTGGATGTCACCATCACACCAAGCTTTGTTTGTCAAACATTCTGACATCTTTCCTTTTGCCAGGGGACAGCCGCCATGCACAGCCCTTGCCTGGGGTGGGCATGGGTCCACTACCACCTTTGGCTTTCTACTCTGACTGGCCCGGGTTTGCATTACCATCTCTGCCATCACTGGCTGTGTGACCTTGGGCCATTTGCTTTCTTGTTGAGTCCCAGGTCACCAGAGGCCCTTTCTGGACTTGCAATTCCATGCTCTGGGTGTGATTTTTTTTTTTTTTAATGACTTGGGTACCTGGTGCATGATGCCATGGTTTCTTTAGCTTGTTCCCAAAGCACCTAGCCTATGGACCTAAAACCTCCTGCACTTCCTGCGATAGGCTGGGCTTGGCATCCCCACTGCTTCTTGCTGTGTGACCTGGGCCAAGCCACTTTCCCTCTCTGAGCCTCAGTTTCCTCACCTCTAAAATGGACATAAGGTTTACCTGTTCCTTAGTGTTTGGGGGAAGAGGAAGTGAGATCATCCACTTTGGTGCAGTGCTTGGCATACAGTAGGCACTCCCTAGTGCTGCCCCATTAGTCTGGTGTTTCCTGGGAGTCTTGGAGTAAGGCGTTTGACCTCTCTTGTCCTCAGACTCACCACCGGAAACTCGAGGGTAAGGATTCAAAGGCCTCTTCCTTTGGTGTCCAGCTCTGCCCACCTGGGTAAACCCTGCCCACTTTCAACCAAATCATACTCAGGCATTCTGAGCTCCCCCAAGAGACTGCCATTTCTCCATTCCCCCATGATTGCGTCTTTGTCTGGTTCTGATTTCCCCAAATGCCCTTCACCCTCTGAAGAACAGCCATGCAGGGATCTGAGGCTGCAGACAGCCTCCAGATGCCCCAAACCTTCAGTAAAGGCTTTATCTCCTCTTGACTTGGAGCTGTGAGGAGGCAAGGTGATGAGGAGTGAGGAGTGGAGAAGCAGGAGACTGGACAGACTGGTTTCTCCAAGTTTCGTAGGTCTCCCTCCCTCTGTCTCTGTTCCTTTCCTGTGTGGCCTTGTAGAAGTACTTCGACCTTCTCTGGACCTGACTTATAAAATGAGGCACCAGGCTCAATACATGTGGAGCATCTTTGTCCCAGTCTCCATTCTAGGCCCTGAGGGCAAAGCAGTGAATAAGACAGGAAAAATAGAGCTGGTATTTTACTACGCCCAGTAAATAAGGAAAGTAGCTCCCTTGCCCAGTGGTGGCAAGCATTATGGAGCAAATACATAGCAGGAAAGGGGGAAGTGAAATGTTGTTGGGGGCAGTAACATTTTAGGGAGGGGGCAGTTAAGGCTTCACCGCGTGAGTAATATTTGAACAGAGACATGAAGGGAGGGAGGCCTGAAGATAATTGAGGAAGGATTGGTCCAGACCAAGGACCCAGCAAATGCAAAGGCCCTGAGGTGGGAGCATGCCCGGAACGTTTGTGGAACACCAAGGAGTCCCATGGACTGGAGAAAAATGAGCAAGGAGAGAGTAGGAGAAGCTTCTGGGTTCCAGGACTGAATTCTTGATATTGTTGGGGCCAGAGGTGGATTGGCACCCTGACAGTTGGCAGCAATAATAAGGCAGTTAACATAGTTGACATTTATTTAGCACTGCTTGTGCTGGACATTTTCTTCACATGATCTCATTTCATCCTCACTACAACTGCCTGAGGTGTCCCCTCAGTACCGACTGCATTTTTCAGGGCAGGAAACTGAGGCTCCCCCCCCCCCCCACCTCCTGTAGCCTCCTCATAGCCCAGCCCCTACATGTGTTCTTCCTAATGCTTGTCCTGTTTAGGATCAAGCCTGCATCCACCCCTCCCAGAGGGCAGGGTCAGCAAGGCCAGGGACTGCTTGTGTTTGATTTGCCTGGCACTTCATGGTCCCCCTGTCCATCTTGAAGACATTTCCTGAGGCTTAGCAAAGAGTAGGGACTTGCCCACAATCACACAGTTAGCAGCAGGGCCAGAACCAGAACACGGGTGGAAGGAGGGGAATGTTCTAGGTTCCGTGTTCTTAACCTTCACTGTGGAAGGGAGCCAGCCCAGGGTGGGTGTGTAGGAGCCCAGTGTTCCAGGTCAGTGGGGCAGCATGCGTGCAGGGCCGGGGACAGAGCGAGTGGGCCTAGTGTCTGCAGGGAGCTGTGAGTAGTCTGATCGGGGCAGCACTGGGTGGTGGGAACAGCAAGGGCCAAGGAGTGAGGCAGCCTCGGCCCTTTCCTGTGGGCCCCTAGTGTCTGGCCAGGAAGTTGGGGCCTGGTCCTGCGGATCCTGGGAGTCATGGAGGGTCCCCTAGCCCGCTGCCCTCTGGGTTCGGGGTTCACAGCAGCAGCCTGCCCCGTGCCGGGATTTGTGAAGGACCTGGTGGGCTTGGCAGGCCTCGTGGGCAAGCCCAGAGGTAAGGCTTCCCACGGCTTCCCAGCAGGTATCCGCTGAAACCTGGCTGTGTGTGTGCGCCACATCTCAGGTGCCCCGGGCTCCAGGAGTGGACCCTCAGGGGTCATTGGAGTCAGCTGTTCAAACCACCCTGGCTAACTACAGGTACCTCTGGCCCTGGGGGATACAAGGATCTCTTAGCTTGGGGTCAGGGCAAGGATTCGATCCCCCAGAATGGGTCTGACTGAACCCAGAGACCTGGGGCCCCTTTCCAGGCCAGGCCTGGTCCCTGCCACTCTGGGCTGAGTTTTCTCTCTGTCTCCCTCAGTCTTGTTCTTTTTCCATTTCTTTGTCTCTCCTCTCTGGCCACGCTCTTTGTCTTTTTTTCTCTGTCTCCTTAATATCTCTCCATGTCTCTGTTTTTCCTCTCTTCCTGTCTCTCCATTTCTCATTTCTCTGTGTCTCTACTTCCTGTTCTCTCATCTGTTTGCCTCTCTCAGTTCCTCTGTCTCTCTCTGGTTCCTGCCTTTTCTCGGCCTCCTGTCCCCCCACCTCCCCGACGCCAAGGGCCATCAAAAGTGCAGGTTATTCAGGGCTTGTCTGATTGAAACAAGAAGAGTCGGGCCTGATGCCAAGCCCTTGGCCGCCGTGGCCTGCCCTCAGGAAAGCAAAGATGGCTGAGGCCTGACGCCTGGCCTCCCCTGCTCCTCCCAGCCCTCTATAACCACCACACACAAGCCCGATCTCCTCCCCAGGCCAACAGGCATTCGCTGCCATAACTCAGAGGCCAGATCATGGACCTTGGCCAGGCCAGGGGCTGGCTCAGGAAAACAAGGCCCAGCACTCTGCCAGAGATGGCCTGAGCGCTCATGTCCTAAGCAAAGCCCTTCTCTCCCCCCTGGACCTCAGTCTGCCCATCTGTATAGTGACACTACTTAGACCACCTGACCTCGCAGGCCCGGCCAGGCTGACTGTCCATGCTGTGACTTTGGACCAGTCATTTCATCTCTCAGGCCTCGTTTCTCCCTCTGAAGGAAAGGGCAAATGGTCCCCAGCCCACAGTGTATGGCAAGGGCTGGCTGAGCTCATCCCTGGCACTGTAACTGGAATATAGTAGGTGCTCAGTGAGGGCCACTTAGTATTATAGATGTATTCTTTATGGATCAAAGTTGAAGCACTTGGTCTGGGAAGGATCCAGATTCCAGAGGCCAAAGATAGATGGCGTTTAGATGGGAAACTATTCCGATTTCAAGGTCATTCTCCAAGGCAAGCCGAAAGAGCTGGGCGCTCTTTAGAACCAGGACAGCTCCCAGCATCCAAGCTAACGTGTCCCATTGACAAGCCCAGGACCCAAACCCAGCTCTTCATTTTTACCCACTGAGCCTCAGTTTCCTCACCTGGGAAGTGAGATCACGTAGCTCATCCCTGGAAGCATTGAGACTTGAATGAGGGACCAGCTCAAAATGCTGGTGATTGCTGCCCCCAAAGGAAGCCACCCAATAGGAGGCCACAGGAAAGGGAGGAGACTGGGCTGAACCAGGAGCTCTTGCCCCATCTGATGGGGACGGGCAGCCACTGCTGCTCAGGCCTGGGGCGCCCAGAGCCTTGTGTTCTCAAGGGAAGCAGGAAATTAGGAATTGTAGGTGATTTTTTTTTTTTAATGTAGCTTTTTTTTTAAGCCGAGAGCAAAATGTGCTGGAGGGAGCTGGTCTGCGGCATCTCTAATGTGGGCTGCACCTGGCACCCCGGCTGTGCTAGGCCTCAGTGTGCGTCGGCCACTGTGACTGTTACTCCATCATGTTAGTGTGCCAGGCCGGCAGGCTGGCATTGAAGCATCACCTTTTCCTTACCCCTTCCACCTGCCCCCTGCTGACTTCTGCTTCTAAGTCCAGGCCTGGGCCACAAACAGGAACCAGAAAGGGGAAGGCCATGCTGGGCTGGATTACAGTGACCCCAGGTCGGGGCTGCTGGAGCAACAGGGTCACATGGCCCAAGGGAAACAGCCACTAAGAAGTGGGATGCGAGAGGTTCTAGGCCCCCATCTGTAGCTGTGGGGCTGTTGTCGGGGTCCTCGCCCCTGCTGGACCGCAGCGTCCTCATCTGTACAAGAGGGGGCCGAGGGGATGCAACCCTGGGTGCGGCCCTTTCCCCCTCTGACCCTTGGTCTTTTTATGGGCAAAGGGAGGGCAGCTGTTCTGATTCTGGCCCAGGGCTCAGCGTGCTGTTGTAGGTCCTGGCCAACGCCCTCTCTCTCTCTCTCTCTCTCTCTCTCGCTCTGGGCCTATTTCCCTAGCAGGAGCAGTGCAATGCCTGATACTGCCTTCGAAGGTGCTCTGGTGAGGTGCCCCCACAGACAAAGCCTGGCAGTTGTCCTCTAAGATTCTCTTTACGAATTTATTCATTCCACGGGCATTTATTGAGTACCAGCTGTGTGCCTGGGCCCTGGTGAGCAAGCCGGCCATGGTCCTGGGCCTCCTGAGTTCACATTTGGGTCAGGGAAGATGGATGTCATAGGGGCAGCCCTATGCCGGGGGGAGTCCAAGAGTCAGAGGGAGCATCATGGATGGCCTCCTGGAGGTGGAGGTCTGCAAGGGCATTGCCAGAGTCACTCCAGGTCAGAAGCGAGTGAAGGGAATAGCAAGCACTAAGAGAGGACAGACACAGGAGGACCCCTCTCTCTCTGCCATGTCCCCTTCAAGTGTTCATCACTCACAAGGACCTGCCCGGCCATAGGATCCTAGTCTGTAGCTTGCTAGCTGTGCAGCCTTAGGTTACTTCCTTGGGACCACTCTGACCCTCTGATCTCTGAGCTGCAGATTGGCATCACCTCAGTAGGCACCTGGCACATAGCAACGGCTCAGTAGATGTTAAACACTAATGATAAGAAAATTATTATCATTAAGGGTCTTCCATGCCCTTGGGACCAGCTGCCTGGGAAAACAGTATCCCCCGGGTTCCTGTGCTGCAATGTGCACCACCCACGCAATGTTTTCCTTCCCTTTTATATTTTTAAATTTTAATTTACAAATTACAAAGGATTTTTGGTAGAGGAGAACATTCACAAATACTAAATTCCAAGGGGGTTAAGTGAAAGCCAGTCTTGACCAGGTAGCTTTTTCTTTTCTTACATAAATGGCTGCTGGTTAGCACTTTGCTTTTTTGCACTCACCGGTATGTCCTGGACACCTCCATGTCTACGTGTAAACAGCCGCCCAGGCATTTTTTTCTGGCTGCAAGGATGCCATGGACCAAATTAATTTGGCTGATCCCCCAGGCACTGGACACTTCCGTTGTTTCCAGTGTTGAGACCCCCCCCCAAAAGACACCTCAGACGGAGCTGCAGTGAGTGAATCAGCTTGTCTGAGCTCACATGGCTTTTAAAAATATGTGGCAGGAGATTTAAAAAGATTTCACACCCATGTCTTGATTTCTGGCTTCTCTTGGGAATTAAGAAGCTCGGGCACCCTGGGCCCGCCCTCCCACCTGGCAGGAGTCCGCATGTTAGTGACCCTCCTTCACAAAGGGCACGGGTGCCACATCCCACAGCCCCCACGCAACCCACCTTACTCCACGTCACCTGCCTGGTCCCTGGAGGCTTTGGGAGTTTGCGGCCCCTCATGTCCTGTGTCGTGCTCCCAGACCCCCTGCTCCTGGCAGGAGCCCTAGAAATGGTAACCAAGGCCCATTTCTCCTAAATCCCTGACTCATTGGAGCCTTGCTTGATGGATGTTGGACAGGATCCGATCCTCTAGGGTTAAAAGGTGTTGGTAGCCTTCACCTCCAAATAATTATGTACACAAGGGGACAAGTGATGCCATGAGGTCAGTTAAAAAAAAGCTCATTAAAGTTCCCTGGAGCTTCTCCAAAGAGCCCACAAGGGCCCAGGAGACAAGTTCTGGTCCTTTCTGCCAAAGAATTGGCCTGTGCAAGGCCAGCTTCATGGGCCGGTGCCTTGGGCTGACTCTTCCCCTTCTCCGGGCTTCAGTGACGTCATCTGTGAAATGGGTAGGCTGGCAGTGACGTCATCTGTGAAATGGGTAGGCTGGGGCCTTTTCTTCGTGGCAGCCCCTGTGTTCAACCTGTGCCGAGCACGTTAGACTGTGAACACATGGAAGAGCTTGTACAGGTCCGGCCCTGCCTGGCTTTGGTCCCAGCCCCGCGGCCTTCACCACCCGCCCCGCGCTCCCCTCTGGCCTCCTGCCCCTGCAGGCAAGCGCTTCCAGGAGTGGTGCTGCGTCGTCCTGTGCCTCAGCCTCATCGTCCACAACTTGGTCCACCTCCTGCTGCTGGCCCACTGGGAGCACACGCCCCTCGTCATGCTGGGTGTCGGTGAGTGCCCAGGGCCCCGCTCTCTGCCTCCCTCGGGTTCCACGGGGGTCAGGGACCTACCCACTGTCTGCGCCACTCTGATGGCAACTTGCACACGTGGGTCACGGTGTGTGGCTGTGCATGCCCACGTGTGTGTGCGTGCCTGTGTGCACATGCGAATCAAGGACGTGCTGTGGGAACCCCACCTCTGTCTCAGTGACACCTCCGTTCCTCCTCTTACTTGGGCCAAAACCCTGGGCATCATCCTCAGTTCCTCTCTTTGTCTTCCGTTCCATATCCAGCCCTCAGCAAATGCCCTTGGCTCTACTTTTTTTTTTTTTTTTAATGATTTTATTTGTTTATTTGAGAGAGAGAGAGTGAGAGAGAGCACGAGTGGGAGGCAGGGAGAGGGAGAAGCCCCAGAATCCAAACATTACTCTCCACCTCCACCGTTCTCACTCTGGTCCGGCCACTGGCCTCTCCTGCCCAGACTTTTGTGGGAACCTCTTCCCTGGTTCCCAACCTTCCCCTTTGCCCCCACTGTCCGTTCTTCGCTGGTAGCCAGAAGGATCGCGGTAGATCCTCGGTGAGGTCATGCTACACCCCCGTTCTCTGTATACGTAGAATAAGACACCGACTCCTCAGTTCCTCCTCAGACACCATCTCCCTCCACTCTTCTCTGGGACAGCATGCTCCCTCCACACGGGCCTCCTCATTGTGTCTCCACCATGCACTGTTGGACACACTCATATCTCAGGGCCTTTGCACATGCTGTTCCTGTGCCTGGAACTCTCTTCCCACAGACACCTACCTGATTCACTTCCTTATCTGGGTCTCTACACAGAGGTCACCTCCTCAGGGAGGCTCTCCCTGATTACCCCTCAAAAATAGCAGCCCAACCATACACCATCACTTCAGCATACTGTTACACAATATATTTATTTGCTCGGTATCTGTCTCCCTCCACTCAAATCTCAGATCCCTGCGAGCAGACATTCTTGTGTGCTCACTGCTGCGGCCCAGCCCCGAGCATGAGGCCTGGCACACAGTAGGTACTTGATAAATATTTATGGAATCAGGGAACGAATGAATGAGCAAGCCTCAACTTACAGTACCTACTCGTGTTTCCCATTGGTCAGGCCTCCCCCGTCCACAGCCGGGGAGTCGGATGCTACACTTGTCATCATTTTCCAGATGAGCAAACCGAGGCTTAGAGAAGGGCAGGCCAGCGTCACACCTCAAGCCAGAAGCACAACATAGTTCTTCATCCACCAGCTCCACTCCCAGGTCCTGGGGTGACTCGTTTCCCTCCTGTCCGCGCACCGGCCTCCCCTCTGCCGTCAGACTCAGGCACTCAGCCCCTCCCCTGCCCCAGGCTCCCAGGCGGAGGGGGCATCTGTGCCCTTGGTCCGCCCTCCTGGCCCTCCCCAAGTGTTCAGCTCCCACAATCTCATTAAAAGCACTCTGGTCGCCTAAGCCAATAGTGCTCAGGCTGGCTAATTGAGCCATCTGGGTCTGCGGTGGGGTGGGCCTGTGCTGGGGCTGGGCCAGCTGGAGGACAAGGAGTTAACCCATCCGGTGCTGGGGAGCCTGGGCCCCACCGCAGGAGCCACACATGCCCCCTTTGCCCAGGGGTGAGAGGGACCTCACCTGCAGCCTCTCGGCCTCCAGGCACTACATTCAAGGGCAGGAATGTGGCCAGCGTGAGCCCTGGTGCCCCATCTTGGGGTGGTGACGAGCAGGCCCCGGCCCAGCTCTCCTACCTCGTGGCTGTGGGGCCTTGGGCAGGTGCTGTTGCATCTCTGAGCCTTGTTTCCCACATCTGTACCTTGGGGCTGCTTGCGGTACCTGCCTCCTCGGGCTGTTGTATGGGCAAAATGCAGGTGTGTGTCGCTGCCGCGGGACCCGTGACCGAGCAGAGGTGGGGGGGAGGCCCGCCGACATAGCGCTCTGTTTAGCAACGGGTATTTCCCAAGTGCCTGCTGTCCACCGAGCTGCACATTGGGCACTTTTAACTCCTGGTGTCAACCTAGTGAGGAGGCTCTGATCACCAGCCTCTGAGAGGCCAGGTGACATGCCAGTTGGCCGTCCCCGGGGCAGCAGCCGAGTCTGGGATCATACGTCCAGACCTGCCCAGCTCTTAAGCCACAGCCTCTCCCAGCAGGGGCCGGACAGCGTCCAGTTAGCACCAGGAGGAGAACGTGTGGGAGCCCAGGTGTGTGCTGTGTGAGCCAGGAGCCTGGGTGTCCCAGGCAGGTCGCCACCTCCCTTCCCTGGTTGGGATCAGAACTTCCCATCCCTGGCTCAGGAGCTCGGGCTGTCCAGTCACAGCATGTGACACCAGCTCCCCCATCCCACACCTTTGCCTCTGGGCTGATAAGAGCAGACAATCTCCTGATAGTGGTGTTTGCAAAGTCCCTAATCGATTTAAGTAGCCACCCTGATTTGTGTGTTAACACGCAGGAGGCCAGGTGCCGTGCCAGTGTGCAGGGCCTGCCTCTAGCCCAGCACTGTCTCCCCAGAGGTCCCGGCACCTGACAGGCCCTGGAAACCAGGGGAGGCGGAAGCATGAAAAGGTGCCCAGTTAATAAACATGGACCAACGATGCAATGCTGGGAAGCAAAACCAAGATAAGAGAACAGGCAGGGAAGGCCCTTCTAGAAAAGTATTTGCAGGGAGACCTGAAGGAGGCGAGGGAAGAGGCCAGGCAGGTATCTGGGGGAGGGGCAGCAGGGAACAGCAGGTACAAAGGCCCAGAGGCTGGTGTGTGCCCGGGGAACAGATGGGAAGCCAGTGTGGCTGGAGAAGGTTGATCCGAGGAAAAGTAGTTGGTGGCAGCTCAGAGGTGGGAGGAGGGGGTGTAGACTGCAGGGCCGTGGTCTGGACTCGCGGTTTTGTTCTACAGGCCACGAGGGGCCATTGGTGAGCTACAAGGAGGATGGATGGGGGCAGGGAGGACCGGAGAGGAGGCGAGCATGGTGGCCCAGACCGGGTAGGGCAGTGGAGGCGGTGAAAAATCATCAGATTTTTGGTGAGCTGTGCGAGGCGAGCGGCCAGCGTGTCCTGTCAGCTCGGCTGTGGAGGTGAGAGAGGGCCTGTCGGTGGCAACTCTCGGGCTTTCATGGAAGGGACAAGGTGGCCATTAACAGGGGTGGGAAGAGGCGGCTTGGGGGGAGATGCTTGAGCTGCCTGCCTGAGAGCCAGGGCGAGGTGCCAAGCAGGAAATTGCAAATCCAAGTGTGGAGTCCGGGAAGGCAGCCGGAGATAGAAATCTGGGAGTCCTCTCAGTAGAAGAGGTATTTGAAGCTCGGATGCTGGCAGAGTGCTCCCAGGGGCTGAGTGCAGGCGGAGAAGAGGCCCAAGGCCCCTGTGCCTCCAGGCTGTGGGGGAAGGAGGAAGAGCCAGCTGAGGGGGCGGGAGGGGTTGCAGAGGGCAGAAGGAGAATGTGTCTCCAGAAGACTTGGGGGTCAACTAGGAGTGGCCGCGGAGCAGACCAGCAGGATGGGACAGCAAGGGGACCACCGGATTTGGCCACGTGGAGGCCGTCAGTGACCTTGACAAGGACAGTGTTGTCATCAGTGAAAATGTGAACAAATGAATGTCCCTGGGAGCCTTGAGCTATTGGCTGTGCCTGGGGAAAGTGGAGGAAGAGCTTGGGCGCTTCTGAGTTGGCCCTTGAGGAGTGAGTAGAAGTTTCTGGAGGCCTGGTAGAGGAGGGGGTGTTCCAGGCAAGGGAGCACAATGAATGCAAAGACTGGTGGTGAAGTCAGAGGTCACCTGGCCTCAGGTCAGGTGAGGAGTCAAGCTGAAAGATGGTAAAAAAAAAAAAAAGCCAGGATTTGGCCCAGCTCCTGCGGAGCAGCCTGCCTTCAGCTGATCGCTTCTTCTTCTTCTTTTTTTTTTTTTTTTTTTTTTAAAGATTTTATTTATTTGACAGAGAGAGAGACAGCGAGAGCAGGAACACAAGCAGGGGGAGTGGGAGAGGGAGAAGCAGGCTTCCCGCAGAGCAGGGAGCCCGATGCGGGGCTCGATCCCAGGACCCTGGGATCATGACCTGAGCCGAAGGCAGTCGCTTAATGACTGAGCCACCCAGGCGCCCCTCTTCTTTTTTTTTTTTAAGATTTTATTTATTTGTCAGAGAGAGAGAGCATATGAGCACAAGCAGGGGAGCAGCAGGTGGAGGGAGAAGCAGGCTCCCTGCTGAGCAAGGAGCCCGATGCAGGGCTTCATCCCAGGACCCTGGGATCATGACCTGAGCCGAAGGCAGGCACTCAGCCGGCTGAGCCCCCCAGGCATGATCGCATCAGTCTTAGCTGCTCTCACAGTCTCCGCGCCAGGCCTTGAAATGGGAGGGGGCTAACAAGGCACAGCTGGGTGACCTGTGGCCAGATGAAGGCCCCACCCAGTGGGTCAGGGTGGCCCCAAGTGAGTTATTCACCATCCTGTACCCTATTCCAATGTCCTGCACATGGGGTGCTGACCAGGCCCAAGCTGCCCCCAGGATGAGCCAGCTCTAGCCGCTGCCACCTGCACCGGGACAAAGATGCCCTGTGTGTTTGCCTTGGCCACCCCTGCCCCCCATTACAGTCTCCTCAGGCAGCAGGCCAATGACTCCTGGAGTCACTGCTCTAGAAACAGCCGCTTGCAGAGGCCTGGGGCTCACAGAGCCCAGGGAGAGGGGTGCTCCTTCTCTCCAAAAATAATTCCTAACATCTGCCCAAAGCACACATCCCTCCCTGCTTGGCAGCCTGCAAAGGCCAGGTGCTGGTCATTTGACAGATGACAAGACTGAGGCCTGGGGAGGTAGGTAACCCCTGGAGCTGCCTTGGGAGCGCTTACCATGTTCCAGGGACTGACTTCACGTGCATTAGCCCAGTTTATTAACCTACTGTACTTAAGGAAAGTAGTGCTATTAAAGTCCCCATTTCTCAGACCCGGACATGAAGGCTCGGCATCATTGTGAACTGCCCTCACGATGGTCCCCAGCCACTCACCCGCAGCCCCGACTGCCCTTACCCTCCGAGTGTCCTTTCTCCCCTGGAAAGTCAGGATGTGTTGGGGCCCATCACTATGGACGTGAAATAAGACGATGCAGTTTTTCAAAAATAGATTTTATTTACTAAAAGTTTTAGATTTACAGAAAATGAGCAGGTAGTACGAAGAGTTCCCATACACTGTCTGCTCCCAGCTGCCCTTATTGTTAACATCTTATATTTTACATTAGTGTCTGTATATTTGTTACAATCAAGATACCATATAATATGGATACGTTATTATGAATTAAAGTCCATAGTTTATTCAGATTTCCTTAGTTTCTACCTAACGTGTCCTTTTTCTGTTCCAGGATCCCATCTAGGATCCCACTCACATTTATTTATCATGTTCCTTTACGCTCCTCTTGGCTGTGACAGTTTCTCAGACTTTCCTTGTTTTTGGTGACCTTGACAGTTTTGAGGAGCCCTGGTATCATAGGACGCCCCTCTATGGGATTTGTCTGGTGTTTTTCTTTTCTTTTTAAGACTTTTTATTTATTTGAGAGAGAGCACAAGCAGGGGGAGGAGCAGAGGGAGAGGGAGAAGCAGACTCCCAGCTGAGCAGGGAACTGGAAACCGGGCTCCATTCCAGGACCCTGAGATCATGACCTGAACCGAAGGCAGACGCTTCACCCACTGAGCCACCCAGGTGCCCCTGGAGTTTTTCTTTTTCTTTATTTATTTACTTGAGAAGGGGAGGTGGGGAGGGGAGAGGGAGAGAAGCAGACTCCCCGCTGAGCATGGAGCCTGAGAACACAGGGCTCAGTCTCACAACCCATGAGACAACCTGAGCCGAAATCAAGAGTCAGACGCTTAACCACCTGCAGGTGCTCTTGGTCACATCTCCCTGCTTTATCTCTCTCATGGACATCGTTTTTACTGCTGAGCAGTACTCCATTGCCTGAATGTACCATAGTGCATTTATCAATTTAGCTGTTGGATGTCTGGGTGCTTTCCAGGTGCAGCTGCTAGGAGTCGAGCTTAACATTCACGCACAAGCCTCTAGGCAGACATATGCCTGCATTGCTACTCTGGGCCAGGTCGCCAGCTATTTATTTGTTCTCACTCAATATTTATTGAGCACTTATAGGGACCACGCCCTGGACCAGCACCTTAAATGTTTTCTCTCTCTTAATCCCTAAACTGTACCAAGGCTAGTCCTAAGCCAGTTACACGTCTTATCTCCTTAATCGTCCTAAGCATTCAATCCTTACAGATCACAAGAATAATAATAAATAATAATAATAAAATATTAGAAAAACAGTATTTATAATAGTGGTTAACATCACAGAGCGCTTCGTGTGTGCCAGGCCCTATGTCAATGATGTTAAAAATGCATTATTGGGGAATATAACTCCCACATCTGGCTCTCTCAAATAAATGGATGAAATTTAAAAAATAAATAAAGATTTTATTTATTTGAGAGAGAGAGAGAGCGAACGAGAGAGCACAAGTTGGGGATAGGGGGCAGATGGAGAGGGAGAAGCAGACCCCCCGATGAGCAAGGAGCAAGATCCTGGGATTAGGACCTGAGTTGAAGGCAGTCGCTTAACCACCTGAGCCACCCAGGTGCCCCTAAATAAAATCTTTAAAAAAAAAGAAGAAGAAGAAGAAGAAGCCGTTGTTGGCTTTTGTCTCTCCAGCCTACCCCCCTAGCCCAGGTCCACCCTCCTAGCACTGTCACTGAGGAGCAGGACTGCCCAGCCTGGATGGCATCTAGGGGTTTTTCTGCAGCCTCCACAGTGTCCCAAGGCCCTGGTCCCCTGTCACCAAGGAGCTGAGGACCCCAGCAAAACTCAAAGAACCCTTAAATGGCCCAGCTGGGCCTCAGAAGATTTCACAGGGAGAACCAGCCTGGGGAGGAGGAGGGAAAGGGTTTGCCTGAAGTCCTGTGATCCAACAGACTACACGTACTGCCACTCGAAACTGCATTCGTGGCCTGCGTGGTTTACAGCTTGCCGCCGCCCCCGCCCCCCCATCACTCTGCCCCAGGGACAGTGAGCTTAGTGTCTGCTGCATCTCTGGCTCTAGAGCCTGGCACACAGTAGGTCCTCACCGAATGTTGCTTGATAAACAAAATGACCGAAGAACAACAATTGATCTTTTTGCTATGTGCCAAGCACTGTACTTTAGTAGTCTGCATTAATTAATTCCAGGAATATTTACTGAACCCCCTACTAAGTGCCAGGAACTGGGATGAAGCCATAAACAAAAGACTAAAACCGCTGCCTTTGTGGAGTTGACGTTCTTGAGACCATGAGCAAACAGGAGTGAAGTCCACAAGGATGGGTGCTTGGAGAAAAAGAAAGACAGGAGACAGGAAATGCTGGAAGATGGGGGTGGTTATAATTTTAGATCAGGTGTCCCCAGCAGATGTTTGAGCAAAGACCTGGAGGAAGTGAAGGAGTATGCTCTGCTACACCTGGGGAAGGAATATTCCAGGCAGAGGGAGCAGCAAATGCAGAGAGAGAGAGAGAGAGAGATGCAGAGGTGTGTGAGGGTGTGCAGGGGGAAAGGGAATGAGCCAGGAGGGCTGAGATGGCAGTGAGCAGGGAGAGTGATGGGGGACGGCACTGGGGCGTTCCCTTGCACAGGTAGCGAGCCACTCTGCCTCAGTTTCCCCCCCTGTGCAGGGGTGGTGGTGCATCCTGCTGTGATAAATTTGGACCTCAAGGCAGGTTAAGAGCCCAGCTGTGCCACTTGCCATCTTTGTGGCCTCTGTCTAGTCACTTCTGTTCTCCAGGCCTCCCGTTACCCACCTCTGTAAGGGGAGCGTGAGGATGGTACCAGCTTGGACCAGACTGAGAATCCACTGAGATCAAGCACGTAAAGCACTTGGGTCAGGCCCTGAAAGTGCTCAATAAATGGCAGCCGCTGTGTTTTTTATAATGACCATGCCCATCCATCTAGAGGAAACTGGGGCACAGAGAGCTTAGTATCATGCCCAACATCACACAGCTAGTGAGAGACAGCTAGGATTTAAGTCCAGATCTAACAGCTCTTAACCTCTGTATTATCCTGAACCCTCAAGTAAGTGAATGGTGTTGGGGTCTTTGAGGGAACCCCGGTCCAGTTCCGAACACAGGGAGAACAAAGTCAAGGAAAAGGCTTCCGGAGGCCAAATCATGACATTTATTGTGACAAAAGCTAGGTTGGGGAGGAAGGCGTGGCTCCTGTCTGCACCTCAGGTGTTTCCGACACCAGACCCCAGAAGGACATTTCCATCTAGTCACTGGCAACACCGAAGTAGAGCGGGCTTCCCTCTGTGGAGGGATCAGGGTCAGAGAAGGGCACAGGCAGCTCCTAATAGGGGAAGTTGAGTTGACCTGCGCATGCCCAATTTATTTCCTCCAGACTCACCAGGCAGATGAGTCCCCACATATTCCCTGGGCAGAGCAAGTAAAGGGACAGGAGTGTTATCCCAAAGCCTCCATTCACAGGGAGAAAAGCATCCCAAGTAGAGAAGGGACACCACCCCCCCATAATGAGTGAGTGAGCAAGCAGGCGAGTGAATGAACGAGGGGCTCCCTACTGTGGGGTGGAGGGTGGGCAGGACTGCCCCCCTGGGGGTCCCCCACCCCCACCTCACCCTCCTCTTGTCCACAGTTGCAGGTGCTCTCATTGCTGACTTCTTGTCTGGCCTGGTGCACTGGGGAGCTGACACTTGGGGCTCCGTGGAGCTGCCCATCGTGGGGAAGGTGTGTATATTGACCCAGCCCTGCCGCCCAGCAGGGGGTTGGGCTGTCTGACCTTGGGTGAGTCCCCTTCCTCTCTGAGCCTCCTGTTTCCCTGTTTGAAAGACGGAAACCGTCGTTCCAGCCTGACCCCATACCCCTCCTCCGGGACCAGAAGAGACTAGAAACCCCCCTGGGATTTTCTGGAAGCAAAAGCATGAAGCATGGGATAGTCAGAAAGCTTTGAACCCCCGAATTTGGGGGCCACGTCTCTTTCTGACTATCCCATGAATTTGGGGGCCACGTCTTATTCTCCTGTGCCAGCCCTGCTGCGTCTCACTGTTTGTGTTAAGTGAACTTTGCCTCCTATCAGACTTCTTTGGTTGTGACGCAGCGTCCAGTATGAGCTGGCTTAACCAAATAAAGGGACTGATTCACGTAACTGAACATTTCAAAAGTAGAACCAAGGTAAAGCATTGCCGGGTCCAGTAGGACAGACGGTCATACCGTGTTCTCATGACTCCATCTCCCTGCATCCCTGTCAGGCACTGTGGCAGAGAGATGCTCTGAGTGGCCGGGCCAGGGTCATGTGCTCACTTTCACCTAGGGGATGGAGGGGTCAGCCCCATCGGAACAGCTCGTACCAACACAAGAGGAAGAGGGGGAGACTGTTACTGGGAGGGGCATGGCCGCGGGGGAGAAATAGAGGGGGCCTGCCTGCCACTGGGAGGGGCGTCCTCAGCTGTATTAGAGTGGGGAAGAGGGGTGGAGCTTGTCTCCAACTCCCCTCACACCGCTGATGGGGAGACTGAGGCCCCAAGTGGGGCAGTACCATCCCGAGGTCCCCACCAAGTAAGTCACTGTGACTGTCTTCTGCCAGAGCTGTTTAGACCGGGACCCTGAAGGCCAGGTGGGCTCCGTTATCAGTAGCATGGTGGAATGTTCTGGCATCCCAAAGGCCAGGAGGCGAGCCCGGGTCCAGTGTGCACAGGAGGTGGTGGAGAGAGGCTGGCCACCACGGGCTGACTGGTCCCATGTATCCCTTCTCCCGCCCGCACCCCCACCCCAGGCTTTCATTCGACCCTTCCGGGAGCATCACATCGACCCCACAGCCATCACCCGACACGACTTCATCGAGACCAACGGGGACAACTGCCTGCTGACATTGCTGCCTCTGCTGCACATGGCCTACACGTTCCACACCCAGAGCCCCGGTGAGCGTGCCGGCCGGCGGCGGGCTGCAGGGGGCTGTGGGGACGGAGTTCCCTCACAACATTATAAAAGATTTTTAGTTGCCGGCCTGTAGAATTGGGATATTTGACATAAAATCTGTGTTCCCAGCTTCTCTTGGACGATCCGCTCTGGCCATCCTGGGTCCTCGTTCCCACTGGCGGGAGCTGAGCTGCGGTCGCCATCTTAGACAGTCCCCACTACCCGCTGCTGTCCTACACCTGGCCCACCTTGCCCGTCTGCATGACCTGCCTGGCCCTGAGGGCTGCTGGCTTGGCTGCCCTGGCTTAGTCGGAAGAATATAGGCTGTGAACTCAGGAAGTTCTGAGTTCTGATCTCTGCTCTGCCTGTCTTGGGGAAAAAAGCAAGTCATTCTCACCTCTGTGGGCCTCAGTTACCTTATCTGTCAGGTGGGCAGAAGTGGCGGGGGTGGGATAAGTACTTGCTCTGTTCTGGGTCTTGTTCTAACAACTTGACACCTCAGGGATCCTTAGAGCAGCCCCCCTCTGTGGGTAGCTGTGAGGAGTTGCTGCGGTGCCCGCCCGTATCCTCTTCCGCAGGCTCGCGCCCATCCCCCGGCTGCCGTGAGTGGTGGCTGCTAACAACTCCCCACTGTCCCTTGGGAGAACTGCCAGAGCAGGTCCCACCTCTCCCCTTGGGATAAGCCTAAAGCCTAAGCCTAAAGTGACAGGAAAAGCCTACAGAAGACCAGCCCTCTCACCTCTGGGTGGGACCAACTCTGTGGAGCCGAGCTGCCCCCAGGATCAGGCTGACAAGACTCCCCCAACCCCATCATTGCTTAGCTCTCCCGCTGCTTCCCTCACCCCCTCAGGTGTTTTTCTGAACAGAGGACACCCCCCCCCCGCATTCCTCCTCATATAAATTATGAGCACATGAACCCTTGTCTCAGGCTCTGCTTCTAGGGAACCTGGACAAAGACTTATTCCCATTTTACTGATGACGAAGTTGAGACTCAAAGAGGCAGAGGCACTGACCCAAACTCATATAGCCAAGAAATCTCAGAGCACGGACCTGAACCCAGCTCTGCCTGACTCCAGAGCCCAGATCTGTAACAATTTCTTATGCTGACTCCATTATTTGCCCACTGAACAGAAGAGAGGACTGAGGCCCAGAGGGGAGTGTGAACTTGCCTGAGACCATGGGGGAGGGTGGAAGGAGGCCTGGGAGCTGCCCAGGGGCAAGTGGGGAGGGCCAGGCTGGTGGCGGCCCCGCCCGGTGACAACTGTGTGGCCCTGTGGGCACCACCCTCTCCCCACCTTGCAGAAGCCCTGGAGCAGCTGTACCCCTGGGAGTGCTTCATCTTCTGCCTGATCATCTTCGGCACCTTCACCAACCAAATCCACAAGTGGTCACACACGTACTTTGGGCTGCCACGCTGGGTCACCCTCCTGCAGGACTGGCATGTCATCCTGCCACGCAAACACCACCGCATCCACCACGTCTCTCCCCACGAGACCTACTTCTGTATCACCACAGGTGCGGCTACAGGGTGGCATGGAATGGGCTGTCCCCACGTCCAGCCGTAGCTCCCTCCTAGGATCGGTCGGGCAGGGGTCACAGGAGGAGGTCCTGGAACCCTCGCCCTGCAGGAGCATGCTCTTACAACACACACCCACCTACTATGTGCCAAGCATTCTAGGTGCGGAGGACACAGCAGTACGGGGAGGGGGGACGACCTTCCCCACTCCCACCTCCCACCTCATAGAGCTGTGATCCCACCCAGCCAGCCAGCTCATACTTGTTGAGCACCTGCCATGTGCCACACACTGTCCTGGGCTTAGGACAGAGCACCAAAGGACCAGGCACAGATCCCTGCCTTTGTGGCATTCCTGTTCTCCTAGGGGACATGCCAGACAGTACAGAAGTAGTACAATTAACCGTGCTGACTGTGGCGGAGCAAAACACAGCAGAGGGTAGGAGAAGGAACTGCGGGACTTTCCCCTTGAGAGAAGGCAGTCGGCGAAGGCCTCACTGAGAAGGGGACATTTGAACTGAGGGAGAGAATGATGCAGATCTGGAGGAAGAGCAGTCCAGGCCACAGGAACAGCAGGTGCAAAGTGCCTGAAGGAGGACACACGTGCCTGGTTGGTTTGAGGAACTGCAAGGTAGTTAGTATGGCTGGAGCGAAGGGCATTAGGGGCAGAGTAGAGGGAAGATGACCAAGTCCAGATGTGAGAAATGCTATGGGGGACAGAGCAGGGTAAAGGGCAGAGACGCGTGGAGTGAGGAGGCAGGAGTAGCTGTTCATAGAAGGAGGTGAGAAATCGGAAACCAGCGTGAGAGAGACCCCTGCAGCCAAGTCAGGACAGACCAGTTCAGACAAAGGGAATAGCAAGTACAAAGGCCCTGAGGCAGGAACATGCCTGGTGTGGCTGAGGAACAGTAAGGAGACCCACATGCCATTGGGGGTTCATGAGCCGGTACCAAAGGTGAATGGAGCAGGTTTGCTGGGGCCCCCTGGCATCAAACTTCAGTGGGACTGAGGTGCTCTCGGCATCCTGACAGCAAGTCAGGCCGGCTTTGGCTCAACTATCAGCTCCTTCCCCCCGCCGCCGGAATGGGGCTGCAGCGCCCTCCTTACGTATGGCCTTCCCAGGCCAGGCTGTGAATGGCACTATGGCAGAGGCCAGGTGCTTGTCATGTGATAGCTCCTGGATAAGTTACAGCTCCTGGTTTTCGCAGGGGGCGGGGCGCATTGTCTTTCTGGAGGCAGAACTGAGAACCACAAAAAATAGTTTTTGTATGTCTGAAAGTCATGTTCTTGGGCAGGGGGAGGGGTTAGAATTTAGCCTGCTGAGATCAGGTTAACTGCTCAGCCAGGCCTAGGATCCATCCTGGTTTGGCCACCCACTAACTGGGAGACTCCCCTCCAAGCCTGTCTTCTCATCCGGAAAATGGCACAGATAGTACCTACCTCGTGATTTGGGTGGGAGGCTGTAAAAGAGAGGAAGTAAGATCGTAAGCAATATTTATTGAGCATCTACTATGTGCCAGGGGATCACCAGTGGAAAAACACGGGGTTCTGCTGTGTTGGGAGTTGCGGAGAAAAACCGACACAAAACAGGAAGGGGGTGAATTAATGAGAACGGTCACAGGTCATCATAAAAGCTGTAACGAAACAAAGGAGGGTGATGTGGTCAAGGAAGGCTCCCTGGAAGAGGTGGCAGGGGAGCCCGGTGATAAGAAATGCTGCCACCGTACCTGGCACATAATAAGCACTGGGTAAGAAAATGAATGAGTGAGGGGACAAAGGCATGTGTGAGCAGCCCCTAAGCCCATTGGTGGGAGGTGCCCACCCCCAGATTCCTTGGTCAGCCCTTGTCCCCTGCCCTGTCCAGACTGACTCCTCGGTGCCCCTGCCCCAGGCAAAGCCAACACTTTTCTTCTGTCTCCTCAACTGCCGCTCTCCCGTTCAAACCCCCATGCCCTGTTTCCACTGCAGGCTGGCTCAACTACCCTCTAGAGAAGATAGGCTTCTGGCGACGCCTAGAGGACCTCATCCAGGGCCTGACAGGCGAGAAGCCTCGGGCAGACGACATGAAATGGGCCCAGAAGATCAAATAACTCCTCGGAGCCTGCCACCTTATTGCCAACCTTCCCCAGCCCCTCAAACCGAAGCCATCTGCCAAATTCCAGCCTCCTCGTGCTGGCCCCTCCAGATGGGGAGGACGCCTCCTGGGCTGGGCCCGGGCACCCCCCAGCCCACCCCTCGTGACACAGAATACTTGAGCCACTGATTTTTCATTTCCCTTTTTTCATTTTCTTTCCTTGGCCCCTCCCCAGCCACCTGAGCTGCTCTTGTCTCCAAGCCTGACTCTGCAGAAAAAGGAGCCCCGCCCTGCTAGCCATTCCTTGGGTGGAGGGAAAGCTCATTCACTTCCTGCACTCCCCCAGCCCGCGCCCCCCCCCCCCACCGCCTCACTGGGCAGCACTTCAGTGTGGCTGGCGTTGGGGCCACTGAGTCGTCTTCTCTGTCTCTCTTTGTTTGCCCCCAGTGGTCTACGAGCCCCCCAGGCACACCTATGTGTGCCTGGAGCATTGCCCTGCCATGGCCCTTCGAACTGACCCTGAAAGCCTGGGTGGGTGGACAGCCCCAGGCACCACCTTTGGCCTAGCCTGTTCACCCAAGGATGGCCAGGTGCAGCAAGGGTCTGAGGGCAGCCGGCCAGAAGAGGCAGGATTCCCCTGCCCAAGCCTGGACCCCCTTCCCCCCCTGCCCCTCCCCATCTGCCCATGGGATTCCAGCCAGAGCTGATATTTCTAATCAGAGGATGTCTTCACAGAGTGCAGCCCCTGCAACGGGTCTTGGCCATCTGGAAGGGGACACAGAGTCCCCTCTGGCTAGAGGGATGTCCAAGAAGGAAGAATGGGGCTTTTTTGTTTTGGTTTGTTTTTTTTTTTTTTAAAGGTGCTTGCTTGTTTAATGTAAATAATAGAAAGCCTTAATATCTTTTCTGTAACACGGAGTAATATTTTAATGTCATGTTTTGGATGTACATAATATATTTATAACAAAGCAGCAAGAGTCTACTTAACCTCGGCTGCCTCGTGTTTCCGGGTTGGCTGGTGGGCGGGGGATGGTTAAGGATCCTGGAGGGTGAGGCCCCACCCCTATCCCATTCCTAGCTCCCCTCCTCCTCCCTTGGGCTCAGAATGGGAGCTTCGCCACCTGACACAGTGAATTAATGTTGCCATCTGCTCCAAACACTTTCGGAGGGGACCCACGACTGGATGAGGAATGGTCTTCCTGCAGGATGATAAGGCGATGAAGGCGGATCCCTGTTAGTGAATTCCTTCAGCAAATGTTACTGACCCCTGGTGTGTGCTGGGCTCTGACCTGGACACCGGGGCACACAGCAGCGAACAAAACCCTGGTGGAGTTGACCTCCTCAGGAGAGAGACAATAAACATAAATAAATGCACATATACATTCAGATGGTGATTTATAAAGAAAATCAAAAATAATGTATCACATTGGAAAAGCAGGGTGGGGCAGTTTTGGCAGGGCGGTCAGGGAGGGTCTCTCCGAGGAGGGACATTTTAGACAAATGAGTATCTTGTTCATTTATCCATTGAGCAAGACATTATAAGGCACCTCCCATGTGCTAGGCACTGAGATTCGGTAGTGAACATACAGACATTACAATCAATATCTAATCTGGGCTAGGTAGTTTCTGCAATACTAGCCCCCCAAAAAAGGGGGGGGACAGAGATGATAAAATACTCTTTAGAGTGGTCACAGATAAAGCTTTTTGAAAAATGTGACCCATAACATAATTTTCCTTAAAGTTTGCCCACTGCTAGATGATTTGTGACTGTCCGAGGGAACCACAAAAGGAGGGAGAATTAGAGTTCAATTCATAAGTGGCAGAAAATAATACCTTAAGTAAAAATAGCTAAAATAATTTGATTAACTCCTATAACTGAAAAGTGGAGAGGGGGTGGTTGTGACTTAAGGTTTGGCAGGACTGAGGGGCTCACATGATTCACCAGACCTTGGTCAGTCTGGTCCTGTTTTTCTCTGAGTTGAGACTTGACACCAGACCAGCTCAGCAATCTCAGCAGGAAATGTTTCCCCTTCCAGTGGTTGCAGCAAAAGCCCAGGGAAGGCTCTCAGTGGGACAGACTGGGTCTTGTGGTGGTGAATGGTTCTGGTTGGCCAGGTTTGAAACATGCCACCCGGGGTTGCAGGGGTGAGAACAACACTTCACAAGCCACAGGATGAGAGGAGGGAAAGGTGATTTGTTCCCAAAAGAAAAAGTAAGGTGTTATCAAAGGAAGTCCACAGTGGGTGGGGCAGAGAGTGAAACTTCAGAAGGGTCAGATAAGCACCCTTGGGGCTGCAGAGGTTGGTTTCTAGTTCACAGGCCCCAGTGGAGAGATTTTCCAGGCCTACCAACCTGTCTTAATTGCCCGGAGCAAACAACAGCACCAACAAAAACAACAAAACCAGCCTGAGTCCACCAATGAACTGACCTGCCCAAGATATCACAACCAGTAAGACAGAGCCAGGCCTCACATGCAGACTTGTCGTCGTTGCTCCTGAATCCCAGGGGCTGGAAAAACACCCTCAGAACCTTCAGTTATGTCTTGTGTCTGTGTTGGGGTCATTTGTGAGATTGGGCCAGGGGGATTGCAAACAAGGGCTTGTGAGGGCCGGGCAGGGGAAAATGCTCCTATCCATGCACGCTGACCACCCGCCAGACTGCGCGGAGCTCCATGCATGGAATCTGAGAGGTGAGTACATTCAGCCCCATTTGCACACAAGGACCCTGAGGCACTGGGGTCATGGAACAGGCCCAAGGTCACACAGCTGATAGATGGCAGGCCTGGGACCTGAACCCTAATCTGCCCCAAAGCCCTTATGCTTTAACACCGGCCTGTAGCCCCAGTGGAGGGATGGAGGTGAGGAGGCAGGTGGTGAGTGAGAAATGTGTCCCCTGCGAAAAAATAGCTACACAGCAGGATGGGAAAGAGCCGCTGACACTAAGGACTGGGATGCCCTGGGGACCTCAGGCCCAGAGGGCAGCCGCTGGTCACATCAGCTGATTAAAGAGGAACCAGAAATCCAGATTTTTTTAAAATGCTGGCTCCATTTTTTAAACAGATGGTAGGCAAAATAAAACAGGTGTACGGGCTGACTTCTGCCCTCAGCTTCCCAGCTGTGCGGGGATGGCCCGCTTTTTGGTGGATTTGTGCTGCTATCTGGTGGTGGAGTGGGGCAGGTAGCAAGCAATGCAGGGCAAACGCCTTCCCAGCTTGGCTGGGAATGTCATGCAATCCCCCACTGTGCTGGCTTCTTCTTAGAGGGGGTCTGGGCGGGACACCTATCCCCAACTTTAATGCCACTCCCTTTGATAAACCTAAAAATTTCAAGCTACCCTTTAAACACTTTTTTATGTATTTTATTTATTTGAAAGAGAGAGGGAGAGAGAGAGCGTGAGCAGGGGGAGGAGCAGAGGGAGAGAGAGAACCTCAAACAGACCATACTGAGCTCGGAGCCCAACACAGGGCTCGATGTCACGACCCTGAGATCATGACCTGAGCCAAAATCAAGAGTTGGACACTTAACCGACTGAGCCACCCAGACGCCCCAAACATTTTTTAATAGGTAATGCACGCATAAGGTAAAGAATAAGAATCAATACAAAAGGATCTAGATCGGGGTCAGCTGATACCGCCAGGGAGCCAAATCATGGCCCCATGAGCATTTTTTTTAAGTGGTTGGGGGGTTATTAAAAAAAACAGTATCCCCTAATACATAGTTCAAATTTCAGTGTGTTGGTAAAGTTTTACTGGTACATAGCCACACCCATTCATTTGCATTTTGTCCAATACAGAGGCAAAGTTGAGAGCCAAACGGCCCTCAAAGCCTAAAATACTATCTGGCCCTTTACAAAAAAAAATAAAATAAAATAATAATAATAAATTTTTTAAAAGTCTACCAACTCCTAGGGGCGCCTGAGTGGCTCAGTCGTTAAGCGTCTGCCTTCGACTCAGGTCATGATCCCAGGGTCCTGGGATCGAGCCCCACATCGGGCTCCCTGCTCCGCGGGAAGCCTGCTTCTCCCTCTCCCACTCCCCCTGCTTGTGTTCCCTCTCTCGCTGTGTCTCTCTCTGTCAAATAAATAAAATCTTTAAAAAACTAAAATAAATAAAAATAAAATAAAAATAAAAAGTCTACCAACTCCTGATCTAGAGTGAAGAGTAAATTGCTCCCACTCGAGTTCCCCCAAGCCCTCAGTTTCCCTCCCCAGACGCCATTATTGCAACAAGACCCTTGCAAGTCCCTCGGACCGGCAGAGAGGCATGCCTGCCCCCACTTTCACGTGATAGGTAGAATATTACATAAACACTTCTGCACTTGCCTTTTTTCACTTAGTGTATTATGGAGACAGTGTTCCATCAACTCCTTCCTTTCCTCTTTTTGCCAGCTGTGTAGCATTCCAACTTCAGAATGGACTTTCATGTTTTAACTCGTCTTTTGTTGGACATTTCAATCTTGAGTAATATGAACCGCTGTTTGTGTGCACGGGAGAACCTATGTCTTCGCTCATGAGGGTCAGTAGACCTGAGGGGTCAGGTCCTAGGAACCGAATTGTTGGGCCCAGGATGTCTGTGTTCCATTCGGATAGCTCACACCAAATTGCCTTCCAATTGCCCATCTAAACTCACAACTCTGGAGAGTGCCAGGTTCCCCACACCCTTGCCAACACAGTGTGTTATCAAGTGTTTTGTCCTTTGCCAATCTGATAGTTGGTTTTAATTTACATTTCTCTTACTCTATTTCATTGAATCTAAGATATCATTGATTGTAAGATGCATCCTGATTCCAGACATGTTTGAATGTAAAAATGTGCATCTTAGAATCACTAAAATGCAATATGTTGAGTGAGATCAGGTATCTTACCTCATTTCCTTACTCTGTACATGTCCTTTTCTTATTTTTCTTGGGAAGCAGGGTAGTAGTGGTTAAGAGCTTGGGGTTCAAATCCTGGCTCTGCCACTTACAAGATTGTGTTTTGGCCAAGTTACTAAACCTCTCTGTGTTTGTTTCCTCATCTGTAAGAAGGGATAATAATGGGACTGACTGTAGAGCGTAGTTGTGAAGATTAATTAATATATGCAAAACCCTATGCTCCTGGAACATAGGAAATGTTGCACAAATGTTTGCTATGATTAACATCTTTCTTTTGGAGTGTTTATCTTTTTTTCACGATGAGTTGCAAGGATTCTTTGTAATTTAGGGAAATTCATCCTTTGGTTCCCCCTCCCCGGCCACCCCAGACTTCTGGTTCTTATTTATTTTTCCCTGACCATAAAAGTAACAGATGATACAAAATTCAGACAGTACAGAAATAAACTGTATAGGAAGAAGCCAATGGAAACAATTCAGATGTCCATCAAGAGGGGAATGAGTAAATATGTTGTACCATTACCCCCTACTCCACGCACTCCCATCCCTTTTGGGTTGCAGACTTCAGCAAATTCATCAAATGTTAGATAAAATATCTTAATGCTACACTTCAGACGTAGCATATCCCCCCCAGAGGGATATAATTCCATGTATGTGCCATGAAATGCCATTAGCAAATGTGTCTCCCACACCCCATCAACCACAGACCCCCTCCCCAGGCATTTGACTCTGTCTTCCGGGTGCCCATGACCCTTCCTCTGTCAACAATTTGTCAGCTTTGCTTTCTGTAGTTTGTATTATAAAAGTTATAGCAGGAGGTTGGGGGTTTTTCTTAACTATAAATTGGAAATATAAACATAAAATTATACAATGTTATCCACAAGCTTGCTACTCAAAGTGTCCTCTGTGCATCCCCTAGGCACTTGTTAGAAATGCAGAATCTCAGCACAACCCCCGCCCGCCGGAACACACACAGAATCAGAATCTGCGTTTTAACAAGATTCCTAGTGATTCGTGTGCACAGTCTAGTTTGAGGAGTGTTGCTCTAAAAAATAATACTGTCAGTTTTATAAAAAGTATATTGCATTTTTTTTACATTTTGAATATACTACTTATGCCTTTCACATCACAGAGATCCCCAAACTGCCCAGATGTTTTCCCACCTTGTTGAGAATAGTCCCTGAATGAACACTGTGGAACAGTCCACATCTGTGTCTCTTCACTGGGGCACTGTGCCAGCTTCCTGTACCTATTAGGTATGCTTTTGACTGTAGGTAACAAAAACCCACCTTTAAGAGCAGCTGAAGCAATAAAGACTTATTATCTCATGTCTTAAGAAACCTGTAAGTAGGGGCGTCTGGCTGGGTCGGTAGAAGAGCATGCGACTCTTGATCTCGCTGTTGTGCGCTCGAGCCCCATGTTGGGCATTGATAGTACTTAAAAATAACATCCAGAAAGAAAAGAAAGAAAGAAACCTGTAGGTAAACAGCCCCAGGATTCCTTCAGCAGCTCCACGCTTTGCTTAAAACCGCCCAGGTTCGGGCGCCTGGGTGGCTCAGTCGTTAAGCGTCTGCCTTCGCTGAGGTCATGATCCCAGGGTCCTGGGATCGAGCCCCGCATCGGGCTCCCTGCTCGGCGGGAAGCCTGCCTCTCCCTCTCCCACTCCCCCTGCTGTGTTCCCTCTCTCGCTGTGCCTCTCTCTGTCAAATAAGTAAATAAAATCTTAAAAAAAAACAAAAACAAAAAAACCCTCCCAGGTTCCACAGAGGCAACGGCAGGTGCCCCAGGGTTAAGAGAACTGAATTCCAAACCTGATTTTACTCCTTCCTACTCCTTCCTTGTTGTGTGACCCTGGGAAAGCATTCTAACGCTTCCGAGCCTCAGTTTCCTCATCTGACAAACAGATGATAAAAGCTACTTTGCAGGGGTCACCGAGGAATAAAAAATAATAAGAAAAATAGTAGCTAATGCTTATATAGCACTTGCTCTGTGTCAAGGCCTTTTGTAAATTCTTTAGTTCCATTAACCATTTTAATCTTCCCAACAATCCAATAAACAGGACTCTCAGCCACATCAGCTGAAGCTACCAGCTCCAACGCAAGGCGGAGATGAAGCGCAGGAACCAGAGGAATCCGGCCCTGGGGACTGGCCGTAGACTTCCGAGAGCGGGGGCGGAGCCTCTCCGAGGGAGCTTTGGCGCAAAGGACCACAACTCCCGATAGGCTCCGCGACGCCGCTGAACTATAATACCCAGCATGCCCCGGGCCGTCGGGCTTAACCTATTCCTCCTGTGAGGTCCTCTGCACGGGAATTTGCTCTACTGTCAATTTTGCTTACCAGAAATTCCCTACGAGAACCAAGGAATCTATGCGAGTAAACGTTTAGGAGCATCGTGGATAAGTGGCTTGTGTTTTCATCCTCACCCCTCCTCCTGTTAGCTCTGAGTCTGTTTTCTCATCTCTACAATGGGGATATCCCTAGAATTTGCTGCATCCAGTTGTTGTGAGGATTAAAAACTGGGTATGACGGCTGGGTAAATATCAGCTGTTCTAGTGTCCCCTCCTCACTCTGTGCTAAAGGAATTTATCAAAGCATTTTATCTCTCCAGCAACCCCATGAGGTTGATACTTCACTCCTCTTTTCAGGAGGGGGTTACTGATGCCAAGAGAGATTCAAATCTCTTGCCTGAAGTCACACAGCAAAGGGAGTGGTGAAAGAACACTGGAATCCAGGAAATTTCACTCCAGAGGTGAGTCCACTTTAGGAGCCCAAATGCTTCCCACTTGCCACCCTACGCTTTACAAGGACCCAAAGTCCAGGGCAAATATTTTCTGTGTTTTTCAAGATAAACTTGAATCACGTGATACACAGGATATCAAGATGATTCCCTGTTGCCAGTGCTGGGAAGGAGACACGTGGCACTTGGGAGAGTCAATTATACAGCTGAATCGGATCTGGAGAAATCAGGGAAAGCTTCCCTGAGGGGGAGATGCTGGATCTGAGAACTGAAGAGTGGGAATAGCACAGGCAAAAGCCCTGAGGAGGGAGACCCGTGAAAAGGGTCAATATAGCAAGAGAGGTACAGGCAAGTCCCAGAAGTACAGGCTGTGCCAAGGACAGGGGAAAGAGGCACCCAGGGTGCAAATTTTAGGAAAGTATTCACTTGCAGGATCATGCAAGTGCAGAGCTGAGACCTAAGAATAAAAGTCTCCTTAAATGAGGCTTAAGTGAAAGCCCTAGACACTTCAGTGGCCTCACTGGTCATGGCCCTAGGTCCATGGCCTTTGGTTAGGGTGGCTATCCACCGTGGTTTGCCCTGAAGAGTCCCGTTGTTCCAGCAAGATTATACTAGGTCTCCTTTCAATCTGATGATTGTCTTTGTTGGATGATAATTCTATGGCCATGCAACTTGTAGAGTCTGTATTTTATCAAAAGGAAATGGGGAGCCACTGAAAGATTTAACTGAAGGGTGTTTTGAGCAAATTTTGGCTGCCATACAGAGAATGGACCATGGGGCCAAGAATAAAGGCTGCTGGGATCACCCAAGTGGGAGACAAGGGCAGCCTACCCTAAGTGGGAATAATAGATGGAGCTGAGAAATGCTTAGAAGGCACTACCATCAGAACAAAGTGATGCATTGGATGTGCTGGATGAGGGCTTCCCATTTCCTTGTTCCTCTGTACTGAAAGTCCCCATCTTTCCCCTGCCGGTGTTTAGCTGTGTGACCTTGAGGCAGTCCCTTCACCTCTCTCAGCCTGTTTCTACATCCCTATCAGGGCTTCTTCGACCATTTATGATAAAGGAGCAGTCCCTTCTTGGATTTAACATATATTTGTAAATATGTGTCTGTAGGACTTTTGCACATGCTGTTCCCTCTACGTCCTAATCATGCAGTCTCTCTTGAAATGTGACCACTTTAGGAGGCCCTCCCTTACCACCCCCCTGCTGCCCCTTCCCTGGTTTACTCTCTATCCTATCATAGTTATATTCTTTCCTATTTCTTTGTTAACTAGCTCTCTATCTCCAACTGGAATGTAAGCCCGTAAGAGCAGACTTCAGGGATGTATATCCATTCCCAGGACCTAGCGCAGCGTCTGGCACATAGTAGGTCTTAGTATTTCTTTGGAGGAATAAATGGATTATGAGTGAATGAATGAATGAGTGAATGCTTTCCCGGACACCTTAATGCCCCAAAACAAACCTTATGGGGCTCAGGAGCATCTGGCGTGGGTTCAAATTCTGACTCAGCCACTTAACAGCTAAGTTTAGATAAATCGCTGAACCGCCCCCCCAGTTTCATTTTTCGCATTAATCCCGACCTGCTAGAGATATTGTGAGGATCCAACTAGATAGGAAAATGGCCGAAGCGAAACAGATTTTTTTTTAAGCTTTCTTTTCTTCTGTATCCTTCACAATCGCGTCCTCCCAAGTCTGATCCACCTTGGGGAGGGTCATGCAGGTTGCTGGGCCCTCCCGCACGCAAATCATGTCTCCTTCCTCTGAAAAGGCAGGAAAAAAATCTTCCCGGCAACGGGTCGCGCGGTCGGCGGAGCGGGCGTCAGCGGCGGCGTCTGCGCACGCGTGTGCGCCTGCGCAGAAGGGCCAGGGGACGGGTGGGGGGGTGAAGAAGGGGCTGGCCTTCCAGCGACAGCGACGCAAGATGGCAGCCACCACGGGCTCGGGTGAGCTGGGGCGCCGGGCCCGGCCGGCCAAGGGGGCGCGGGCTTGGGCCGGGGACCGAGGACCCGCAAAGGTCCTTGCAGCGGGACCAGGGCCTCTGCGCTGCATCTGTTCGCTTGGCTCCGCGGTGGCGACCCGGGCGGCCTGAGTGGGGAGGAGGAGCAGGCGGTGGCCGGAAGCACGGGCGGGGGCCGGAGGGGCCTGTGGGCGGCGCGGCGGGGCCCACAGGCTCCCCTGGGCGGTGTGAGGGCCCCGCTGAGAGGAAGGACTGGGCCTCAAGGCACTGATGAGGGGCCGGAGCTAGCGAGGGGCGAGCCTAGAGGCACTCCTAAGGAGACCAAGGCTGGGGGCTTGGGGTAGTTCAAGAGGTCTCTTAGGGGATGAGAAGGCTCCCCAAAACGGATGAGAGTTCTTTACTGAGTGCTAGAAGTCCGAGCCAGGGGGGAGCCTCGGGATGTCCGTTTGGCGGGGACTTCAGAGAACCCCTTAGGATGGATGGGAGAAGAAAACGGGATCTCAAGGGGTGACCGAGGATCCTCCATTGGTTAAGGGGACGGCTCCAGCGTTAGTTTGGGGGATGGGGTTAGCTGAAGAAATCTCTGTGCTGATTGGAAAGGGGGCGTCTTGGGGTGGCAGTTTTGGGGGAAGGGAATAAGTGAGAAGGGAAAAACGATCTCTTGTATTCCAAAGGGAAATGACCCCGTCATTATCAGGCTTTATTTGAAGAGACATGTTAGGTTTTAGGAGGCAAGATCTGAGTGGGGTAGTGGTGGAAGCTTTCGATATTAGGTAAAGAACAGGTAAATTGGGAGCCCTGGAGGTGTCTGTTTGGGGCGGGAGGGTCAACTGATGGGGAAGCTCCATGCAGTGGGTGAGAGTGGGAAAAAGTCCTGTTTCAGAGATGTTTCTTTTAGAGAAGAAAAATAGCCTCTGTTGGGTGAGAAAAGCATAACCTAGAAGTGTCTTTTAAGGAGCTTGTCGCTTCCTAGCATTCCTTTGGATGTTGGTAAAAGATATGTGGGTTCAGCTCGGAAGTTCCCCATTGAGTGGATGGGCATGGGGAGGGGAACAAATGAAATGAGAACTCTGGATGACTTTGGGGCAGGAAAGCTGAGCAAACCCCCATCTCCAGGATTCAGAAGAGGGAATAAGGGAGCTATACTTTGGGGGAGGGGAGTTCTTTCAGTCCCTTGTAGGTTAAGGGAAGCAGCATTTATTTTGAGACTTGATTCCTTGTTCTGCACTCCTAAGATGGGCCAGAGGATCAAATCCTGAAGGGTCTGTTTCAGACTTAACATTCCACAAATGGTCATTAGGAGATGGACTTAGATGGCCTTCTTGAGGGGGTGGGGTAAAGATTCGCTGGGGGAGGTCCCCCAGAGGGGCTGATAAGGCAAGAGAGATTCTGGAAGTGCAAGTTTTGGGGGAAGACTGAGTGTCCCCCTTATGGTGAGGAGGCTGTACCCTGAGGTACCTCACAGTGATGTTGGCCAAGGAAGTCCTCATGGATAGGGTGACAATGGGTGACCTCTGATGAAGGAAGCAAACAGGGCCACCAGCCTGGGTACTGAAATCCTCTGGCTAGTTAAGGCCATAGCATCAGCACTGTTAGGAGAGGCTTGGTGACCTAAAGGGAACAGGGTGAGGGGAGTCCATCTTTCCAGGATGTTGCTCCTGCAGTATCCCAAGGAGCCAGCCTTATCTGTTACAGTGGCAATAGAATTGGCTGTAGGGGATCAGACTAAAGTGACCTATCACAAGCTGCCTTTTATACTTAAAGCAGTGGGGTCCCCCACGAGGGATAGAGGAGACCACACATCCTTTTCCTAGGTTTTGGTCTTAGCTGGAATAGTGCTGAGTCAATTCATTTTTTAAGATACTGCCACAGAAGAGAGAGGCTGAGTCAGGCCAGACTGCTGTGGGAAACTTCTCCCCATAACAGCACCCCTGTCAGGTTGCTTTGAAGTGGGGGGTACAGTGTGCCTCTCACATCCAGCATTATGGTCATATTGCACATCAGCCCTGTTTGCAGTCACTTGAGATTGGCTGCCTACAATCTGTTGTAACAGCTACTTAATTCTAACTTCTTGAAGCCCTGCCAATTGATGAGTGCTTCATAAATGCTAATGTGGTCAGATGAAACGTCATCAGCTGCTGTCTAGTGTCAAGAGCACTTGGCATGGTTCAGATAACATAGAACGGGCTTTAAGTTGCTCCAAATAGTGGGCTTCCCAAAAGTCCTTTGTTTATTCAATAGATATTTATTGAAGGCCTGTTATGTCCCATGGCGAATAGTGGACAAGATGGACATAGCCCCTATCCTTGAAGAGCTTCCATTCTAGTCAGGAGGAAAGCCATTAAAGGAGTAAATAATTAAGCCAATTTCCGACAGCAGTAGTGCTACGAAGGAAATTGTGTGATGTGAGTTAGAGTGTGTGCAGTGGTGATCAGGGAAGGCTTCTCTGAGAAGATGATGGTATTTGAACTGATATAAATGATGGAAGGAGCCAAGCCTGCAGTGTGTATCATAGGCAGGGTGGGTAGGGACAGTGAGTGCAAAGGCCTTGTGGCAGGACCAAGCGTGGTATGTTGAAAGAACAAATTAAAGTCCTTACCGTGCATGAAAGGCTTGTTAAGGAGATGAGTTGGGGAGATACGGCTTTGGATTTTATTCAGTGTGGAGGGAAGCCATCAAAGTGGCTGGTATGAAGTAGGCATTTGGTAAATATTGAGTGAATGAGTCTGAAAATGACGGGAATGACGGGGTGCCTGGCTAGCTCAGTTGGTAGAGCATGCGACTCTCAAACTCAGGTTTGTAAGTGCAAGCCCCACGTTCGGCATGGAGCCTACTTAAAAAAAAAGAAAGAAAGAAAAAGAGGGAAATGACAAGATCTGACCTGTGCCCCTATGTAGTGAAGGAGTGCAGATTACTGAGAGTCGAAGCTGAAGGGCCTTAAATGGGTTAAATCGAAATGAATGTTCAAGCCTCTGCTTTCTAACCCTGAGAAGTCTTTCAGGTTGGTCAGGGGCCCTGAAGCCTTCCTTGGTCAGGTTTAGAACACGCCGCTTGATTAATCTGTGCCTCTAGTTGCCAGGAAACAGCTCTGAAGTCTTTGAGTTCCTGTAAAGGGCTGGCCTTCGTTGTTGTTTTGTTTGTTTGTTTTTTTAATGGTCACCACTGCTTTCAACACTTGGGTGCAACACCTTGCCACCTCCCTTGGTTCTGCAGTGGATGAATTCTGCATAGATTCTAGAGGGTGGACTCTGAGAAGCCCACGAGAATCCCTCAGGATGCCGGTGCTCTGACAGGTGACTTCCTCCTGTCTTGGCCAGGATTGCAGGACCTCAAGTCCTTGGTTGCCAGGTCCTTCCTCTCACCCAGCATCCCACAGGCTTCCCTGACAGTTAACCAGAGACCTGAGTGCCAGAAGCATAAGCCCTGGCTGGGCCTGATTTTAAATTTGCGTTCACTGGAGTGGCCTCCTGTACACATTCGGCATATGCAAATCTAACCATATGGGCAGTGGAGGTTAAGTAGTCTTCCATTCCATTCAAGGGTGTTCCCAGAGAGCTGGAGATGGGAGATGAGAACCTGTAGTCTGTGAAGTTGGTCTTGTTCCTGTGTGGCTCACCGTGTGAGTGTCTTGTTGTGCTGATTGTAGCCAGCTGCCTTTTGTACAACGTGGGCCCTCCGTTCCAGAGAACTGCCTCATGTACTTAGTGCTCAGCTGGAACAGTCTGCTCCAGTGATGGAGGTTGGTCCAGTACCACCTATTGCCCTCTTCAGGGATTCCCAAGGTTAATTTTGATGATTATGATTTTCCCCTTCGTGGTAACTTGCAAACCATGCTTTTCACTCCACCACATTCTCTTTTCTCCCTCCCCTTCACTCTCACCTGAATTGTAGCTACAGTACTTTGATAAAAGTGGAATACAACATGTGAAGTCAGGACTCCTCTGTTAAATTCCGAAAGGCCCAGTGAAGGACAGAGCAGTATATTTGGTGAAGTAAACATTTAACACTCTAAAACACTTTGGAGTTTTCCAGGTAATTTGACTTACCTGTTATGTCATCTCCTCCAACTCTCCACAGCCCAGTGAGCTAACCAGAGGAAGTTTTACTGAGGGAGAAGGGTGGCTGAGTGGTGGCACTCAGACTAGAGCCCAGGGGGTTTGGCTCCACCTCCCTCTCCAGCCTGCTCCAGTATCTTAGGAAAGAAATGGAAAGGCATGGATTTTTGGCATATGCTCTTCCTAGGTATTGGAGTGTTTAATCAGGGTGAGAGAAAGGGCTTTAATGAGAGGGATCTGCTGTAGCAGGGACCCTTTTTATAGCAGTCCAGGCCACTGTTTGTCTCATTCTGGGTAACCTGCTGTCCAGTGATAGTGAAGTCCATTTTTTTTTTTAAGATTTTATTTATTTATTTGACAGAGAGAGACACAGCGAGAGAGGGTACACAAGCAGGGGGAGTGGGAGAGGGAGAAGCAGGCTTCCCGCGGAGCAGGGAGCCTGATGCAGGGCTCCATCCAGGACACTGGGATCATGACCTGAGCCGAAGGCAGACGCTTAACGACTGAGCCACCCAGGCGCCCAGTGAAGTTCATTTTTAAGGAAGCTCAATACTCGCTGGGCTTGGGGCTTCTCGTGTCATTTACAAAGTAGGGCCTTGTCTTCATTTACATGTAAGTCCTTCAGACTTTTTTTTTTTTTTTTTTTAAGACGGTGGGGAAGGGCAGAGGGAGAGAAAGAATCCTAAGCAGGCTCCACACCCAGCACAGAGCCTGACCTGGGCTTGATCTCACAACCTCGAGATCATGACATGAGCTGAAATCAAGAGTCGGATACCCAGCTGACTGAGCCACCCAGGCACCCCCAGACTTCTTTTTAAAGTGCACTTCTAGGGCCTACTATGTACTAGTCAGTGTATTAAATTGAGTCATATTAAATGATCTTACTCCGCACAGCAGTCCTTCGAGACAGGCATCTGTCGTGAAGGTGAGAAACTGAGGCGCAGATCCAGTGACTTGTGGAGCTAGGGTGCAAAATAGTTCTGCTCCAGGGCATGTGCTCTTGGCCACATTATCATTCTTCCAGCCCCCATTGCCTTCTCTCCAGCTAGGCATCTCACATTTCTTCAGCCTCTGGCAGGTCTTTTGACATTTCTGACTTGGCCAATTAGTTCTTTCACGGTGGATAGTCAGGGCCCTCGGGTAGGGTCCTTTCCTCATCCTCACATCCACCCATCACAAGTCCAGTAGGTATAACCCAACAAAAGATGCTAAATCCTCCTCTCCATCTCCACTGTTGTCATTCCTGCCGGACCAGAACCATCTCTCATCTGAAAGACTGCAGAAGCCAGCTTCCAGTTTTACCCTTTTCCAGTTCGTTCTCTAGAGGAAGCACAATGATCTTTTGCAGACTGAGAACAGAAACTGCCACTCCACTGCAGAAAGCCCTTAGAATGAAATCTCCTTGCACTTTGAATCAAATCATTCTCTTTTCTGGGGCCAGAAGGCCCTCCGTGGTCTTGGTCCTGCCCGCCCCCTAACCTCACGTGGTATCATGCACACCTCTGCTCCTGCTCTAACCCCTTCGGGAATGATCTGCCTCCCGTTCTTCAGGTCTCTGCTCTGCAGAGAGGACATCCCTGACCACCCCATTCAGTATAGTCTTCTCAGTCATTATTACATCTCTTTTCTGTTCTCTTCTAAAGCGCTCACCTTCTCTGAAGTTTTCTTATTTGCTTTCTTGCATATTTTCTGTGCTTTTCCACAAAGGCAGGATTCTTTTGTGTTCTCCACTGTTATGTCGTAGCACCCTGCACAGTCCCTAACGTAGTTGGTGCTCAGTAAATATTTGTTGACTGTCTCACCTTGATGTAGCCAAATGTATAAATTTGACATATTTGGAGAAACAATGTGTCTGATAAGGCAGAAGCAAAAGTGACTCTTCAGCTTTTCAAAAAGGAAAGCTCTTGTCCTGATTGGTTGGGATTTCTAGAGGGACTTTAGCTAGATTTAACTCTGTCCTCTCCTTCCCTAACTGTCCTGATACCCACATCTTATTCTTTGTCTCCACCCGTCAGAGTAAATCTGATCCTTGTCCTTGGTCACCCTAGTGTCAGAGAAACCCAATGTCTCGCATTTTGTCATCAGCTCTTGTTGTCCCATCATCTGGACTGTAAAGACAGATTGCCACTGTTTCTTCCCCTAGATCAGCAGCTCTTAAACTAGTGTCCAAATTCCAGGATTGCTTGTTCAATTGCTGGCCTCCACCCTTAGAGTTCCAGAGTCAGTAGTTCTGCAGTGTGTTCTGGTGTTCTGGGATGGGGCCTGTGAATTTACATTTCTAGTAAGTTCCCAGGTGATGTGTATGCTGTAGATCTGGGGACCATCCTTGGAGGATGATTGCTGTAGAGGAGAGAACAGTTCTGCTCCGCTGGGCAGGCACTAACTACACAGCCAGACTGCACTTGCCAGTTGCTCAGGAATAAAAGTGACCTGCCCCTGACTTTATATCTGCTTTTCAGGAACATTGAAGCTGGTGCATCACCATCCAGGTCTCCTTATTTTCCAAAAACGGGAGTGGCACCAGACTCCTAGTTTATTTAGTTCACTGTCTTCCTTAAATGGGCAACCAAACCAGTTTTAACTGGCAACTTTCTTGTCAGGAGAAAACCTGTGAGGCTCAGCCAGGCCAGGGTTTTCCAGGATTGGCGTGCTATGGTAGCTGCTGCTTTATAGCCGTGACTTTCCCAAAAGGTGTTTTAAAGGGCGTCAAATCCATTTTGTACCACAAATACTTTAATATGTTGCTGTGTTTCAGATTACTGCATTAAATGTTTTACCATGACATGGTATAAGACCCTGTCAGATATTCATGCTTTTTCAACCTGGTTGTCATATTTTTTTTGTAATATCCTGCAGCTGCTGACTTTTCAGTTTATATTTAGCCAGAAGAAAAACTGGCTGACTTTTGATACTGACACAGATCCAGGAAAAATCTTTCTGGAAAGAATTCTGAAGTAACAGGACAAATATTTTCTTTTAAAAAATCTTGGACTACTGTGATATTTTAGCACCTTGGTGAAGTTATCTTAACATTTTCATAGTTAACTTTTTAATAGTTTATTAAGATTAGCAAGAGTTCATTTTTACATCCTCTGTATTGTCCCTTGAAGCTGCTTCTCCAGCTGCCTTTTGGTGTCAGATTCACACACAAATATTAGGAATCTTAAAATTGAGGTTGATTCAGTGGATTAAAGTGCCATAGCGATTAAACATACATTGGAGTATTTGTAAGTTTTTCTGACCTGTTATGTTTCTGTTCTTTGGCGTGTGTGGATTTAATTTTTAAATATATTCACTGAAATCTTTTGTTAAAATTAATGTATCATGATTTTAAGCTTATGCTTTCCGTTCAGGTGGGATGATGTCCTAACTTGTGACTGATACAAGGTCTGTAGGATCTCTGAACTCCACTAATATATATTTTTTAAAGATTTTATTTTTAATCTCTGCACCCAATGTGGGGCTCAAACTTACAACCCCGAGATCAAGAGTCTCACACACTCCACCTACTGAGCCAGCCAGGCACCTGAACTCCACCAATATTTGGATTTGTGTCCCTGTATAGACCCTGAAGTTCTAGCACTAGGATGTAGTCAGGCCATTTGGAGTTAAATGCGCTTGCTTTGTAGAAAATATTGATGTATTAACTTTGTTTTGTTTGTTTTTTTTTATTTGAGAGAGAGAATGAGAAAGAGAGAGCACAAGAGGGGGGAGGGTCAGAGGGAGAAGCAGACTCCCCGCTGAGCAGGGAGCCCGATGCGGGACTCCATCCCGGGACTCCAGGATCATGACCTGAGCCAAAGGCAGTCACTTAACCAACTGAGCCACCCAGGCGCCCGATGTGTTAACTTTGTATACAGTTCCTAAACAGCGTAGAATATCAGTAACATGCTTTCATATATATTTTGTAAAACAAAGGTCATCTTGTAGTGAAGAATCCTTTGGCTTGTGTGATTTGAGTAAAAAACCAGTTTTCCGTCATTTAAAAAAAAATGTAGGTTTCCCTAAAAGTCTCTATCATACTTGATTAAAAAAATAAAACTAGTTATCAATTTTTAATGATCTCAAAATAAAAGACATTAGGTTTCTCAGTTACATGGTATCAGTGTTCAGTGTTTTGGCCACAGTAGACCATGTTAGAGTTTATAGTAGGAAAGGAAGAGCTAGTGCTGTGTCTCCTGTCAGGAAACATTTATTGAGCACCACTGTATGCCAGGTAACACACCACATTCTGGGGAGGCAGGATTGAATGAGTCACAGCTCTAGCTCGAGAAGCTTCAAGAGTGAGTCAGATGATAAAAAGGAAAGAAAATAAAATGCAAAGAAAAAGAAAAGGTCCAGCACAGACATTGGGTGAGGGTAAAGGGATGTGGGGGAGGAGCGCTCTGAGAAGACCTCTGTAGACTGCGTGGCTTCTAAATTAAGATTTCTACTTCTTCTCAAGATCATTCCGAATTCAGTGTATAACTTTCCTTCAGCTACTTAAAATCCATACTTTGATAATCTTTCTAATATTAAGGCTTTCTTTTAATAGTGCTATGAATGTTTCCATGCTATATTTTCAGAAATAAACCAGAGTTAGAATTTTGTGACATGGAGCATTATTCGTTCTGAAATAAGATCCCTCGCTAACGCCCAGCCACCCGTGCAGTCGACAAGCATTGGAGCACGTACTCTGGCAAAGCACTCCTTGAGGGGTTGAAGATTTAGCAGTGAACGAGAGATGAAGTTTTACTCTCACGGAGCTTATTTATGTTCAGATGGGAGAGACAGTAAACAGCTAATGAATTAGAAATGAATATATTTAAAATGTCAAGTGGTAACCAATGCTGTGAAGAAAAACAAAGCACGATAAGGGAATGGGAAGTTCAGCCTCAGTGAGGAGTAAGAGCGCCAGCCTACCAGCCACTCAGAGAATCCCAGGGTGAGGCAGGAACTGAAAGAAGGTGGGTACGGCTGAAGGAGGACAAGGAGCAAAGGAGTGGGTGGCAGGGAATGCTGGAGACGCCGGTGGTGCTCAGGAGGCACCCTAAGGAGTCAGGGGAGGGCTGGGAGAGGGACAGGAGCGAACTTACTTTAAAAAGCTCACCGTGGAGACTGGACTGTAGGTGTAGGACGGTAGGCTGAGCAACCCGCGGGGATGCTGAGGGATCACAGTGCACGTGGCAAAAATGACCATATTTGGAATATATTTGGAAATGGACTGAGTATGGGGTGTAAGGGAAAGATTTCTCATCTTGACTCCAAGATATTTGGCCAGAGGAATCTGGTAAATGTTTGTGCCATATACTGAGACTGGGGAGTGGGTGGTTTTGGTAGTTTTTTTTTTTTTTTTTTTTTTTTTTTTTGAGGAATACAAGGGAGTTCTGTTTGGAAGTGTTTTAAGTTGGAGAGGCCTCATAGGCCTCTAAACTGAGATGTCAGGGAGGCAGTTAATTGGAAATGTAAATTGTAAAGTCACTACCAGCCTCCTAGGTCTGGGTAAAATCGCTTGGGGATGGGGGAGTGGAATAGATAGAAAAGGGAAGGTGTGCAGACTGTGCCCTGAGGCCAGGCAGTCAATATTTGGAGGTCAGGGAGGGGAGGCCAAGGACCCAGTGAGGTAAGAAGAGAACCTGGGGCTCAGGGAAGCCCCTGGAGTTGCCACTGGAGCTCTGGGGTGGGGGCTGAAATCTGCCCCAGGATTTGGCTAGAGGGTGCCCCTGGTGCCCCTGGCCAGAGCTGTTTTGATGAGTGACTAGACAGAAAGGCTGATTAGGATAGGTGCAGGTAAGGTGGAGAATGACAGACAAGGAGTCTAGACAACCCCTTTGAGGTTTTTTTGCTAAGAAGGAACAAAGAAATGAGACGGTAGCTGGAAGGGGTATGGGATCAGGTGAGGGGTTTGGGTTTTTATTTTATGATGGGTGATACAATGTGTTAATGAAGGTGATTTGATAGAAAAATTACTCTGCCAGGTATTACACGCAGTGCTTTACAGGTTTTATCTCATCGATTCTTCCTTGCCCCCCGTAGCGTCAGGGAGTGATGGTATCCCTGTTTCGAGGCTCAGGGTAGCTGGTACAGCCACACAGCTAGATTGCTAGGAGACTGTGGAGCCAGGACTTGGTCCCAGATCTTGCTCTTAATCCTCTGTGGAGAGATTATAGAATTTTCTCTAGAGCGCACTCTGATTCTTTTTTGTGGGAGATAACTTAGCCATTGCTCTGATGAGCATTAAAAAATGGAATGGTATGGGGCGCCTGGCTGGCTCAGTCAGTACAGCATGCAACTCTTGATCTTGCAGTTGCAAGTTCAAGCCCTACGTTGGGTGTAGAGATTATTTAAAAATAGAATCTTGGGGCGCCTGGGTGGCTCAGTCGTTAAGCGCCTGCCTTCGGCTCAGGTCATGATCCCGGGGTCCTGGGATGGAGCCCCGCATCGGGCTCCCTGCTCAGCAGGAAGCCTGCTTCTCCCTCTCCCACTCCCCCTGCTTGTGTTCCCTCTCTCGCTGTGTCTCTCTCTGTCAAATAAATAAATAAAATTTAAAATAAATAAATAAAAATAGAATCTTAAAAAAATAAATACTAGAATGGTAGACCAGGTATCCTCATGATTGTATGTTTGTGACATCTAAAGATCATTATACCATACAAGGAAGCATGGGTGACCTTGTGCTTTTCTTTGGGGGGGATACAGAGTGAGCACACAGGAGAGAGAGAGAGAATCTTAAGCAGTCTCCACGTGTACAACGCAGAGCCAGACACAGGGCTGGATCTCAAGACCCTGAGATCATGACCTGAGCTGAAATCAAGAGTCAGGCGCTTAACTGATTGAGCCACCCAGGCGCCTGTGTGCTTATTTTTTATAAAATGGGGTTTGCATACCTTTTTATCCTCTCCCCCTACCTCCAGTTTTGGATTTTTCAACAAATACTTATGTAAAGCCTGCTGTGTACAGGCCAGTTGTTTTTATGTCACATTGTAAGAATGGGAACCACCGCCGCAGTCATGCAAATTAGTATGTGCTGCCTTAAATCTCTTAACATTCCCTTTTTTTTTTTAAGATTTTATTTTTTTATTTGACAGAGAGAGCACGAGCACACACAAGCAGGGGGAGGTCAGGCAGAGGGAGAGGGAGAAGCAGGCTCCCCGCAGAGCAGGGAGCCTTATGTGGGGCTCAATCCTAGGACCCTGGGATCATGACCTGAGCTGAAGGCAGACGCTTAACTAACTGAGCCACCCAGGCGCCCCTCTTAACATTCCTTCGGTTTCCCATCCCTTGGCCCCTTGATAAGATGTTCTGCCACAATATTTGCTCTAAGCAAATGCTTCTGGCTTTGCATCCTGAGACGTTGATGGTTGCATACCCCTAACCTGGCCTCTCATCCTTCCCAGCCCACCCTGAACATTACTCAGGAGATTCACCTTATCTCTCGTCCTACTTGGAGCCTTCTGCGGCTCCTGCCTAGTGACCCTGGGGATAAAGTCCTGTCCCTCTTGGTAGCGTGGCCCCACCTCTTTAGCTTTCATCAGATTCATAGGGGTCTAGGACCCTCACAAAGGTTAAGAAACATTGTCCTGTGATAGGTTATATTTCTCTCATCCAGTTTTGATACTGTTCTGTTCTACTGAGCGTTGTATGTGTGTATCTTGTTCTCTCTCTCTTTTTTTTTTAAGATTTTATTTATTTATTTGACAGAGAGAGACACAGTGAGAGAGGGAACACAAGCAGGGGCAGTGGGAGAGGGAGAAGCAGGTTTCCCGCGGAGCAGGGAGCCCGATGTAGGGCTCGATCCCAGGACCCTGGGATCATGACCTGAGCCGAAGGCAGATGCTTAACGACTGAGCCACCCAGCTGCCCCTGTATCTTGTTTTCATAGTGAGACTGTATACTCCAGTTGGGAGACTCCTGTTTTTATTTCTTTCATAGCCCCTCAAAGGTCTAGCATGGTATTGGATAAGTGTTGGGTATTATTGCACAGAAAGAAGTTGTGTACGTATATGTTACTGACAAATTTATGTATAGGGAAATTTTGACAAGCAGGTAAAAAGCCTAGCAAACTTTTTTTTTTCTTTTAAAGATTTTACTTATGTATTTGAGAGAGAGAACAAGCAGAGGGAGAGGGAGAAGCAGGCTCCCTGCTGAGCAGGGCGCCGGAAGCAGGGCCTCAATCCCAGGATCCTGGGATTACAACCTGAGCCAAAGGCAGACGCTTAACCGACTCGCTACCCAGGCACCCCCCCTAGCAAACTTTTTAAATTGCAGTCCTGAAATGTGTGGATTTTTTGCTTGGAAGTGTGGAGTGAGAGTTTTACACACATTAAACATGGTGTACCCCAGAATGGTGCCTTACGAAATGTGTGGATTTTTTGCTTGGAAGTGTGGAGTGAGCTGAGTTTTACACACATTAAACATGGTGTACCCCAGAATGGTGCCTTACCAAATAGAATTCAGTAAACCAGTTAACTAGGTGCTAATTAGCCACTCCTGTGTAAATATCAGAAAAAAACTAAATGAATCACTCCATAATTTTATAATTCCCTGACTTCTCTTAGCTGTTATTATTCTCCAAACTCTGCTTTTAGTCAGTTTTTGAGTAAAAATAAAAGTCTATGTCTTAGTAAAAATGAATTGAAAGTGACGGTTCCCTTTTAAAGCTAATGAGTTTGTGGACTTAAACTCTCCAGTGTTTAGCTAAATAAAGGTTAACAGAGTACTTAACCACCCAATGCCAGATTAGCACAGTGTTTATCAATCTTTACTTACCCTTTTGACAGAACAAAGGGTTTTAAATACTTTCTGAGCTGAATCTAGGATGTTAGGGATCAAAGAGATTCTTGAGAACAGTTAGGTGTCCCCACATGTACAGTGGTGGTCCATAAGCAGAACTTGACCCACAGATACTTGGTTAGACCAAAGGAGTGACTGTCCCCTTTGAAAAGGACATGTATTCTCCAGTTCACCTCAGTTCTTAATACTCCCTATTTTAAGCCAGACATTAAAGAAAATTTGTAAAGCCTTCCTACTCTTCTCACTAATTTTCTTTTGTTCTTTGGAAACTAGTTACCTCATAAGATAGGTTATTTATCTCAACACGTGATGATTTGTTGTAGTTAGTTTTAAATGAATTAAATATTTTTTAAATTTCTCAGTTTTGATTTCTGATTTGGCAGATATCAATAGCTGTAACCCACATAGACAAAGACTCTTTGAAGTCTTCAATAATTTTTAAGAGAGTATAAAGGGGTCTTAAGACCAAAAAATTTGAGAACTGCTGTTCAAATGGAATGAATGCTTATTGTAATTAATCAGTATATGGTATAGTTATTCTGATATTTATATATATGTTCCAACTCCCGCTTGGAATATTTTTTGACTACCTAATAGATATTAGCCAATCCTAAGTTTTTGATTTTTTAAACTTTTTTTTTTTAAGTAGGCTCCACGCCCAGCGTGGGGCCCAACACAGGGCTTGAACTCACGACCCGGAGATCAAAACCTGAGCTGAGATCAAGTGTTGGATGCCTAACCAACTGAGCCACCCAGGCGCCCCTTAAATGGTTTCTGAATCCTGTTTTATAGCTTGAATCAAATTGAATGATCCTATAATGTCAGTACTGCAAGAACTGTACACTGCTTTGTCCTGTGTGGTGCTCTCTGACTGTTCCAAATGCTAACCTAAAATAAGTTGAACTGATTCTTTATTTCTTTGGTTCAGTTGTGTACATGGGCTTTAACTGAATGTCTAATCCAATAGAAATGTCTGTTGGAAGTATAGGATTAAATAATAGGATATTTTTCCCTATTTCACAAGTAGAAATCAGACATCAGAAAAATATAACTTGAGGGGCACCTTGGTGGCTCAGTTGTTAAGCATCTGCCTTCGGCTCAGGTCATGATCCCAGGGTCCTGGGATCGAGCCCCGTGTTGGGCTCCCTGCTCAGTGGGAAGCCTGCTTCTCCCTCTCCCACCCCCCCTGCTTGTGTTCCTGCTCTCACTCTCTCTCTGTCAAATAAATAAAAAATCTTAAAAAAAAAAAGTATATATATATATATATATATATATATATATATATATATATATATATAAAAAACTTGAATTCACTATTTGAAACTAATACAATGAGCTTGTGATCTTTGGATTAGGATTCCCTAATCAGATCTGGTTGTTAATGAAGAGGTAATATTTCCAGCCACAAAGTTTTGCTAAAGTTTACAAGAGAAATAGTCATATCAGAAATAGTTAATCCAGCCTGATTTAAATACCTGACACAAGAAGGCACATTTTTCATCTTTCCAAAAAGAGCAACTTGAAATAGAGGTCACACACAGAGCTTCCATTCAGTAAGGAAGGGCTTAGCTATGGCAGTCGTTGTGCTTTGCCATTGTGCATTTGTCTTAAACAAGTTTTAATAATATTAAAAAACATGGATCACTTAAAATTAGTCACTTAGGGAAAACCATTAAATGAGATTCCTACTCATATGAGTGAGGCCCTGAGAAGGTAAGGGAGCTTGATGGGTATCTGGGGGAAGAGCGTCCCAGGCAAAGGGAACAGCAAATGTGAAAGCCCAGACATAGGACCTTGTCTCGAGTATAGTTGGCATAGTTCCTAAGTGTTCTGTTTTGCAGATAATGAGGTCATGGTAAAAGAAATCAGAAAATACAGAAAAGGTAGGGGATGGGGATTAAAGAGTACACTTACCATGATGAAAAAAAATAAAATGATTAAAAAAAGAAAATGCAGGAAAGGGGTTGGAATCACCCATAATCCTGGCACCTAGAGATAACCGCTGTTACTGTCTTGGTCTCTAACCTTTTCAACTTTGTTAAGCTTCTTTTAAAATGTCACCTAGCATCTGTGTTAGTTTCCTAGGGCTGCTGTAACAGTACCACACACTGGGTGGCTTACACAACAGGAATTTATTTGCTTACAGCTCTGGAGGCTAGAAGTCCAAGCTCAAGGTGTCAACAGGTTTATTTCTTCTGAAGCCTCTCTCCTTGGCTTGCAGAGGGCTGCCCTCCCCCTGTGTCCTTACACAGTCTTTCTCCATGCACTCGTGCATCCCTGTTGTTTCTTTGTGTGTCTGAATTTCCTCTTATAAGGACACCAGTCAAATTGGATTAGGGCTCATCCTAATGGACTCATTTTATTTTTCATTTATATATGTGTGTGTGTGTGTGTGTGTGTGTATTGTTTTGTTTTGTTTTTTTTTTAAAAAGCATGCACACGGGGGGTGGGGGGGAGGGTAGAGGGAGAATCCCAAGCAAGCTCCCCGCCCAGCGAGGAGCCCCACATAGAGCTCGATCTCATGACTCCAAGATCATGACCCCAGCCAAAAGAGTCAGACACTCAACTGAGTACTCAGGAGCCCCTTTTATTTATATTTTTTAAAAGATTTTATTTGTGTGTGTGTGTGTGTGTTTAAGTAAACCACCTCCAACATGGAGCTTCAAATCACAACCCCAAGATCAAGAGTCACATGCCCTACCTTCTGGGCCAGCCAGGTGCCCCGATGGACTCATTTTAACTTAATCACCCCTTTAAAGGCTTTATTTCCAAATACTATCATGTTCTGAGGTGCTAGCAGTTAGGGCTTCAACATATGAATTTTCAAGGACACAATTCAGCGTATTACACCATCTGTGATACGTATCAGTCTCCTCTCCGTATGGTTCTGTGTTCCTTTGGTATTCATTTTCGTTCGTGCAGGCTTACACATTAAGCAGTAGTCACAGCAATAGTTCTACGAGGTGAACCCCCTCCCTGCTCTGCTGCCCAGGCAAATTAGTTAGGATTACTAAGATTCAGATTTAACTCTCTCTGGACAAAAGACATTGTATTGTCTGGCATTTTGCTTATAACATCACAAACATCCTTTAGTTTTGTGTTTGCTAGAGAACACAATCCAGTATAGCTGAATAATCCAGTTGACTATTTAGATTAAAAATGCCAGTCTTTGGGCGCCTGGGGGGCTCAGTCAGTTAAGCGTGTGCCTTCCGCTCAGGTCATGACCCCAGGGTCCTGGGATCGAGTCCCGTGTCGGGCTCCCTGCTCAATGGGGAGTCTGCTTCTCCTTCTACCTTTCCCCCCTGCTCGTGATCTCTCTCTCTCTCAAATAGATAAATAAAATCTTTTTTAAAAATGCCAGTGTTTTACAAATGAGCCATTCAAGTATGCTTTCCAGTTTATTCTGTTTCCTTTAAAGTACTATCTGTGTCATTTACTCTTATCTTCAATCAACCGACTCTTTTGCTTATATTTATGGTAAAAGGAAATTTTTTACCATCATTGTACATGGGAAGTTAGTATAGTATTACTTGCCTTAAATTATTCTTAAAAATGAATACAGAACTATAAAGTGAAGTGTTCACTTATTGAATAGCCACCTAAAATTCTCTAATGTACCACTAGCAACTCCACCCTTCCACTTGCTCAGACAAAAGCCTGGAAGCCAGAGTAGTTGACTACTCTTCTTTCGTGCTTCTCAGGCAGTCTGGCAGCAAATCTTACCAGTGTATACCTCCCAAATATCTGAAATTGTACTATTTTTCACCACCTTCACTGGTCCAAGCCATATTTTCTTTTGCCAGGATTATTACAATAGGCTGTAGCTCCCTTCACTGGAGTCTGTACACAGCAGTCAGAGGGATCCTATTTAAAAAAGCAAGTCAGATCCCGTCACTCCTCTGTTCACAACTCCAGTGTCTTCTCAGGTCAGTAATAGTTGGACTCCTTAACCATCCACTGCTCTTCCATCTCACTGACCCGCTTCTAGCTGAATTGGGATCTATCTTGCTGTTCTTTGACATTCCAGGCAAAGTCTTACCTGAGGGTCTTAGCACTTGCTGTTTCTTCGTTGGAAGACTCTCCCCTCAGCTATGCATAGGTCATGCTCCTTCACGTCAGGTCTTTACTCATGACACCTGGTCGCAGTAAGGCTTTCCTTGATCACCCCATTTAAAATTGTAGCTACTCCCCCTACTCCTGCTCCAGAACTCCACCAGCTGTCATCCTATATAATTCGTATTTTTGTTTTGTGATTATATGTTTCCCATTAGAATGTAAGCTCCACGAGGGCAGGCATTTTTGTTTTGTTCACTGCTTATTCCCCATTGCCTAGAAAAGTTCCCGACCTATAGCAGATGCTCAGGTATTTACTCCAGTTGAATATACAGCAGCAGGAGTCCCACCTTGGGAAACAATGAGCTATAATGGGAACACCTCCCAGTCTGGAGTCCCTCCGGTGGGTTTTTCTCCACGGCTACGTGGTAAGTGCTACTCGCCTCAGGGAGTCTGGCCAGTTGGAGGCTCAGCATTCAAGGCAAAAGAGAGCTTATAATTTGTCTGAAATTGAGTTTTTTTTCCAAGAGGTGATTGTTCAAATGCCAGGGAGGGAGGTGGAGGAGGGGAGAGGCAGGTAGGATTGGTTGGGAGCGCATCCCTGGGAGAGTTGCTTGGTGCCCAAGCACAGGAAGAAAATTGCTCTCCCTGCCCTCCCACAGCCTCGTCCCCCACCTGGCCCCAATGCTTCGGTTCTGTTCTGGAAAACACCCAGAAATGGCTCAAGCCTCAATCTGAACTCAGGTATAGTAGCTTGAACCTATGAGATGTGTTTGTCTGATTTCTTCCGTGAGCTACTTGCCAGGCTTTGGGATTTTTTGGAAACAAGTAAATCAGAGAATGAACGCCCTCTTTCGGCTTTTTCATAAGAGAGAAACTATGGCTTAAGTAATTGAAAATTTTATCCTTGGCGCCTTCAGTTGACTCTTAGCTGATCAAGAGGATACCGTGTTTATTTCATGTAGCCGTGGCGGCTGGCTCTTCCTCCTGAGGTAGTTTGAGTGTCATTCCAACAAATGCACACACCCTTAGCCTCAGAAATGTGTAATAAGAATGAAACAAAAGCAGTAGCCTCTTCTCTTCCAAGGCACTTACTACTCATGATACCAATATTGGTGGTTTTCATCTGTTATGGACCCAAATTGATCAACATTTTGACACGTAAACTCTTGATGAAGTTTATCAAAGCTGTGGGGCTAGGGTTGGGGGGGGGTAGTCTTTCTAGACTTGATTCAGTGGTCACTTCACCTGAAATAAAACCACGTGGCCCTTCCTTGTGGGCGCGCTGGTCAGTACCGGAAGCTCTGTAAGCAAGTTTGAGGGACGACGACTTTCAGCCATTTTTTGCATGTTAGCATCTTTATTTCCATTTAGTAATAACGAGCAGCCAGATCTAGCCTTACAGGTTCCCCTGGAGTTGCTAGTATCTTGAATTTCTTTCCATTTATTTTAGGAGTAAAAGTCCCTCGCAATTTTCGACTGTTGGAAGAACTGGAAGAAGGCCAGAAAGGAGTAGGAGATGGCACAGTTAGCTGGGGTCTAGAAGATGACGAAGACATGACACTTACAAGATGGACAGGGATGATAATTGGGCCTCCAAGAGTAAGCGTCGAGCTACGGCTATAAATGTCAATGTCTTAAATTCACTGTGCCTCCTTTTAAGAAATATTAGCCTTATCACGGAAAAAACTCACCAATGGTATATTTTCTGAAATGTGGCTATTCTTTTTTGACCAGTTTCAGTTTATATATTTGAACCTCCTCTGATGCTGTTTAATCCCTCTACATGGTAAGCAAAAACCTGTTTAGACTCATAGTGTGAATTTACATGGCAATGTAGACAGGGAGGTGTGAGGTCCTTGCACCCTCACGTGTACTTAAGAACAAACTCTTGGGCTTATCAAATAATAAGTCTCCAGATACAGCCAGTGTTCTGAAGACAGCGTCCAAATGAACTTTGGAAAGCCTTCATGGTTGTGGTTTTCATTCACGGTTTCCCGGGTCTACCACGCACCCATATCCTAATTAATCGGGCTGTTCAGCAAAGGCGATTGCCTGTCTGGTTGGCACTGGTCTCTTGCAGCACTGTGAGACCCAGAGGCCTTTGCATAGAAGACAGAAGACAATGGGGATGAGAAAATTGACCTCTCTTTTAGAGCTTCGTGATTTGTGAGAGTTCCCAGGCTTCATAATGCCAGCTAACTTTTTAGTGTACATAGTAAAACCCCCAAGAAATGTCATTGAATTCTCACAAGAACCTGTTGTTAGGGGCTACTACTGTGTCATCACATCCCATTTTACAGGTGAGGAAACAGACTCAGAGAAGTAAAGTTACTTGCCCAAAGTCACATAGCTGATAATTCCCAAGGGGGTTCTGACTCCGGAACCTGTGCTCCTAACCCTGTGCTACATTATCTCCTTTCTGTTTAGATTTTGAGATTTCATTTGTTCCCATTATAGAATTAGCTAGAATGTTAAGTAGTAATATGAGGTAGGAGTACAGAAATAGATTCCCGTGATGTGACACTTGTTTCAGACAATGGGAGATTCTGCCTGAATGTAGCAGGACCTTTCCTGTGTGTGCTTGTGCTCGAAGATGATGGTGGCCATGCATTCTTTTCACTGCGTGCACAGGCTCTACACCAGCTCTGAGGGAAGTAGAAAGACATGTGGGATGTGGCCCCGGCTGAAACAAGGTCATGCTCATTAAGTGTTAGGAAAATCTGCTGTTCATCTTGGACCGTCGTAAACACTCTGGTGAATGACTGGCTTTGCCATTTAACGTTACCTCTTGAGTCATCTTTGATCCCATGGTTTTGTTTTTTGGGTTAAAGAAAAATATTCAATTTGCTGTTTTTATTCATTTCCTTATCTTTTTAAAAAAAATCTCTGAAAACCAGCATTTCTGGATCTACTAAATGCTGGGGAAAACTTGATCTAGAAAGCTTGTTTCTTCGTGGAGATCATTTCTTGCCATCTCTGGAAAGTCCACTGTGTGGTGATGGCTTCCTTCACTGCATTTCTTCTCTGCCTAAGAATGGTTCAGGTTTCTTGAGGATGAGAACCATTCTTCCCTCCTCCTAAGTCACCAGAGCACCTGGAAATGACTCAGCATAGGGTAGTTGTTCAATAGATTTGTTCATTAGCAGACTGATTTTCAGGTTCTAACAAATTAAGAATGAACCAGTGTACAACATTGCGAATACACTAAATACCACTGAATTATACACTTCAACAAATGAACAAACAAAATGAACCACCAGATTCCACTGGAAATATTTTGTTCTACCTACAACACCTTGGATTACCCTGGGTTTCATTTTAACTCTTTCCACAGGGGGCTCCCTTTTAATGAGCGGCTACAGTATGCAAGGTGCTTTCCACACGTTCTTTATACATATATGTATATGGTAGCTCTACTGAGATGTAATTCACATATTGTAGAATCCACTTACTGTAGAATACACTTGTAAAGTATACCATTCGGTGGTTTTTGTTATATTCAGAATTGTGCAACTGTCACTAATTTCAGAACATTTTCATTACCCCAGAGAGAAACCTCCTTCCCCATTGGCAGTTGCTCCCAATCTGTCCCCCACCCCGCTCCCTCACCTTTGACCACCACTCATTTACTCTGTCCCTATGAATTTGTCTGTTCTGGACATTTCATATAAATGGAATCACACAACATGTGGTCTTTTGTGGTAGCTTTTACTGTTTTCAAGGTTCATACATGTTCTAGCACTTACCAGTAGTTCATTCCTTTTTATGGCTGAATAATATTCCATTGTGTAGATAGACCGTATTTTCTTTATCCATTAACTAGCTGGTAGATATTTGGATTTTTTCCATTTTTGTGCCTATTATGAATAATGCTGCTATGAATATTTGTGTACAGGTTTTTGTATGGACATATGTTTTCATTTCTCTTAGGTGTATACCTAGGAGTTGAACCATCTGGATCATATGGTAACTTTATGTTTAACATTTTAAATAACGGTCAGACTGTTTTCCCAAGCGGCTACACCAGTTTATGTTTCCACTAGCAGTACGTGAGGGTTTCTGCTTCTCCACACCCTCACCAATGCTTGTCACTGACTGTTTTTTTTACCCCTATAGTTATGCTTGCCCTGGCTCCCCAAGGTTAAAAGCAAAGAAGAAAACTGTCTGCTTCTAGGTGCTTCCTGTGACCAGTCTGCTTTATGACTAACATACAAGGTGTATGCTGGGCCTCTGGAATATCAGCATAATTATTAAAGTATCTAAATAGAGCACTTGAGTAACTCATCTGCCTATTGTATTTTTGTGACTGTATAACTCAAAATCCTCCATCAAAAGTGATCCAGCAATTCTAGGAATTTACTCAGCTTTTTTTAATGTGTTACCCAAAGGCCTGTATGTACGGTTACTGAATGCAGTGTTTTCAGTAGTAGCAAAATACTGGAAACCACCTCAGAGTCTTCCAGTGGACCATAGTATGTACTGTTTAGCTGTTGAAAAGAAAGAGACAGAGATAATGTGTGCTGAAATGGAATGATTTCCGTGATATTTAAGTGAAAAAAGGTACAAAGCAGTATAGGATATGCTGCCACTGGGGTGGGGAGGAGTGGGGGGCAGAGGAAGAAGTCATACATATACTTGTGCTTCTTTGTGTTTGCAGTACTTCGGGGGGAACATGAAAGAAGTTGGTGACAGTGGTTGCCTTCTTCAAAAGGGATCTAGCTAGCTGGGACCAGGGTGGAAAGGAGACTTATTTTTTTACCATATACCTTTTCTGTACTCTGAGTTGCTTTAATTATATGTGTGTTAGCTATTTGATTTTTTTTTTTTTTTTAAGAAAGCAAGTTCTCCAAACCTAAAAGTAAGTTTCTCATCCAAGTGCCCTTTGCAGAATTCTGGCAAATGTCCAGTTGTCCACAGCATTAGATGTGGATTATTTCTACTCTGACCCCAGCGGCGCTAAGAATAGCCAGGTTACAGAGCATTTTCTCAGCTTCAGCGCTATTGACATCTTGAGCTGGATCATTCTTTGTTGTGGGGCTGTGCTGTGCATTGTGGGATTAGCAGCATCCCTGGTCTCTGCTCACCAGATACCAGTAGCACCTCCCTCCCCCAGTTGTGACAGCCATTAATGTCTCCAGATGTTGCCTAATTCCCACCCCACCCTGAGGGGGGTGGGCAGAAATTGCTGTGGTTGAGAAACACTGTGTCTCTGGGGTTGTCCAAGATAATGTTTTTAGGTGCGGGTTAGAGCATAGGTGTGTGTTTATACACGTACTTATCTAAAAATACTGTATGCATGCTTAAGAACAAAACATAATTACAGGAATGTGTGAGGTAAAAGGAGGGTGATCCTTCCCCCATTTCATTATACTCCCCACAGAATGAGTGTGTTTCTACCGGCTTTTGCTTTGGGTGCACAAACATAAGTATATATCCTTTTTAATAAAAATGAGACCTTGCTATGCATAATGTTTTGTAACTTCATTTTTTTCACTTAACAGATGGTTAACAGATGGTGGATGTCTTTCCATATCAGTGCATATTGATCTCTTTTTAAAAAGCTTTATGTGGCATGTCTGATACATGAATATATCCTCATAAAAATTCTCAAACAATACAGAGTATGTAAAGTAAGAAGTTCACTTTGTTCCCCTTAACTCTGTGTTAGTCAGGAAAAGAGAAACCATGCTATGTATTTCAACAGAGAGAATTTAATATAGGAAGTTGATCAAATTAGTATTGCCCTGAAAAAGCAGAGAAGGCACACTGTGGGACCACAGAGATAACACTGCAGGAAACAACAGCTTAGCCCTGGGGCTGGGAGGACATTGGAGGGGGCACAGCCATCAGAACCGAGCACCGGGAGGAGTGGTCCCAGGAGGCAGTGACAATGTTGGGGACACTGAAAGACACTGGAAACCAGAGCAGCTCTCATGGCCTAGATGAGGGGCGCACGCAGGCTGACGTGACAGGAACAGAAAGCGAATGGAAAAGAATAAGTGCTTCCTTTCTCCTGTGTATTTTATATTAGGATTGTGTGGTTAGCTGGACAATTTAGTCTTTCGGTTCTAGAATATTCTAAGTGGCACTAGCATTGACTTGGAGAAATGAATAGTTAATGTTGCCTGAAGACTGGTCTGGTGGCTCACTCAGCAGGATACCCTGACGGGTGGCAAGAGGGAGAGGCTCTGTACAGAGGAAAATTGTGTCTTGTCACCGTCTGGAGGGGTGTGCAGGTGCCCACTTAAGCTCCAAGCCCAACTTCCTCAGCTCTGCTTTTGGATACTGGGGCTGGGACTCTGCAAACTACAGGTTTCCTTTGCCAGCTGGTGCCCTATTAGGTTCCTCCAGTCAGGGACACAGGAGAGCGCCTGAGAGGCAAGGAGAAGGGACTTGCTTCTGCTTGTTTGCCTGTTCTTTCTGCGCCACTCTGGTAATGGCCCTTCATCCCGGCATCAGCAGTGGGTACCAGCCTCCAGCTCTGGGGGGCACTCCCAGAGCCGGCCTGCAGCACCCCTCCTCAGAGGTCTGAGTTCATCTCTAGAGACCTCTGGCCCTGAGCCTCTAGGTCTGAAAAACTGGCTTATTCCCTTGGTTCCCCCAGCCTTAAGGGGTGCCACCTGTTTTCTGCAGGTTACCCCTGTGTTAGCTCAGGTTCCCTTTTTGTGTTTTCAGTCCGGTGACACCTGTTTAACCAATTTCCTATGTTAAATTCTCTGTTAAAATGCCTAGTGTTCTGTCTTGTCTCCTGGCTTATCCCTAACTGCCATATCCCTGCTCTCCAGATGAACTGTGAGCAGCATCCAGTCCATCTCCTTCCACACCTCTTCCTGTGCATTTTCCTCCCTGTCTTCGTCCAGAGCCATATAGACTTTCACTTTTTGAAGGGCCCACACCTTGTTCTCACACAGCACATGCCCACCTTGGATAGCGCACATAAGTTAAGTACGCCTGCGCAAGATTTCACTTGAGTAGCGGTCATCTGGTTGACCTGAGTCACCTTTTTATATACTGACAGTTTGTGATTTTCTCGTTTTTGCAACCAGTACCTTTTCCTTTTGTCATATCTCCTACATTTTAAAGGTACATTTATTTCACAATACTTTTAGACTTACAGAAAAAGTGGAAGGGTAGTAGGGAAAGTTCCATGTGTACCCCTCCCCCAGTTTCCCCTGTTGTTAGCATCTTATATTGGGATAGTACATTTGTGACCACCAGTGGCCCCATATTGATGCATTACTATTAACTAAAGTCCATATCTTATTCAGGTGTTCTTAGCTTTTACCTTGTGTGTATTTTCTATTCCAGAATCCTATCTGAGATACTACATTATATTTTTATTGTCATATCCTGGGCTTCTCGTGGCTGTGACAATTTCAGGTTTTTCTTGGTTTTGTTGCCCTTGACAATTTTGAGGCATACTGGTTAGGTATTTTGTAGAATGTCTGTATTGGAATTTATCTGACATTTTTCATCATGATTCGGCTGGGATTCTCGTGTATATATTTTAGGCCCAGGAAAAGTTTGTCATCTTTAGGCTGCGGCCTGTAGTGTCTAGTGGATGAAACAACGTGTGTGCACATTAATGTAGGCTCAGTTGGAGGGGGGTGTCTGTCTGCTTTTATAGGTTGTACATATTCTGCAACTGGCTGGCTGTACCAAGACCCATGTCTTGGCAGTCTTTCCATGTATGTGTCTGGGCCTCAGCCTTTGAAAAGGCTACAAAGTATCCAATTTTAGGAATATGCCATATTTGTTCAGTCAGTCCCTTGCAGGTGGACATTTAGATTGTTTGTAGTTATTTTTGCTATTGCAGATGATGCTTCACTTTTTTTTTTTAATGCTTCACATTTTTGTGCATAAGTACAAGTCTGCCTGTAGGAAGTTCCTAGAAATAGTCTTGCTGGTTTAAGCATGCCTGTTTCACATTTTGATAGGCACTGCCAGATTGCCCCGTGAAGCTCAAGCCACGTCAATAAAGTGGAAAGTGTTTCATGATCAGATAATGAATCTTGAGAAGTGTTCCTCATAGACAGAATGCTCTAGCAGTTCTTCTTCAGGCATAATTCCTTTCTTCGGTAAAACCTTTTTACAAAGCAGGTCTTGGAACACTAGTAAACAAAACAACAGAAGAAAACCAGAACCCTGTTTTCTACAGAAGTCTTGCTTTGTACTTTTTAATGATCCTTCAGGTGTCTTTATGTTCACTTGACGAGGCATTTTTTACTGTGTTCCAGTGAAGTTGCCAGTTGAACATCAATGGTCAGAAATTTGGTATTTTTTGCCTTCTAAGAAGTTAATCATAGAATGCACATTTTTAAATTAGACTTCATAGTGTCAAAAGTGATAAGATTTAAAATATGTAATAATCAGAATCCTGTTACCGAGCTGCTCACCTTCTTAGCCATTTTGATGCTGTTGTTAATAGAATGATTAGTGAAATTTTTTTGAGACTGATAAGCCACAAAGCATACTGGCAGGTGAATACATTGGTGCATCAGAACCTCCAAAATGTGATACCGAATATTTTTTAAAAGACTTACTGATTTTGATACTTACCACAAGCCCATGCCCCCAGGGACTATTTTATATAAGAAATTCTATCTGAATTGTGTGACAAAACCATTGAGTATGAATGTAGGACAGACATCCAGAGATGAACTTGGGATCCATGCAGTCAACAGATACTGCCGAGTGCATGGTTGCTGATGGAGACTGTGCTAGGTGCTGAATATATAGACCTTTTATCATATTTTCCATAAATCCCTGTTTGCTTCCTTCTTGTCGTGTTGACGCAGTGAATTTTTGTCTTCTGAGGGAGCACCTTAGTTGCAGCAAGCTATTCATTTTATAAACTTGCAAAGAGCAATATTTGAGTCAAGTAACATTTGAGTACCAGTTCTGTTGAGGCCCCCACCCTCCTTGTTCTTAGTTTATCAAGGGAGGTCTGACAGAAGACTTCAGATGGGGAGTCAGGAGGACTTCTGAGAAGAAGGTGCCCTTGAGCCAAAGAGCTACAGGATGGACACAGAACAGCAACTGGTGTTGGGGCCCCAAGGTAGAGAGAAGTTGGGGCTAGATGGAGAGGAAGAAGAAGAAACAAGAGGAAGGCGGGGGTGCGCAGGGTCCAATCCAAGAACATGGGCTTCCTTCTCGGGTCACTAGCTGCCATTGGAGGGGTTAAGTTCTTGGTTTTGAAAGATCAGCCAGGCTGCTGTATGGAGAACAGATTGTAGGGGGAGCAAGAAAGAGCAGAGATGTGGGGTGATTGAGACGAGGGGCATGGTAGAGGGAAGTGGGTGGGTGTGGGATCGTCTTGGAGGTGGAAGCTAAAACCTTTTGATTAGAAGGTAGGGGGTAAGAGAAAAGGGAATTGTGGCTGGCTGCTAGGTTTTGCTTTAACTAACTGCTAGGTGGTGGTGCCATTTATAAAGGAAGAAGAGAGGAAGAACAGGTTGAGGGTGGGTGGAAATCCAGAACTGAGTTTAGGTTTGTCACAGTTTGGAGTACCTGTTAAGTGGATGTGAAAGGTTTCTATGGCTGTATTATGAATGCCTTCTGAATCTTAAAATATGTTCCAGTTTTTTTCTTAGGGCTAGACCACTGTTTAGATGGAATGTTTTCAAGGATTGAAATCACATCTTCTGTAATTGATTCCCCCCAAAGACAGCTAGATGTCGCTGTTTACACAGGAGCCGTTACTTGTGCAGGTGGCACTGAGGAAGGCAGGAGCACTGGTGCCCTGGACGGGGACCCATTGGAGGGTGGGTTGCCCTGCCTTCGAGGGGGCCAACCTAATGGGGACACGTCACCTTTCAGGGTGGTCTTTAGACACGTAAATGATAACATTGCCACTTCATGTAGGACAGAAAGCTGAGGACTAACCTGTGTGATGACTGAACTGGGTGACGTTTGAGCAGGTGATGCTTGAGCTGGGTCTTGATGGATGTGCAGTAGTTCGGGGGGGGGGGGGCAGGGCGCTCTAGGCAGATGGAACAGCCGCTACCGACAGCACAATTTCTGCTCATCGGGTGGAAGTTAAGGGAAAAGTTCATTGCCGTGGGGGATTGGACTTTCCAGTTTTTTCGACAGAGCCGCGGTTGGCGTTTGAAGAAGGACAGTCTTTTCCTCTGCGGGCCTGGCATCCGTGGCTGCCCGCCTCACCCACTGCGTGCTGTAATCTCTCAGGTCGATGTAAAGCCTGCAGGGAGAGATGGTGCGGCACACAGCCCCAGAGTAATGAGGTGGTGGGAAAGCGGCCCTCGTATCTGCACCCACACCCCCTAACTTGTGTTTCATTTTGAAGTTCTTCTAAAGAGCCGCCTGTTCTGTGCTTTGCACATGGTGGTAGTGAATGCATTGGCTGATGACCCTGGTGTGAGTAAACGTTTAGTGTGGCTTCCCAGAGTAAAGAATGCCTCTTACACAGCATTGCCCAGAGCACAGGACGGGTCTGCAAAGTAGAGAAATTAGTGTACAAACAAGTCCATCTGGTTGGACTTACATAACACTAACTTGAAATTTCAGTGATACTGTTGTAAATTTTCTTTGGATTCCCCCGAGATAAGAGTTCGTAGACACTAGTGTGGGGACTAGTTACTACTGACTTCACGGGTAACAGGTAGACAGCCTCTGTGTAGAGGAAGCACGTGCACCAGTTCTGCAGGCAGGAATAAATGGGGTTTCAAAAGATCTGCCTTTGAATTCACAGTTTGTAATTGCCTGACGTCTCTGTACCTTTTTTTTCCAGACAATTTATGAAAACCGAATATACAGCCTTAAAATAGAATGTGGACCTAAATACCCAGAAGCACCCCCCTTTGTAAGATTTGTAACAAAAATTAATATGAATGGAGTTAATAGTTCTAATGGAGTGGTAAGTTGTTTTTCCTGCCCATACTTGTTCCTTTGGGTTGAGAAATGCTTTGTACTTAAACATCAGGGGCGCTGTGGCCCTAAGTCCATATATTTCTTGGTGGTTTGATGCTGAAATATACTGCAGTATGAACATACGCAGACTCGGGGTGAGGGCCTGTTCCCCAGCTATATTTAAATCATCGTTCGTGCCACACTCACTCCGGGCCAACACCGTGCGGCTCTCTTGAGATAGGAGCTCATTCTGTCTTCATGATGCACCCTCATGAAGTAGAGATGGGGAGCCTGCGGCACAGGGCTGCAAAGTCCTGTCCAGGGTCATACTCATACTTCCCGAGCCTTACTTACGATACATGCTATTTTTTCTCCTTTAATGGCCTTGCTTTTTAAATTTATTTTTATTACCATAAATGGAAAACCAGTCTCACTTGACATAAGAAGGCAGTAGTGGCAGTAGTAAATACTACAAAATCGAAGTGATGCTAATAAATTCTTCCTCCATAGGTTTCTTGCCAAAGGCGTTGAGCCTTTGAGACCTGTTCTCTTGTTCAAAGGGGAGATCAGCGAGCGTTGAAGGGTTTTACACGTTAAGCATCATGTGAGCTAAGCCTTTGTTTTGAGATATTCAGAAGACTTGAAAGAAAAGCAAAAAAGAGATGAGCCTTGTTGCTGTGTGTTCAGTGTTTCATGTTGCATCTGAGTTCCACCAAAAGTCCTGAACCCAGAACTCGACCCACACTTTGGGAGATTTCTTTTGGGAATTGCTGCACAAACTTGAGAGTGTGACTCGGAGGCAGGTCCTTGTCACAAGAGCGTGGATCTGGGCCACCGCTCGCCTTTGCTCCTTACTGCCCTGTGCGCCGTTAGCATCCACCACCTGGGTGTGGCGTTGAGAAAGGACCCTGAGCCATAGCAGCCCGTCCAGGAGAGCAGGTCACTGTTCTAGAGCCAGCTGGACTCTTGCCAAGTGTCAGGGCCGTTTCTCTAAGGGTGGCTTTACTTATCCATAGTTTCCTTCTCCCAAATGGTGAGGGTTTGGGACACAAACCAGGAAACACAGACTGACCGGAGGGAGGGATCACGCAGGTTATTTTCTGCATATCAGATACCATTGTGTGATGGGCATGTTCAACTGGAAAAATGCATTTTACTCCTATCTGCAGCTTTACTCCAGCACATAGCAATGCATTTGTTTGAGAGCCTGACAGTTTTTTGTTTGCCTTTTCGTAGGTGGACCCAAGAGCCATATCAGTGCTAGCAAAATGGCAGAATTCATATAGCATCAAAGTTGTCCTGCAAGAGCTCCGGCGCCTAATGATGTCTAAAGAAAACATGAAACTCCCTCAGCCGCCTGAAGGACAGTGTTACAGCAATTAATCAAAAAGAGAAACCACAGGCCCTCCCCTCTCCCCCCCATTCGATTTAAGCAGTCATTTTCCACAGTAGTACATTTTCTAGATACGTCTTGTAGACCTCAAAGTACTGGAAAGGAAGCTCCCATTCAAAGGCAATTTATCTTAAGATACTGTAAACGATACTAATTTTTTTGTCCATTTGAAATATATAAGTTGTGCTATAACAAATCATCCTGTCAAGTGTAACCACTGTCCACATAGTTGAACTTCTGGGATCAGGAAAGTATATTTAAATTGATTCCCATCATAACCGGTGGGGCACATCTAACTCAACTGTGAAAAGACACATCACACAATCACCTTGCTGCTGATTACATGGCCTGGGGTCTCTGCCTTCTCCCCTTCTCCTCCCCCTGCCTCCCTGCCTCCTCCCCTCCTTCCCTCCCTCCCTCCCTCCCTCCATCCCTGCAACAGCCCTCCAGCTTGGGGTGGCTTGCTAGAGTAGGTGTGAAGGTTTCAGGTCGCAGCCTGTGGGACTACTGCTGGGTGTGCGGGGGTGCTCCGGCTGCACCCCTGGTTTCTTTTTTTTAAGTCTTAAATGATGCCCTCCCCCCTCCAAGCCATCATCCTTTCTCCACTTCCCATGACCACCCTTGGCCGAAGCATAGATTGTAACCCCCTCTGCTCCCCTCTGAAATTGGCCTTTGGTGAGGAATTCAGGGCTTTCCCATATCTTCTCCCCCACCTTAATCGAGGGGTGCTGCTTTTTCCTTCCTCCTCCTCAAGACCCTTTTTGCACCATTACCACCCAACACTGTCCACGACACTTCCTTGCTTTGGCCAGAAGCCATCAGGTAAGGTTGGAAAGAGTCTCTGACTTCCCTCATTTAGTTTTGGAACCACATTTACTCACTCTCCACCAGCCTGGGAATGAATATTGGGTCCTCAGCCCTGCCACCTTCTGCTGTCATCGTCAGCTGATGCGGTTTTTTAGCTCAGGTTTTGATAAAGTGAAAAGAACAGTCACCAGGGGTACTCAGATCTGCCAGCTCTCAAAGTGCTTGGTGGTTAAACTTGGAGAAAGGCCACAGAAGACACTTGTAAGCACACACGATCCCTCTGAATGAATTGTTTTCTTTTCCTGTAATTGCTTTGGCTTTTAAAAATTGAAGTTTTAAACAGGGTTCTCACGTGGTCATCTTACAATCCATTTGGGTCTAGTTTGGAATCTGACAACTGGAACGAAAAAGAACCTTGAATTCGGTGCATACTTTGGTTTTGGTGCTGCTGCTTCCCACGGTCCTCAGCAGGGATTAAGAAAGAACTCGGTGTGCACAGCAGATCCCCGAAATTGGCGGGCTTGACTTCCTGGCAAATTGCTGCATTTTTCCACTTTTCTGTTCAGGACCACTAAATGCTGAGATATGGATGCATACCGAAATAAAAGCGATTCATTGTGTTCTAAAGTTTTTTTTTTTTTTTTTAATTTAGTGTTTGTATAAAACCACCTTTTGAAGCAGCAACTATCAAGTCTGAAAAGCAATCGATGTTTCCATTAATCTTTTTCTGGGGGATACCTTAGTTCTAAGGATTTAACATCCTGTAAGTAAAGTTGAACATAACAGTATTCCATAAGCAGCCTTTTTATTGTCAGACCATTGCCTGATTTTAATATAATAAAAAAAAAAGTGTGCGTTAATATTTAAGAAGCTGTGCCCTTCTTCCTCTTGGCATGTAATTTAGGAACAGACTTTGATGTTTTAGATGCTTTGGGATTCAAACTGATGTCCTAAATCAGGGGTCGGCAAACCTCTTTCCTCCAAGGACCTAAGTAAGTAAATACTTGGGCTTTGTGAGCCAAGAGGCAAAATTAAAGGTACTATGTAAATATTTATATAGTGAGAGAAAACAGATTTCCACAAAATTGTTTATTGATGGAATTCAAAATCTAGTAATTGAGTATAGTTCTTTTCTAATGTTACAGGTCAACTAATGAGAGAAATGGAATTCTTTTTTTTTAGAGGATAACATTTTGCTTACTGGAATTTAAAGTTAGTATTCCTGATTTATCAAATCCATTGTATGATTTATCAAATCCATTGTATGATATATCAAGTCCGTTGTAAATGTTCATCTGTAGAAATCATTCTTCATCAAACAGGCAGTGGGCCAGGTTTGGCCCATGGACCACAGTTTGCCAACCCCTGTCCGACAAGGTTACGGTGAAAAGGGCGGGGGCGGGGGAGTCTTTCCTTTAAGTAGCTTTGTGGGACTCCAGCTATTAAGTCCCCTCTAGTACCTACTTACCAGCTGGATTTAGTAGTCTATTGGGAAGGGAAATATAGGACTTTCACATGGATTTCTGGTGTTGGAGACGAGTTTTGCCTGACAATTGACAGTTTGTCTACTACCTACTGTGTACGGAGTGGAAACGTGTCTGTGGTTGTTTTTATCCAGGATTTGAACTTCCTGCTGTGGTCCCAACTGCCAGCAGGCATGACCTTGGTGTCCTGTGCCAGGAGCCAGGCCATTCTTTCGTGGCTGTCGGGGCCAGCTCACATGTCAGAACCTGGTGCCTGGGTGGAGCAAGATTGTTCCTACCAGGCCACCCTCCAGAAAGCACTGCCCAAATGTCTGCCATATGGGTCCCTAGGAGGCCTCCGGAGTGAATCACTGCCTTCCAGCTGTGGGTTCTTCACTCTTAGTCCTTAGCTCCCCCGAGGGAGGGAAGGGACAGGGGAGGTTCTAAAATTATTTCAAAATGCTCCTGGAAAACCCCAAGGCAAATTCAGGGCTAACTCTAAAGGTGGCAGCTCTCATGGGCTGCGTGACCTCCAGAGAGAAGAGCCATCTGAAATGCTAGAGTGCACCTTTCACCTTCTTAGTGCGCGACACAGAACTGACCTCAGAGCTTTTGGAAAATCAGCTGGAACTGTCTTGTGATAATGGAGTCTGATTTGTGCTTATGTCCCAGAGTCATGTGATTTGCTCCTCATTGTTGCTGATGGGTTTACAGGTATGTCTGCCGTCCGGGCGTCAATTTAGGGCACAGAAGAAGCACTCATCCGGGGGCTAAGCGCACTGCTTCACCAGGTGGCCTCAGCTCACACGCCTCCAGTCCCCAGCGCCTGCCAGGTCTTTGCTCTTGAGAGAAGATACTTGTGTTCTTTCTCACTGTGTAGACCTGCAGGGTGTAGGGGTGCACGGAGGTCTCCAGGGTAATCTGAGTGGGAGAGGAAGCACCCCTTCTGATACACCAACAGCAAACCATGCTGGGTCTCCACTACCCCATGACCTTGGACTTTGATCTCGAGATGAGGGCTCTTGAGCTTCGTCTCAGCTCTGCTGGGAAGGTTCCTGGAGCCTTCTGGGTGGGGGCAGCCCTGACACTGGTGCCTTGTGATGGTGTCGAGTCCATGGCACGGACTCCACGGGCTGCAGCCCTGTCCGCCCTGTCAGGGCGCCCTGCTCGGCCTCTTGCCCTTTTGTGCCCCCTCCCTGCTCCCAGGGAGCTAGTGGACACGCAGCCACGTTCCCCTTCCTTGTTCGTGCCTGCTCCGTGTTACTCCGTCATCAGAACCCCTTGGGGCGTCACATTAGGGAACTCCCCTTCCTTACTCAGCAGAGGAGGAAGTTCTAAGGAAGGGCAGCTTGTGAAAGCAGGTCGTCTTTGCCGCTTGCGAGTCATCCTCTGCCGGCTGGAGGCCGTGCCGACTACATAGCGCTGAGCTGTACACATGGTACCTGGATGGATCTTGAAGGCTTTCTTGGGATGACATGAAGTTTTACTTGCTTTTGCTTTTAGTCCAAGCCGCCTCACATTGCCTGGAGGTGACCTTGGAGGAGGGGAGGTCTTCGTGCTAGAGCCTAAGGTCTAGCTGCCGCGAGACAACACAGTGTGTGTTCACGGTCTCACTCTGAACCAGAACACGGAGTTCGGGCGTGTGCCTGATGCCGCGCAGGCGGGGGCGGGATGGGTACGTGTGCGAGGGATGTGGGCTCAGTGAATGCCAGCTCTTTGATTGCAAGACAGACAATGCAGATTTTTATGTGAGATCTCCCAACACTAGTGTGTCGACGGACCAACTTTTCATTCTGTGTGTAGAACAAAGTGCCGATGCAGCCGGCAGGCCACGGGAGAGCTGTTCGGCCCTAAGGCTCTGTCACCGGCTGCACCTTGACCCTCCCGAGATGGTGATCATGGTGGCCTTTGCCCCCCAGGACATACCAGGGGTCAGAGCAGGGGCAGCACCAGGGGCACAGGAGGGAGGTTCTAAGAAACCAGAGTGGCTGCGGGACCCACGGGAGACAGACCCAGGTTGCACTGTGTCACATGCAGTCCACTGAGCTGTACCATTATTTTATGTACCACCAAGAAAAAATGCTGTCAGTTACAAGTGTAAGACCCTACCGATTGGGGCGCCTGGGTGGCTCAGTCATTAAGCGTCTGCCTTCGGCTCAGGTCATGGTCCCAGGGTCCTGGGATCAAGTGCCGCATCAGGGAGCCTGCTTCTCCCTCTCTCTCTGCTGCTCCCCCTGCTTGTGCGTGCACACGCGCCCTCTCTCTCTCTCTCTCTGTCAAATAAATAAAATCTTTTTTAAAAAAAAGAGACCCTGATTATAAGGAATGTCCCAATCCAGAAATGTTAAGATGTGAAAGTGTCCAGTTGGTGAGAAGCAGACTGTATTGTCAGTTGTGATAAGGGCAGAGGAGATGGCCACGCTGGTGGCAAAGGACGGACGGCACATCACATCCCCTGCGAAAGACACTCATCTGCACACCTGAGCTGGAGACTCCCATTTCTGTCTTGACGAAAGAGAATACATGGACCTAGGAAGTACTTCAGACAGTAGAAAGGGAATAGAATGGAAGGTGAGGTCCTCTCCCGCTTCTGACCCCGTCCTCTCCAGACCAGCACCTGGGCTGTGGGTCTCTCTGAGATCCAGTACGCGTGTGCAGACCCGTGCTCCCTCGTCCTCTCCTCATCTCTCCTTCCCACCGTTGTGTTTAGCGTAACTGGGAAGGTGGTCTCCACTTCGCTCTTGCCCTGGATGTTTTCCTCCCAAACAGGCTCTCAAGGTCGCCGTGGAGCAGCACGGAGGGAACAGCGTGCGGTTCTGAACAGCTGCTGAGCACCCAGTACATGGCTTGCCCCCACCCGGGTGGCCCGGCCCTCATGGACACGGAGGTGGTCCCTGATGTTCTGCAACGCATTTGTGTGTGCGCGCACATGCACGTGCAGGTGCACATCTGTGGAGTCAAGTCCTGGGAGTGGGCTTCTCCCTCTACGGACTTCCAAGCTGTCTGCCAGAGACGCATCAACTCACCCCTTTCCATCAACAATGGGGGACAGGTGCCCCCCTCCGTCTCTCTGATCGTACTGTGAGGCCTCCGGCTGCTACATGACGTGGGCCCGTTCTCACCTGCCTGCCCCTCTCTGAGCTGAGCGGCTGTCCCATAGTTTCATGTGCATGTTCTCATGGGTGAGGGTGTGTCTTCTCAAGTTGAAAAGTCCTGGTTTTTCCCTCTCGACCGTGTCCTCTTTGTTCCTTTCTCCTACTGATTCGTGCAAGTGCCTTACCTAAAGGAGTTCTCACTGTCCGAGACGGGCATCTGAAGCATAAACAGGTCTACTGTACTTGACGGGTTGGCTGATGGGTGGCCACCCTCACCAGCCATCAAGGGCCCTGTGGTACGAGTAGCTCAAATTGGAAACCCTTCCGTTGTGGTCGGCTGGGGACCTTTTCAGTCCCTGCTCAAGGCCTATCTCAGAGTCCCGTAAATGAATAGGGGACAGGCACGTGGTCAGCAGAGTGGCTTCCTGACCCCACCCAGAGCTTGCTGCGTGACGGGGTGTGTGTTCCTGTGTGCCCTGCCCCCAGCGGTGCTTGGAAAAGCACAGACCTCATGCCAATGAGTAGGTGCCCTAAGAAACATCGTGCTTCTGGAAGCCAGTTCTCACATCCACCACTACCTTCCCAGCCCAAGCCACCGCCAGCATCCTGGGCTCTCAGCTGTGCCCCGTCTCCACACACAAACCCAGCCTGGAGTGGCCTTCGCTCTTCTCTGTGTGGCCGGCTCCCCAGCCCCAGGACAGCAGCTCATGTGTGTCCTCTCCAGAGAGGCCTTCCCAGCCCCCACCCTTCTCCATTCACATCACCTGATTATGTGTTGTTCTTGGCAATTACTAATATCTAACAATCTGTTGTATTGGTTTAGTTATTCCTCTTTCCCTCGCTGGAGTGGATCTCAGGCAGGTGAGTGCCTCATCTGGCGTGTTCCCTGCTGTGCCCCCCAATACCGAAAAGCAATGCCGAAGTTAGAACACATTAAATGAGCACGTGAATTGACTCCTCAGAGCTGGACCTGGGCCTTCCTCTTCCAGCCATGGACAGTGAGAAGCTGGGGGAGGGGAGGGTCTCAATGGCCTGGGACGCTTCCACCTGCCTCTGCCATGAACTCACTAAATGACATTTGGGCAGCAGGATGGGTGGGTGAGTGGGTGGAGGAGTCGGCTGAGTTTGGCCCTTCCAGGTGAAGCTTGTAAATGCTGAGTAGATGGAAATGTGTGAGCAGAGGTGAGATCTTCACGTAATCTACTTCACCGGACCCCAGTGCAGGGCCTGGGGCCAGGAGTTGGGTGGGCCAACCCCAGCTCATCCGTGTACCCGCTGTGTGGCCCTGGGCTGGCTCCTTAACCTCTCTGTATCCACTCTACAGGGTTGCTCTAAGGATTACCAGAGGTTTTACGTGTAGTGGGATTCTTACGGTCCTCAGCACACAACAAACCCTCGGGAAACGTTAGTTAGCTACTGAACAGAATAGAAAAGAAATTTCCCAGGTCTCCTGACCCTTGGTGCCCAGTTCTGGCTCAGACCTGCACGCCCGCTATGGGCCAGCAGAGGGCGCCCGCGCGCTGCGGACCGCTGCACCGGCGCGGCGGGCCACACCTCGGTTCCCAGCCCGGCCCCAGGGACAGATGTGGCAGGGAGGAACCACTTCTAAGCTGGGCTCTCAGGCGTCTGCCTGTGTGCATTGGGCAAAAGGGGCCCTGCAGGAAACCCGGGGAGAGGGTGTGCAACCTCCTCCCCCGTACCTGGAGGAGCTCTACCCCTGGTGCACCCTAGCTACACTCCTGCAGCCTCTGGCTGGGGCGGTCACAAACCCAAACGCCCCAAGGGCCTGATGGGGGCCGCTGCGAACTGGAAACTTGACCTATTTGCCCCTGGAATATGGGCTCAGGATGCCCACATCTTTTGATTTTTCAAGAGAGAAGCCAGACATCAGGATTTAGTAAAATATCTCAATTTTTATGGTGGCAATGGATTAAAGGCTTTTTTTTTTTTTTAACTTTTAATCACCACTTGCCACCTCTGATCTACCTTTTAATGCTGCCTTGGAGGAAGGCATTTTGAGATAAAACCATGTCCCTCTGTTTCCGCACCTGCCCCCCACCCCCAGGCTCCCTCCAGGCCCCAATTTGCAGGTCACCCCATCCTCTGGCTTAGGAACCACCCCCATCCCTGAGCTTTCCCAGGAGAGCATTCATCCACAAGCATTTACCAAGTGCTTTCTCTGTGCTGACCACTCTGCTGGGGACACAGCCAGGAACAAAACAAAGAGCCCCTGCCTTCGCGGAGCTGTTTGAATGGGGGAGATGGACAATGGACAATGTCATTTTTGAAGCATTAAGCACATACCTAAGTAAATGAAGGGGATGGAAGGGCCTCTCTGAGCAGGTGACTCCCAAGTGTGTGAAGGGCCTGACGTGCCCAGAACCTGGCAGGGTGGACAGTTCCAGGTGAAAGAAACAGCAAGAGCAAAGGCCCTGGGGTAGGAAGATGTATGTCACATCATCACATTAAAAGTCCACAGTGCCTGAACGGATGGATAAGTAGACACACAGATGTGCTGTGCTGGGCACGGGGGCGATGCCTGATGAAGAATGAATGAATGAATGAACAGACCCAGTCCAGGTGCTCCTGCTCTGGTTTCATCAGCTTGATCTCAGGCCTCTCCCACACATGCTCTGGCTTCAGACGTAGTAGGCCGGCTGGGAATGAGTTTCCAGTTCTACCTCTGGCTGTCAGGGCCCCTGCACAGCCCCAGACATCCCCCCACATCTGGCCTGAGCCCCCTTGTCTGTGTTCTACAAACTGGCTCAGAGTCCACGTAGGCTTGTCAAGAGGCATGGGGTGGAGAGGGGGAGCTGAGCTGACATCTGACTTCCCTGGGCCGGAGTGGGCAGGAGGTTCCAGGAACATCAGCCCTGCCCTCAGAGAAAGGCCGTGATTTGGGGGCCATAGAAGCACCCCCAACCCATCCTGTGTTGGAGTCCAGCCTGGATGAAATGAGATCTTTCCTAAAAGGTAGCCTTGTTGGCACATCCAGTCACGAGTGAGGCACAGAGAGAGGACATGTCTGTCTCTTTGACACTTGTTCATTCAACACATATTGGGAGGGCTGCTTCTGTGCCAGGCAGTGGGGGTGCAGAAGAGGATAGAGCAGAAAAGTCCCTTGCCCTTGCACTGCTGTCATTCCGGGCATGGGAGACACAGAGTAAGGAAATAATGAATATACGAGATAATTTACCAACTGGATTGGGGCACTAAAAAGAGTACAGTGAGCTCATGTGATAGGAGAAAGGGCAGGGAACTGCTTTAGATGTGTGGTCAGAGAAGACCTCTGAGGAGGTAACATCTGAGCTGAGTGCTGATTAGAGAAAGAATTGGCAGAGGGAACAGCAGGTGCAAAGGTCCTGAGGCTGGCATGAGTTTGATGGGATGACAGAACAGCAAAGAGGCCAGTGTGGCTGGAAGAGAGTGTTTAAGGATCTGGATGGTAGGAGTGAGATGGAGGCAGACCCCACAGGTCCTTGGGGACCTGCGATGGCAATGGGGTGACCTCTTCATGAGGTGATGTGAGGGTAAAATGAGACAGTACAGGAAAGAGTCTATAATATGAGCTCTTATCAATACTATTATTACCAACCTCTGTCATTCTCCCCAGGTCTGGGCCTCGGGACCATCCTAGGAAGGGCCATCAGGTCTCTTGGGCCCTATCAGTGGCTTATAGGGGCAGTAGCCCCCTCTGTGGGCCAGATGCCCCCCACCAGGGTCTGGGGGACAGGAGTGGACAGCCAGCTGCAGGGTCCCCGAGCTGCACCCCAGACTACAGCGGTGGTCTCCCCTCCTCAGGAGCTGTGTCCTGGCTGCCATGCCCCAGCCATTCACAATCTGGGGGCACCTCCCCCCGCCTGGTCCAAATCCTAGCCATCTGAGGTCTCCCCGACCTGACCATTTGACCTCTCTGAGCCTCAGGCAGGGCCACCACCTACCCGGCCAGCCTTGCCCCTCGCCTCCTCACCCCGCCCCCACAAGTGGCTCCGGCGCCCAAGCCATGGGTTTCTTGGAATGTGATTATTTTTCTTCCCAGATAATTCAGGCCAGAAGACTGGGCCGGCCACTTCCGGCCACACTGACCCCACCGCCTTCCTGATCTTTCTCTCCACAAACTTGACACTGTGGTCAGAGGCCTGAAGCCAGACCCGAGAGCCCCCCTCGTCTCCCCTTCTTGCCCCAGCCCCTGATCGGGACCCAGCTCTGGGAATCTGACTGTAAAGACCAGGACCCTCAGCTGCCCCGTTTCCCACAAACCCCAACTGAGAACATGGTGACCCAGCCATGGTGCCGAAGTAGTATTCCACGCTACAGTTTCCAGGGTGATTCCCGATCATAGAGCTCCCTAAAGCTTCCCAGATAGCCCAGGGGTATGGCAGCAGCCACACCTCCAAACTCATTCATTCAACAATATTTAATGAGGCCCCAGGCCCAGGGAATATAGCAGAGAACAAAACAGGCCAGAAACACTTGTCTTCGTGAAACTGACCTTCTGGGGGTGGCGACCATGGAGGCGGGTAGGAAGAAACAAACAAGTAAAAATTCAATTATGTAGAATATTAGTTGGTGATAAATGCTATGGAGGAAAATTAAGCAGGGTAGGCAGATGGGGGTGATTGGCGTGGGGCAGGAAAGACCTGCTATTTGAGAAGGTGGCATTTGAACGAAGACCTGAAGAAGATGAGGGTGTGAGTCATGTGGGTACCCGGGGGAAGAATATTCTGGGCAGAGGAAGCAGCCAGTGCAAGGGCCCTGAGGCAGGAGCATGCCTGATTTGTTGGAGAAACAGCCAGGAGGCTCATGAGGCTGGAGCAGAATGAGGGAGGGGATCAGGGAGAGGATGAGGTCTGGGTGACAAGGGACACATCATGTAGGACCTTGTCAAGATTTGCCCTTTTCTCTAAGGGAGCTAGAAACTGCAAAGGAGGAACAGGATGTGAGTCGGGTTTTCACGGAGTCCTTCTAGCCACAGGCGGAGGACAGACCGTGGGGGGTGAGGGTGGAAGCAAGGGACAGGGAGGTGACGGAGATGGACAGGGTGGGGAGGGCGGGCAGAGAGCATGGGGCTGCCACAGGCGGTCCCAGGAGCCCAGGTGAGGAGTGCTTGGATGCTGGACACGGCACTTCACTGATTCAAGGATGCACGTTTTTTCCCATCGTATGTCTCCCATTTTCCACAGCCTCTTAGATTCACGAAATGCAGAAGGATCGGAAAGCAAGCCCACGGAGTGGGTGCGGGGGTGAGGGGAGAGGAGCAGAGATCCCGGTCCTGGGCCCAGCCCAGGGAGGCTGGAGTTGCCTTTTCCTGTCCCGGCGGGGGTGGGGAGGGCTCGGAGGAGTCAGTTTTGGGGGGGTTCAGCACTGAGTACGCTACACCACCTGTGATTCCAGACAGAGGGATCAAGGAGGCTGTGGGTCCAGAGCTGAGAGAAGAGCTGGGGCTAGGGACAGACGCTGGGGCGGGAGACAGATGTCACAGTGGGCAATGTAGAAATGGAGTTGAAGGCTCGAGTCTGAGCTTCCCAGGAGCAGCACGGATGGAAAGAAAAAGGCCTTCTGTTGCTCATGCTTTCAAATGAGGCACAGGTCCCCCTCCTGCAGGCATAAGCCCACCGGGGCAAGGGGCAGGGGGGCTGCGCCTCTCCTCCTGGGTACAGCCCTGCACCAGGCCCGGAGCAGAGCCGGGACTAGACTCCAGGCCCCACTCAGCCTTCTCCTGCATGACCCTGGGGTCTTCTGATGTTAACAGGATTAAACTGAGGCCCAGAGAGGCTGAGTGACTGGCCCAAGATCACACAGCTCTGAGCCACAAAGTGAGATTCCCTCCGACCAGGTTGGCCTCCGAGTCACAGGCCTTAACTGCCCACCGCCCCCACCACCACCACCACGACGACTGTCAGCAACTTGACCAGCCTGGTGAGGTCAGTTTACTCAGGACAGACTAAATCCCGGAGCCTGGAGTGCATCACACCCCCAACCCCCAATATCACTCTTCTTCCCCACTATCCTGTGATGTTGTTGGTGCCCCCATTTTTCAGATGAGGACACTGAGACAGAGAAGTTAAGCCGCTAGTATGGGGTGGCCCCCCAGACCCGGGATCTGCACCCAAGCTGTCTTCATCCAGAGCTTTCCTTCTGGGCCCCCGAGGGGGCGGATTGGGGGGGGCAGGTGACCCAGGGACTAAGAATAACTGTCAGATCTTGAGGACCATCTTCTGCGTGCTGGGCACATCACGAAACTATCTTCCCCCAGCCCTGAGAGGCAGGGACTATTTACCAAACCCATTTTACATAAGAAGAAATCGAGACCTAAATGATTGTGGAAGTCTGCTGGCCCCTGCGGTTCCTGCTGACCCCCCGGACCCCAACCTCCCCACAGACCTCAAGGTGCTGAGAGAGGCCAGCATGCTGGGTGACCTTGAGCAGTTTGCTCGTCTCTGAGCCTTGGTCCCCTCAGCCTGACCACAGACTGTGACTCAGAGCTCTGAGTGCCCCCCCACCTCTGAGAATTCAGCCCTAGGAGGGGAACACCAACCCCCTGCTCACCCCCAGCCCAGGACCAGATCCACTGGGCCGAGGCCCCTGACATTTTCATCCAAGGCCAGCACTTCTTATGAAATCGTAGATACATGACCCTCAGGCCGACAGAAGAGGGATCCGACCCCAGCCGGCCAGCCAGGAACGAATCTGTGTGGACTGTGCGTGGGGGTCTCTGCACCCCACCAAAGCTCTGCTCAGATAAATCACAGAATGGGTTTGGTTCAGCAGAGCACCAGCTGGCCCGCGTTCCTGGAAACCCCACAGTGGGGCTCAGGGTCAGGGAGAAAAGCACCCACCCCCACCCCAGGCGTGGTCACAGTGGTCCCTGAGAGAGGTCCCAATGAGAGGCTACAAACGCCCCCCCAAACCTGCCCCCATCCCTCCACCCCAGAATCCAGTCGGCTCTTTGCTGCACCTCATAGAGGATCTAGGAGCATAGGGGTTGAAAACCTCGATTTTGAACTTACGGTTTGCTAGGCACAGCAAGATGCCCACGGCCCGGCCAACGGGTGGGCCCAGCACCCCCCACACGCCCCCGTTCATGCTCACGGGCGCCAGAGTCACCCCATTCTTCACGCACCATCCCACTCTCTCTCCTTAGCCCCCCGTCCCAAGAAGATAGATTTGCCAAAGCCAAACGCATGTGTGATTGTCACCAGCTGTATTTTTATGGGAAAACGTAAGATTTGGCTGAAATGCTCGTCTTTTTTAAGTGTGTCTGTGTGCGTGCGTGCGTGCGTGTAGACAGGGAGGAAACGCTCCAACATTTAACACCCTTACTCCAGCCCTGCTGCCCCCTCCCTGGGACACGTGGCCATGCCTCGAGACATTTTTAGTTGTCACAGCTCCGGGGAGTTACCGGCCTCTGGTGGGTAGAGCCCAGGGGTCGCTGCTGAAGACCCTGCACAGGGCAGCCCCCACAGCAGGGGATGATCCAGCTCGGAATGTCAAGGATGCAAGGTGGAGAAGCCCTGCCCCAGCCTGTGGGAACGTGGGGGGCTTTTCTCTCCTCCCTTTAGCTCCGCAGATTTCCTGAAGGGAAGTGATGAGGAGGATGGACGACGGTGCGGCCAGAGGACTGGGCTCTACATCGCAGCCCGGAGCCCCACCAGCTGTGTGCCCCGGGCAAGAGTCAGTCCTCTCTGGTCGCCAGCTGCAGCCGGGGATGTGCGCCATGCGCCCCTCCTGCGGCCGTGGGAAGATTCGCTGGGACGATGCCTGTGGAGTGCCCGATGCACAGGAGGCCCTCGGTTCAGGAGAAGCTGATGTTTGTGTCGTTAGGAAAAAATGACAAAGACAGTGTCGGTGGCCGAGCGCCAGCCATGCCCAGGGGCTGGGCCAGCACGTCACACAGAACCACTAAAGTCCCCCCGCTACAGCCTTTTGAGGGAGAGATGATTGTCTCCCATTGGGCAGGTGAGGAAATTGAGGCACAGAAAGGTCAGGCAATTTAGCAAGTAAGTGGCAAGGGAGGGATTGAGATCCTTGCTTCAGGACCCGACCGCTGGCTCCCTCCCTGCTTCTAGCACCGGAAAAGGGGGGTTTTCCAGCTGAGATTTCCCCATCGTCTTCTCTAAAACTTGGTATGATTAAGTCTTTATTGGAATTCAAATGATTGCTAAAATGACAGATGCCCCCTTGTACCTGGCCACCATCCTCCTGCCAGGGGCCCCCGTTTATGCCGGTTCCCAGATAGGGGCTAAGACCGCTGGGAATTTCACGGCCCCTCCTGCCCTGCGCCAACTTCAAAACCCTCCGTGTCTCCAGCCCTGCTTTGATTTCAGGCACTTTATGGGCATGAAATCCAAGCCTTGGTCCTTCTAAAGATATTGAGCTCCTTGGGGGTGGAGTGGCTTTGTGGGACCACTGGACAGGCCATGGGCCAGTGACTGGGGCTCTGAAAGGATCCGAGGCTGGGAAGGGCCAACCCCCTTTAGGATTCAGGGCTATGTCCTGGGAGAGCAGGATGCCGGGCCCACTCTCTTAGTAAGCACCTATGGGCCAGGTGCCCCATGAGCCCAGGACCAGCTTCATCTCATCCACTCTGCACAACCGTTTTCTCAAAGCCAGGTGACATTCTTCCCATTACAGCTGGAGAAACTGAGGCTCAGAGAGGAGCAGCCACTCACCCCCTCACTCAGCGCAGAGCTAGGATTCAGGCTTCCCCCCCACACACACCGCCCCGCATCCCACTGTCTCCTGACCTCCAGAGGCCACAGCAGAAGGACAAAGGGCGGGAGGAAATTCTGTCCTGACAGTCTGGCTCTGGGCTCTAACTGAAGGTGAGGAGAGTCACTTGGGTGGACATTCTGAGGAGCGTCCATATTTGAGGATAAGCACCTGCTGCAGCGAACCTGAAAGGCATCAGGAGGGGTGAGGTTCCTCAGAAGCTGGGTGTCCACACAGGGTGTGGACGTGGGCTTCTGGGGACGGGGCGGGGGGGGGTGATGTCTACACGACCTGATTTCCTCCTCAAGCCCACCCCTCCCTCGCTGGGCCGCCTCCAGCTTCCCCAGCCCCACAGCCTGAGCAGGCACCCAGAAAGCAAACCCTGTCATAGGGGATGAGGGCAATCGCCTCACCACACACAGCTGGCTGGGGACAGCCACCAAAGCTGCTTTCGCCTTGTTCCCTCACTCACCTGTTCGTCCGTGTGAGCAACCCTCATGAGTGTCCAGAGGCTGCCGTAACAAAGTCCCCCAAACTTGGTGGCTTAAAACAAGAGAAACCCAGGTCAGCAGAGCCATGCCTGCTTGGGGGCTCCAGGACAGAATGTTTGCCTGTCCCCTTGGCTCACAGACACATCACTCCGGTGTCTACGTGTCTGTGTGTCCTCCGCTGTCCTCATTAGGACACCAATCACGGAGGTAGGGCCCACCTTTGATCCAGTAGGATCTCATCTCAAGATCCTTAAACTAATGACATCTGCAAAGACCAATTTCCAAAAAGCCACATTCTGAGCTTCTGGAAGGATGTGCATTTTGGTGCTTGCTGTGAGCTCTGGGCCCTGGGGACAGATAGGTGGATGAGACAGAGTGGGCTCTGCCCTCACAGAGTCCCAGGGCAGGAACATAATCACAGGAACGAGGCTGTGATAAGCTCCACCAAGAAACACTGGACTCAGGGACACACAGCAATGGGCCAGACCATCAGCACCCCAGCTGACCGGCTGCCCCCCCCGCCAGGTCTGGGCAGCAGCCTCCCACAGGGTTTTTCCTGCCCACACATCCTGGGGCCTCTGCTAGAACTCATTTCCTCCTGGAAGACTCTCCCAGGACCCCCAGGGACCCCCTCTGGGCTCCAAGGCCTCTTGAATTTCCTCCCAGCATCGGTAGGTGGTAGGATTGCCTTTTTTCTTACTTGGGAATTCTTTATTTATTTACAAAAAGATTGCTTTCTGTTAAAAAAAAAAAAATTAATTAGAAGCATCAACAGAAATGTGCACTGACTTTCTCCGGCCCTAAATCCGCGGTCCAGAATTTCTCTCTCCTGCAAGAAGGTGCGTTCAGTATAGTCACGGTACACGGTAGATGCTCCATAAATTCCGTAGTGCTAGGCCCTGAGGACAGGAAGATGGTTGTCACCGACCCTGGCCTCCAGGAAATCACTGAGATACAATCCCTCTGCTGCCCAAGTCCAAGGTGGGGTATGCAGTCGGTGCTCCATAAATGTTAGAGGTGGTTCAGGAGTTGCCTTTGGAATCCCCTCCATCTTTCCTGCTGTCCCTGGTGAGAGAAGCTTTGGTGTAACGAGGGCAGGACCTCGGGCCCAGGGGCACAGCTCCCGGAAGGGACACGGGTGGGCTGCCGGGTGTAGGAAAATTCCAGCCTGTGGCCTTGGGGGCCTGTTCTTCCCTCTGGGCCTCCACCCCAGTGGCCAACTTTCAGCATCCGGATCCTCTGTCCGCAACTGCTGCCCAGACATCAGGACCTTCCACTGTCCATCCATGAGCACCTGCGGAGTCCCTACTGCCTGCCGGGGGCGGCTTTGCCTCAGAGCGGCCCTCTCCCTCCCTCACGGAGCTGGTGTCCTGGGTGGGGAGCCCGGCAGACGAGTCAGTACGACTTCGGGGCCAAGTGCCAGGGAGAAAGAAGGCAGAAAGGATCAGGGAGGGGCAGATATTAAATCGAGAGGTCAGGGAGGCCTCCCAGAGGAAGTGACATTTGACAGAGATGGTGGTGGGTGGCGCGGAGGCCCTGAAGGAGGGGCTGGTGTCCTGGAGCCCAGCGAGGGAGGGCAGGGAGGTGATGGGGCACGGCCCGCAGGGCCTCGTGGCCGCTCTGAGGCCTTGGCTGTCCTCTGTACGAGGTGGGAGCCGTGGGAGGTCTGAGCACAGGACAGACGGCGCGTGACTCGGGGCCAACGCGGGATTCTCAGCCTGGGCGCTATTGACATGGGAGCTGGATCATTCTCTGTCCCGGGGCCAGCCCGGACCCTGAAGGAGTAGGGGCCTCCACCCAGCAGATGCCAGGGGCACGCCCCTCTGCCAGCGCGACAACCCAAAATGACCCCAGCATTGCCACATGTCCCCGGCGAGGGCCTGCAAAACCTCCCTGTTTGCCTGTAAGGGTCTGCGGGGGAGCAAGGCTGGAAGCGGGGAGACCGGGGAGGAGGGGACTGTGGTGGTCCCGACAGAGAGGCTGCTGGGGGGCGGCAGGGAGGGCGGAAGCCTTATTTTCTAACTGTGATTTTTCTGTACTTCCTAAAGTTTCTGCAAGGGACATGCTTCTCTTGTGCAATCAGGAAGAAACAAAACCAAGAAAGGGGTGTTTTGGTGTGTTTTTTGGGAGAGACTCGCATGAAGCTATTTCTGCTCGCCCTTAAGAACAGCTGACCGTCTGTGCCTCAGTTTCCTTGCGTGGGGCTGCACTGCTGGTGAGACAATACAGGACACCAGCCTCAGAGAGGACGAGTCAGCCGTGGCTCTCAGAAGACTGGATGCACTTACCCTGCAGCCCTCCTTCTAAGAGTTGAGCATCCAGAAAATACTCCTGAGCCCCCAAACACAGGTGCAAGGTGGGTGGGTGGGGGTGTCCACTGCAGCGTGGTCCCTGGGAATGACCGCAAGCCCCAAGCCAGTGGAATACTACACAGCCACGAAAAGGCACAAGGCTTCGGGAAGCCTCGGACAGACCGTTAAATGAAAACACCAGGCACCAAGCAGTGTCTATTTGAATACTATTAGTAAGACGAAAACAGAACCGGGAAGAGAACGTGTGTGGATCTGTTTGTGGGTTCTCAGGCAATCTCTAGAAGGTATCGGAAGACACCTCCAAGCAGGGGGAGGCCTGAGGGTCGGAAGCAGCAGGAAGTCTTCGTTTGTTCCATTTGTCCTCCAGTTATTGTTATTTATTAATGCAAAATAGTTCCGGCCACCAAAGAAAACATATAGAATGACACCCCCCCTCCCACCCCAAGAAAGGAAATACTTTGGGGGAGAACCGAGCCCCTCCTCGTGACTCACCTCCCGCTAAGGGAACCGCCATCCCAAATCTGCAATTCATCCTTCCCACGAGTGCCTTCCCCTTGGTCTGCTCCTTTAACACCCCTCGAGTTTTACTGAGTTTTGCACTTTTTTATTCTGTGTGGGTTACCTTTCCCCTTAGGGATGCAGAAAAATGCATGAAAAAGAAGTTTTCTTGAATTACCACCCCTCCGGATTGCTCCTGGAGCTTTGGTTTCCTGGAAAAGGGGGCTGCACCCCTCGGCTGGGCTCCCCCCGGGGGTCCGAGGCCAGCAGAGCGGTCAGGCAGGGGCGCGGCTGCAGACCCCGGGCACAAAAGCCCGCGTGCGGCTCGCCTGGCTTCTGCAGGCCCGGGGCTCGGAGCCAGCAGGCTGGAGCCAGGCGGCCTCCCGGGCCTCCTCACAGCCGCTTTTGATAAAGCCCCTCTGTGCATGGGGTGGGGGGGCCCGGCCGGCTGGAGCCAGCGCACATCTGGAGGCCAGCACAGGCCCGGGGCAGCCGGCGCGGCTGACAGCGGCGCCACCCTGAGCCACACGCCCGGCCCTGGGTAAACACGCCCGCGCCCACCCAGCGGCTCACCTTTCGCCCACAAGGCTGCCTTTCTTCTCGGACCCGGGCCGAGGCCACCACGAACATTCCTCCCGGTTCAGGGCAGAACGGGCTGCTGACCTCGAGGCTGGGCCGAAATCTGAATCCAGGCGCTGGGCCATGGGGGGCGCGGGGAGGGAGGTGGGGGGCAAGGAAAAGCACCTACTACCTGCCAGGGGCCCAGCTCACTGCAGGCTCCCTGCTGCCCTGGGAGTGGGGACTTGTGGTTAAGAGCGTGTGTTCTGGAGCTGGAAGGCCCGGGTTCGAAGGCCAGCTCAGCTGTGTGATCTTGAGCAAGGCTCTCTACCTCTCTGAGCCTCATTTCCTCACCAGTAAAATGGGAATAACAGGAGGCCCCCCGCAGTGGCTTATGTGAATACGAAAGTTACCGTAAGTTCATTGCTCCGAAGAGTGCCGGGCTGGATAGTATGACCACTTGGTCACTGGCTCAACCCAGCTTCACTGAGGGTGTCCTATGCCAAGCATGGGTTAAGAGAGTGAGAGACCGGGGCTCAGCTGTTGGGGATCCGTGTCCTTGCTCCGCTGAGCAGGGAGGCATGATCGCCAGGGGATCCCCCCAGCTTGTCCAGCAGCCTGCTCCCCTGGGACGAGGCTACTGCCCGGCCTGGTGTGGGGACAGGGGGTCAGGCCAGGGCTCCACACCCCTTCTCTGGGGGATCACAACCCAGAATCAACTAGGGCAACAGCCGGCCTGTGGTGGGCTCTCGGGTCAGTGGGCAGGGCCGGGAGAAGCAGCCGGGTCTCCTGACTTGGGACGGGGGAGCTCTGTGACCAGGAGAAGCAGCTCCGGTGCACAGCTCTGCCTCTTCTTGGCCATGTCCCGCTCCCTCCGTGACGTCCCGTGTCTTCATTTCCAGGGCCAGAAGGTGGAGACTGTGTAGCCCAGGGACCTCCTGACCCTCCATCCCCTCATCTCCCGAGGGTCCACAGCAGGGCTTCCAGTGGGCAGCCGTGAGAGAGGCCATGGGAAGGGCACAGTGCTTGGCACAAAGGGAGAGGTCTAAGGGGAAGTCAGGGCAGCTTCCCGGAGGAGGCCCCTGTGCTCCCAGAAGCAGGAATTGAAGGCCTGTCAGGGAGAGGGGGAGGGAGACTGAGCAATGTCTGCAACCCGCACAAGGCCCGGCGGTTCACGGGAGCCACCTCACGGACTCTTCCAGCAACCCGCTGAAGGCTGACCTCCAGCCATTCCGATTTTACAGATGAAGAAACTAAGGCCCAGAGAGCAAAAATAGTTTATTTGCTCCGGGAGTAAAATCCAGAGCCAGAATTTGAATGCAGGAAGCAATATGCCTCTTTGTCTCCTTCCCTCCCTCCTTCCATCCCTCCCGCCCTCCCTTCCCTCCTTGGGTCTTCACCGTGCCCCCACCGTGTGCTGGATTCACAGAGACAAAGCAAACCCAGTGTCAACCTCAGGAGCCCCTTCCTCTGTCTACCGCCAACCTTGAACCGTCCCTTGACCCTTCTGGGTTTCAGTTTCTCTCCTCTGAGCAATGGGCTCAAGCTCTGCAGCCCCTTCTGGCCCCGTGTCCCTGACTCAGAGCAGCATGGATGAGCAGCAGCCGAGGCCGGCTGCTTGGGGCCTCCCTACCCCAACGAGACAGGGTGGGGGTCCTCCACCTGCTGCCGCCCCCCAGCCCCCCGTGAACCTGCTCGCCAGGCTGGAGCCAGCCACCATCTGGAGCAATGGGCTGTTTATGGAGCCAGGCGGCGGCGGCCCTGGCCCTGACCCGGCCAATCTGGAAGCGATTAGCAGCCTGGGCTGGGGAGCATTTGGAGTTCTCATCAGTAGGGACCCCCCCAGCCCCCACACCCCGCACCACCCGGAGCCGAGGCCGCTCTGGGGGTCTCCAAGGAGCCCCTTTTCTTGCAGGGCACTCCAGCTCGGACCTGCTCCAAGGCCTAGAGCTCTGAAAACCAGCAGCGGCGAGACTGGGCCACACACAGGCCAGGATGCGGGGGAGGGCTGGGGAGGGTGGGGGTGGGGGGATCTGGGGCCTTCCCGAAGGAAACTTCTTGCAGAATTGCTTTCTGGTGTTTGGTTTTGAATATACATACAAGCGCATAGGGGACACACACACACACACACACACACACACACACACACACACCCAACAGCACAGAGGATGGAAAGGGTGTGGAGTGAAAAGTCTGGGTCCCTAACCCCCTCTACTCCCTCTAACTGGAGAACTCAATGTTGCCAGTGTCTCGGGTCTCCTGCCTTGATGCAAGTGTTTGCACACACACCATCTGCTTACTCTTCTTGCCTTTTTCTACAAGTTGCAGCCCACTTTACATTCTGTCCTGCCCCTTCCTTTTCTCTCCCTTGGATTAATCCATATTTCTAACATGACTGCAGCTAATCATCATCATGGTCATAATAATAGCAGCAAAGTCTTCTGTACCTCTGACCTACTATGTGCTGGGCACAATTCTAGATGCTTGACATGGATTAAGTAATCACACATAAGGCTGAAGTGATCCTATTAAGAGGCTCTGTTATTCTCATCGTCCCTATTTTGTAGATGGGGAAACTGAGGCACAGAGCAACAAGGCACCTGCCTAACAGTGACTGGCAGAGCTGGGATTTAGGCCCAGGCTGTCAGGCTCCCAGGTTTGTGCTCTAAGCCTCTATACCATGTTGCCTCTCCCAAGGCTCCAGAATATTCTGTCTGGATGGATCCTGGTGAATTTGATGAGGCCTCGGGTGATGCATCATTGGGCTGTTTCCATCTTGGGCTGGTGCTAACTGTGCTGCGAACACTCTGGTGGGACGTCATGTGCATGGGGCTGGTGGGGGGGTCCTTTCCCCGAAGGGCCTGGCCAGTCACAGGGCTTAGCAGTCGGAGAGCCAAGGGCCATTGCCCAACTGTCCTCATGGTGGAGGTGCGCTGACGCCTGATCCGGTCCCCTGGGAGGACAGGGGAAGTCTCATCAGCAGCCACATCCCGGGCCTATTTCCAGGGAAACCCAGATCTGGGCCAGAACCTCCAGGGTTTTTGCCTCCTTGTGCTGTCCTACGCCTGCCCATCTGCTCTCCTCTGATGGGTGGACAGGACTCCAGCCTCCCTTCTGATCTTCCCACCTCCAGCCTCACCTCTCCAGTTCAGGCCCCATGCTGCAGCCAGAACAAACCTTGTGGCACCTAAATCCAGCCAGGCCTCTCCCGGCTCACCACCCAACTCTCAGGATAAGGTCCCACCCCCACTCCACCTCCCCCCTCCCCTCCATCCAGGCCAAGCCACAGACAGGTCACCAAATTGCCAGCCCCACCTCACCCTTTGCACAGTCCGTCCGTCTGGAACACCCTCTGCACCCTTCATCTGGCTAACTTCTCCCCACCCTCTGGTCTGAGCGCACCGCCTTCCCCAAACCCCCAGACTGGGTTAAGCAGGTGCCTCCCCTGGCTCCCCCTGCCTGGCCCCAGGGAATCTTAGCTTGGGTCACACTGTTGTCCGATGGCTGTGTCCCCTGACAGAATGTCAGCTCCAGGATGATGATTTTTGCCTGTTTGATTCCTTTCGGTATCCCCAGATCCTAGCAGAGTCTGGAGGACAGCAGGTGCGCAAAAAAAAAAAAATTAAAAAAAAATTGTTGAATGCATGCACGCAGAAATGAATGTATGAATGTATAAATGCAAGAATGAATGGGTCAGTGGAGAGCCTGGATCAGTTGGCATCATGGCTACCCCGAGGGCAGTGGGCTCCAGTGCTAGCCCCGGGGGGAGGAGGAGAGGGGGTAGAGCTGGGAGACGAGGAAACAAAGTTTACAAAGCACCTACTGTGCATCAGGCACTTTCTCATTCCTATGATGAGACCCAACCTACAGATGAGGAAACTGAGTCCCCTTCATTCACTCCACAAACCCATCCTGGGAGTCTCCAGACTCGGGGCTGGGAGCTGGGGTGACAGCAGAGAACAAGGCAGGCATGGACCCTGGGTTTACTGAGCTGATGGGGGAGGCAGACCCCGTAGGAAGTGCAGCGGAATGAACCAGAATGAGAGCCTCAGCACCTCCCAGCCCCACCGCAGCCAGCTGCTGGTTCGGGCACCACCAGGAGAGAGCTCGCTTAAAGGTCGCATTCCTGACACAGCTGATGTCTGCTTCCCGCGGTCCTGGGATTACACCACAATAATGAGCTCACTATGCACCAGGCCCTCATCCAAACACTTTCCACAGATGAGCTGGTTAAATCCTCACTGGTCCTCTGACGGTGGAGTATGACTGCTCCCATCACACGGAGGAGCAACCCGAGGTCCAGAGAGGGTAAGTGCCTTGCCCAGGGACACGCAGAGCAAACCCAGGAAAGTAACATTATGAAATCACACACAAGGTCATGGACACCGAATTCAGGATGAGGTCACCTCTGGGGGGGGGGCAGGGCATGCACAGCGTCTTCCGTGGTTTCTGCCACGTTTTCTTTCTCGGAGTGGGAACATGGATGCTCAGGTATGTTGACAATGGTCCGTACAGCGAGTAGCCATGTAGCCATATTATGCAGAGTGACTGACAGTAGACATCGGGCAGGCTTTGCCCGGCTCTGCGTGACTCGGGCTGAAGCCAGCTTGGGCGTGGGGGCCCCTCCCACCTGGTCCCCCCACCCCTCCCGGCCCCCCCACCGGCCCTCCCGGCTCTCAGTGACGCAGCTGTGGTGGCATTTGGCAACCCTGGCTGCCCACAGTTACGACAGCCATGCATCTGCCAGCTGGGGGTGGGGAACCTGGGACCTGCCCCTGCCTCTGCCGCCTCCTCCCAGCAGCGCCCCCCCAGTAGCCCAGACACCCTGTCAGCAGCCCCTCCCGCTTTCCCTTTCCCCATAGCGCTTTTCACCACCAACATCACAATTGTTTGTAGGGACCAGAAAGTCAGTGCCCCGAGGGCAGGAATTGTGTCTGTGTTGGTCATGCTCCGTCCCCAAACGAGCCTGCAGCCGGAGCTCAATAAGCATTTGCTGAATGAACGAATGAAAAACTGCATAAATGAACTGCAACCCCTCCCTCTCTTTCTTCTTTCCTTCCTTCCTTCCTGCTTCCTGCAGATAGTGATTAAACACCTGCTACGGGCCAGGTCCTGTACTAGTTGTGGGGGACACACAGGGCACAGGCAGAGATCCCCGTCCTCGGGAAGCTCACATTCTAGAGAAGACGATGCTCGATGCTCGCCAGCAATGCTGTCATCCCTCAGATGAAATGCAGAAGTGCAGCCACCGAGGAGGAGGAGAGAGGTTCCTGGCCGTGTGCACCTGCCGAGCCGGTGGCGGGGGGGACGTCTCCCTGACTCGGGGCCCCTGCAGGGGCTGGTTCACGCGTGGATGGCGCACCTACTCAGCGCCAGGTAAAGCCGGCGGAGCAGGGGGAGTGGGCAGGGAAGAGGTTATAGGAGAGGAAACCCTCGGGCGCTGGGCGCTGAGCAAGTGTGAGGGCCTGACCTCACCCTCCCAGCCCGGAAGGGTCCCTGAGGAAGTGGTGCCTGAGCAGTGAGCGCCGCGGCTGAGGAAGAATATTCCCGCAGGGGCACCAGCTGGGGCAAAGGCAGGAAGGCTGCCACACCCCGAGGAAGCTGGCGGCTCTGCCCAGGAATGCCCCTCTCTGGCCTCACTTTCTCCTTTGTGCTAAGGGAGTGGTGCCCCCCACCACCCCTTCAGGGATGCTGGAAGGTTCTGTGGGAGACTTTTAGGGGCAGGGCAAGACCCTTGATTTAAATCCTGCAGGGTGGGTTGCTTTTTCCATCCTCCGTCCTCCCCACTAGGCCGTGAGCCCCATGGGAGAGGGCCCAGCAGAGCCCGCGCATAGTAGTTGCTCAGGCCGCGTCTGTGGATTTAATGAGCCGGGGGTCTCAGTTTCTTCATCTGTGTGATGGGGATGACGCTGGTGTGGCCACAGGGTAGGAACGAACTGCTCTCCACACTTTAGTGTTGACTCCTCTCCCCACCTCCCGGTGGTAGGTCAGGCCTCTGGGGACCCCTGGAGTCCTGACAAAGGACCCTCTCTGGGGCTGGGGCAGAAAGATGGCGGGGTGGGGGGCGAACAGTCCTCTAGCTCCAGACTTTGAGGCGGGACCCTGAGGTGCCTACAAGGAAGTGACAAGCGGCCTCCTGTACAATGGAAGGAAACTGAGGTACGAGAACAACAATAGCACAGTCACCTCGGACGCTTACCGAGCACGCACTCCAAGCCAGCACCGTGCGAAGCCCTCTGCCCCGAGTCACGCCCTTCGGGCCTTTCAATGCCATCACTGTAGGAAGTGAAAACTGCCACCACCACCTTACACGCGGCGGGGGATGTCAGACCCCGCCACAGGGAACAGGGCACCTGCGGCCGGAAGGGGATCTGGCTCCAGAATCCAGACTCATACTTACACCCGGCACTTCCTGTGGGGAAGTGGGGGTGGGGGTGGGAGGCAAGGGGTGAGGGACACTGGGAGAGACAAAGATAAGCCCTTATCTGGGGGACAGAGAGCCGTGGGATAAATACTTGCAAGAATGACAAGTCTTGGCTGGCTCGATCGGTAGAGCGTGCCACTCTTGATCCTGGAGTTGTGAGCTCCGGCCCCACGTTAGGTGTAGAGATTATTTTAAATAAATAAATAAATAAATAAATAAAATCTTAAAAAAAGGAAAAAGAATGAGGGGTCTCCCCAGGTCAGTCCCATGTTCTTCCTACCTTGGTTCGCCCAGGGCAGCTTGGAGAAGCCCCAGTCTCCAGCCCGCCCCAGTAATCACAATGTATTCTGCTTTATTCATTCATTCATTCATTCAGTTAGTCAATAGAAAACAGAAGAGAGGAAGAAATGAGACCAAACATATCCACGTAAATAATAAATGTAAATGGGTTGAGTGGGTCTACTAAAAAACAAAGACTCTTTACATTGGATCAGAAATCAAAGTTCATTCATTTACTTATAGGACAAATATTTATTAAATGCCCAAAATATTCTAGGTCCTGTTTTAGATTCTAAAGATAGAACCTAAAAATAAAATCTCTGTTAAAGAAGGAGAAATATGGGGAAAAGGGAATCCGGGGAGGGAGACCTGCAGGTGCCAAGGCCCTGAGGCTGGAGTGAGCTGGGAGAACAGAGGAGCGAAAGGGGCCAGGTTGGAGAACAGCACTAGTGAGCGAGCGTGGCTGGGGTGCGGCAGGCAAGCCAGCAGGGCCAAGTGCCCGAGAGCATAAGAAAGGGCAGCGGCTGTGGCCAGCGCACCAGCCCCAGGGAGGGTGGAGATGCAGAAGAACCGGATCCTGTTTACATAGAGCAGGGGTCACTGACCAGCCACACGAGATGGACTCTTGACCCTTTCCAGCCAGGGGCCCTTCCCACCTCGAACGGAGCCAAGATGGCCCAGCACAGCCTCCCCTCTGGGAAGACCTACCACGAATTGAAGGTCTACTGGGTGCCAGGCTCTGCCATTGGTGGTTTACATGCTTAATTAGCTCAAAAGTCCTGCCATCAGGTTCGTTTTCTCCCCATTTTGCAGAAGAGAAAACTGAGCCCTAGAGAGGTAGGGTGACCTGCCTGAGGCCACACAGTGAGGGGCAGGGCCAGGGTTTGAACTCAGGGCGTCTGACACGATCACGTGCCTTCCTGACACTGCACAGCTACTTCTTAGGAAACGGCAGGGGGGAGCCCTCCGCTGGCTGTGTCCTTGTGTGGGTCCCCTGACCTCTACTGCCTCAGTTCCCCGTCTGGGAAACCCTGTCGGGTCAGTGTCAGGACCTTGATGACTTCCTCCCCCGGGGCACTGGAGTTCCCAAAGTGCTGAGCTGGCACTCCCCATTCTACCCTTGCAATGACTCCACTTGACAGAAGAGGAAACTGAGGCTCAGAAGGGGGAAGTGATTCTCCAAGGTCATGACCTCGGTCTCTCCTGAGGGCCAGGGATTTTGGCTGAGTCTACTCATTGGATAGTAAGAAAGGGACACCCGGGGCGTCTGGGTGGCTCAGTGGGTTAAGCGTCTGCCTTCGGCTCAGGTCATGATCCCGGGGTCCTGGGATCGAGCCCGCATCGGGCTCCCTGCTCAGCGGGGAGTCTGCTTCTCCCTCTCCCTCTGCTCCTCCCGCTCGTGCACACACACACTCTCTCTCTCAAATAAATAAAATCTTAAAAAAAAAAAGGGAGGGACCCAAGGATGCAGAGACTTTGGGGTGGGGTGGGCGGAGAGGGGCAAGGACACACAGATAATGAGGGAGAGGAGGCCTGGAAGCCAGGACACTAGCTTCCAACCTCTGCCCTCTCGCCCCCGCCTGCATCCTGGGGGAAAGTGGGGGCTTGGCCCCCCTCAGTCCGGGTTATTGCCTGAGAGCGAGGAGGGGCCATGGGAAGTCTCCCCACAGCTCCTCACTCAGGTCTTGCCCTAAGTCCTGCCCAAATAAACAGGAAATGCCAGGCGGTGCCCCCACCCCGACCCCACCGGGGCCGTGGGAAGACTCTGCCTGAGATTCTGGTGCATCAGCACCAGCCCAGCCTTGGTGGGGATCGAGGCCCTATCAGGGCCTCCATGACCTTGGACAAGACCCTTCCCTTCTCTGGGCCTCAGTCTCCCCCTCTGTAATCACAGACTCTGAATCAGAGTTCTGCCGTCTCCTGGCTAGTGTGGCCTCAGGCAGGTGGCTGTCCTCTGAAGCCCAGCTCCCTCTTCTATAAAATGGGAGACAGTGCACACTGCACATGCTCCCTCAACAGAACCATTATTACCCCAGGCAGAGGCTAGATGGGGAAGGCTGGCCTTCGGAGAGATCCCTGGGGCCCTCGGGGAAGGATGTCCTGGCTTCCTTGGACCCAGGATCAGTCCAGGTACCTCTCTGCACCTCACTTTCCCAATCTGTAAGAGCTGGGACCCCGGCTGAGTTGCAGGGATTGAATGACAGAAGGGATCACGGGGTAGGCAGCAGCGGGAGAAAGGGGAGTGAAGTGGATTCAAGACAGGTACCGCGAAGGGCTTTGAGGGTCTGGAGGATGTGGCCTCCTTGTGCTTCGCTTTTCTTTCCTAGGGATAAAGGGCAGGCCAGAATAGGTCAGGTGAGGCCCTTCCCACGAGCTAGGGGGCTCTGGGCCGTGCAGGAAGTGGCCAGGGCTCCTCGGACAGGCGGCTTTGATCTTCTTTACGAGGCATGGCTGTTTATGGAGGCCCAGGCCCCCGGCCCCCCGCCACCCGGGGCTGGGTCTCGTCACCGGCACTCGGGATATTAGCAGTCCCGGGAGAGTCTGCTGGCCAGGGGCTTGGCCCCATTTCCTCCAGCCTGGCCCTTGCCCTGCCCCCTGGCCTCAGCCCCTGGGAACAGGGCAGGAGGGTCCCCCCAGGCCAGACCCCTTCACCGAGGGGCCTCCTTGCCATTCCTCTGTAAATGCAGAGCCAGCTTGGCCCCCGCATCAGGACGTTTGCCTGGTGGTGCCGGCTGCCGGGAGCCCACTCCCCAGCTCTTCTCTGGCCGCTGCGGCCCTTCCTCCAGGTCACTCCGTGTCACCTCCGCAAAGAAGCCTCCCTGACCTCCCACCCTTGTCCCCCTCTAGCACCTTTGTTTGATTCTTCATCGCCTGTACCACTGTCTGGAATTTTCTGGCTCATTCTTTTTCCCATGGATTGTCTGCCTTCTTCCTAGGACAGGAGCCTCGCTTGTCCCTCTCCTGTGTCCTCGGAGCCTGGCATGGTTCTGGCACACAGTAGGTACCCAATAAATGTTTCTTGAGTGAAAGAATGATAAAGTCTTTGTGGGGGGGAATCTGTGAGCAGCCTGAGCCCCCAAAGCATTTCTCAGAGCACCCCAAGCCCCATGCCTCACGTGTGCCTGGAAAATTCATAGAAGGGAGTTGCAGCCCCATTTTGTGAATAAAGAAACAGGTTCAGAGAAATGAGGTGACTTGCCCGGCGTCCCCAGCCTGAAAGAGTAGGGCGGGGATTCCATCCCAGGTCCCTCGGCTCCAGACCCTCCGCCCCCCTCACCCGGGGCCTGGCTCATGCCTGTGATGGTTCCTGACAAGAAGCAGCTGGGGACAGGTGTCCGACCAGCCAGGCCGGTTCCAGGGCATGTTTGGGGGGCACTCCCCGCCCCACCCCTCCCTCCTGCCGGGTAATGCGGAGGGATGACAGTGGACACCTGCTCCCACACCTGCCCCTGCCTCCTCACCCTCATTCAGGCCCTGAGAGGCCCCCGCCACCCACAAGGCCACAATGGATGGCTTGTCCTCGGAGACCCCCAGGATGTCTGCTCCCCACCCCCTCGGCTCCCTGCCTGTGCTCTATGACCTGGGACAGGTGCACCCTGCTTTGGCTTGGGGAGGCAGCAGGCAGGGGTCTTCATCCTTCTGCAGAGACACCACTGGCTGCCGCCCCCTCACTCACCCTGGCCCGCTGGGGAACCTCCGGCTCAGGGGCTGGGGGAGGGGAGCGCGGGGGCACCTGCTGGGGGCGGACTGGTTCCGGTTTTTACGGAATTCACTAGGTTTCCCAGCAACCCTGGAGGCTGTCACTGTGGTCATCCCCTATCCTAACTGAGGTGATAGAGGCCCAGGGACAGAGAGGGCAAGGCACTTGCCTAAGGTCACACAGCAGGCAGAACCAGACCCTGAGTGTTTTTTCCTATTCCTTCCACTTACCCCTCCTTGGGCCATCAAAGTCACTCTAACCTTTGCTGAAAACCTACTGTGTGCCAGGCAGTTAACCAGGCCCAAATTCATTGAAAACACACGTTCAGCAGGTAGGGATTTACCAAGCGAATCATTTCATTGTCAGAACAACCCATGAGGTCGTTACTCAGAGTATGCCCCTTGCACAGGTAAGGAAACAGGCTCAGAGAGAAATGACTTGTCTGAGGACTTAGAGACGGGTCAGGGCGTTTGTAATTTACTCAACAAAGATTTACTGAGCCCCTACTGTGTGCCAGGACAAAGTAGATGAGCAAGGATCAAAACAGACACACTCAGCTTTTATGGCCTTCATAGTCCCCGGGCAGAGACAGATACGGAAACATTCAAGAAGTGATACGCACCAAGTTTTGCAGACCGGCCTGGGTCTGGGTTGTCACATGCTAGCTGTGTGACCTTAGGCAAATCACTTAACCTCTCTGTGCCTATTTCCTCTTGTATAAGATCGGAGGCAATAATAACACCTACCTCACAGGGTTGGTTACAGTTCTTAGCACAGGGAAATTGCTTTCTAAAGCTATTGTTTTCTGTTTTTTCATTGTACAAAAACTTACTGAGTGCCTACTGTGTACCAGACTCTAATCTGGGAGCTAAGGACACAGATGATATAGTCACTGCCCTTGTGGGGGTCTGGGTGGAGCCCAAGTGTCCTGACTCTTGGGCCAGCAGCCACAGAACTGCTTCTAGCCCCACCCCCTCCTCCAGGAAGCCTTCCAGAAAGACCCTGCCCTGTGGGAACTCTGGGACTCTACAGCCTGACTGACACCCTCCATCCAGGTGCCCAGAGCCATTCCCCCGGAGCTGGCTCCCATCTCAGGATGGAGGGGGAAACTTCGGCATTGGCAGGATGTTTTATCCATTAAGGTCCCGGCAGACGCCAGGAGACGGGCAGGGTGGAGGTGGGGCTGAGAAATGACTTTCGCAGGCAGGACAGCGCCTCCTCGCTCTGTCCAGGGCTGGCCCTTCCCCGGAGTCCCAGCTCTCTACCGTGTGGGTCCTCCCCCAGCCCAGGCCCCAGGAAAAGTGAATGCAGAGAGCCCTGGGACTTCTCTAGGGCATCCAGCAAGCAGCCAGCCTCTGGCCTCAGCCAGCAAGCTGAGACCACAAACTCGGGGCCCTCGGATCCAGCCAGACCCACAGAAGGACAGAGGAGTCATTTTGGCCCCCACAGGGTTTAAGACAACTGGAATTCCTTGCCACAGATTTGCACCAAAATCCAGACTTCCCGTGTTCCCAGGGCAATGGGCCCCCTTTCCTACATGACAATGAATCCCCGGCCACCACAGTCCCCACGAAACCCTATCGCCTAGTCTCTGCTCATGTAAGTACCTGCCTGGCCATCACTAGGCAACTGGAGTCATTGCCCCTTGCTTAACGCAAGGGAAAGAAGACCAAATGTGACGTTCTAGGCAGGGGTCAGGGGAGGAAGGGTTTGGGCTCCCCAGAGCAGCCCTGGAGGCACCGGAATTGCAAGCCCTGCTGGGAAGGAACAGCCCTCTGATCCTTCCAGGCAGGGCTGACCTCAGGGCCTTTCTCTAGCCAGGGCCCTGCCTACGAGCGTGTGCAGAGCCTGGGGCTTCTTCCAAGTGGATTTGTGAGCTCAGCTTTCACATTTTGCAGACGGGTGTGTGTCTGTGGGCACAGACAACTTTTGGCGGCTTCAAATCTTGGATCTGCCATTTCTTGGCTGGGTGGTCCTGGGCAAGGGCCTCACCCTCTCTGGGCCCAGTTTTCTTACCTGTCAAATGAACCTAGGGCTGGTGCCAGAGAGGAGGAAGAAGGCTTTACTCTTTGATGTAAAGCCAAGAGCTTGGCATGTCCTAAGAGGTAAGGAGACCAAGGGCCAGAGAGCTTGAGCCCATGGCCCAGAGCCACTGGCCAGGAAGCGCAGAAGGAGGATTTGAACCCAGGCCTCCGGGCTCCTGGGGCCACGTGCTGACTCCCTCAACACACAGAGAATGTGGCTCTTAGTACAATCCTCGCTCTTCTCATTTCATCGTTGCTGTTGAGTGTGAGGGGCACGCACCACTCACCCCTGCCACCCAGATCTGTCCGCTCCGACGGGGAGGCATTGTTGCAGTCTGGGCGTGTCTGCGGGAAGGGTCGTCCCCTGCCCTCGCGCCCCCAGGACCATATCACAGTCAGAGGGACACAGACACTCCTACCACACTCACGTGCACACGCACACCTCCAAATACACAGTGGGCACACAACACACTCAACACACACAATAACATCAACACACGTGTCCGGGCCCCCGACACAAACACCAGACCCGTGACACACACACACACACTCATAGCCCACACCCACAGGCACCGACCAACACAGAAGCACGTACAGCCCCAAACCAGACGCACAGCGCAGCGGCACAGACAGACACATGTGGATACACAGACAGGTGGATACACAGCCACACGTTCCGCACGGACCTGCCGTGCGAAGCCCCCCCCCGGCCGGCCTGCGCCGCGACGCCCACCTTGGACGACGAGCAGCCCGCCCATCTGAGATCACCTCACATCCCTCCCTGCCCCGCACTCCGCCAGCACTGGCTATTCAGGCTGGGCTTGCGATTTATCAATTAAAAAAAAATCGTTTCCTCCCTGACAACAGCGTAAACCTGTCCATAAGCCCCCTCGCCCCACGCGTGACGAGCAGCCGGGTGGGATACATCAGGTACACGGAGAGGGCGGGGCCTGAACCCAGCGCCCGGGGGTAAAGCCTGGCTCTGCGCATCCTGCCCCTTTCTTCCCTGTGCCTCCTCTTCCCCATCTGTGAAATGGGGGCAGTGACAGATATAAGAATCAACGAGCTGGTCCAGTACAGCTCGGTCCTCATTACTCTAGGAGCAAGTGTTCATTCGCTCCCCAGGGGCAACTGGCGTTTCCAGTTTTTTCACCAGGTTTCTGGGATCCTCCCTCTGGGCGTCCCCTGTTGGACTTCTAGCTCCCCGACCGTGTCTGTCTTGCTCCTCGATGTTGCAGCTGAGTAGATGCTGGTGGAATGAATGAATACATGAATGAAAGAATGAATGAACGAACGAACCAGTCCCAGGCCCTGTTACAGCTGGCCCAGCTCCAGAAGGCAGCGGGAAGACTGTTTGGCAAGATCAGGTCCTCAACAGGGAGGGCTACGACCAAAATGCCTGCAGATTCATTTCAGGGGGTGAGGTTCGCTGCTCTATGCGGTGCAAAGTCAAAGACATTCTTGGAAATCCTGAAATTGCTCAAAATGCACTGAAGACTTGTCCTCCCACCCCGTGTCTTCTACTGTCCCCCTTGGTATGTGCTCCAGCCGCACTGGCCTCCTGGCTGTCCTTTGAACACATCAGGCACCGTCCTGCCTCAGGGCCTTTGCACTTGCTGTTCCCTCTGCCTGGAATGCTTTTCCTGACCCTCAGATAGCTGCATGGCTCCGTTTCCCCATCTGTGCCATGGGGAATATAACAGTTGTGTTGAGAAAGAACGAGCTACTCCTGTAAAGGCTCAGGAAAGGGGATGGGCTGTCAGAGCGTATTGCTAGTGTTGGAATGGGTGTTATTTCCTTTCCCAGAGGGAATAACTCCTGCTTCCTGTCTCTGCTCAAATGTCACCTTCTCCACGAGGCCGCTCTTGACCCCACCCCACCCCACTGCTGAAAGTAGCAGCCCCCCCCCCCCCACAGCTCTAGTCTATGGTCTGTTTGGTCACTGCTCTCCACAGCTCTCACCGCCACCTAACCTTGTTCTTTTATTTGTTGCTAGTCTCCCTTATGAACTCCCTGGGGCTGCGGTCTTGCTTTATGCAACGTTGTAACTCCAGCACCTAGAACACTGCCTGGCACACAGTAGGTTCTCAATACATATCTGCTGAATGCATACATAAAGAAACGCAAGAGCATAGAAAGGAATGGAAGGCTCTAGAACAGACCAGAGCACTCAATAGAACAGGAACAATGCAGTGGAATGGACATGATACACCATGGCAACCCAACATGACCCAGCGAAGCCAGGATGAGCCTCAAGGCCTCAGTGGACCCCTGGTGGGAGCCCCAGGTTCCCTCCTGGCAGAACCCCCACCTAAAACTGTGACCCAGGCCCCAATGGGCACCATCGGGCAGGTGGCTAAGAGCTGCATCTGGACTAGGGAGTCTTCCCATGCCATCTCCCTCTAGCTATCCTAGTCCGTGGGCTTTTCTGCCCACGGGTCTCTGTTCCTGTCCAGCCGGACAGGTCAGGGGTGGTTTCTGGTCTGGGCACTGGGGCACTGGCTCCTGTCTGGGGTGATTCCTGCTGAGTCACTGGCTGAGGCTCTGAACAGCATCCCATGGGCCTAATCGTGCTGGGGGTAGGGGACCACGGCCAGAGGGATGAGACACTACGTCTATGCGAAGGGTGGGTGCTGGGCTGGCCACAGCCTGCTTCTCCCCCTCACCGCTGGCTTCTGTTTCACCTCTCCCCACTGCGTGGCTCTGAAAGGACCCAGCCCCCTCCCAGGCCTGACCAAGGCCCTGGCTAGCCTGCTGGTATGAAAGAGAAGAAGAGAAGTCTTAGGGTACCCCCCCTACCCAGAAGCCCTCCATGGGGGAAGCTGTTCCCTACTCGACAGATTCAGGCCTGACCTTAGAAGCCTTCATTCACTTGGGGGGTGGGGTCCTGGCCCAAAGATTGAGCCTCTTGTCAGGGTAGGGTTGAGGTAGGGGGATCCTGTCTGTCTGCCTGGACAGTTGAGGTCCCGTCTCCAATCGGAGCATTATCTTGGCACCTCTCTCTCCCTGGCCCTCACCGCAATCCATCACTGAGATAGGGCAATTCTCTCCCTAAGTCTATCTAGAATCTGACCATGTCTCACCACCTCCATTGTCCCTCTGCTCAGGACCCTCCCCAGGGGCTCCCAACTCTCAGAACAAAAGCCAAAGCCTCACTGTGGTCTGCTCGATCTGCCCACCCCATTTCCTCAATGACCTTATCCTACCTCATCTACTCTGCTCCAACCACACTGGTTTCTTTGCTGTTCCTTGATTATGCCAATCGTATTCCTGCCTCAGGACCTTTGCACTTACTGTTCCCTCTGCCTGAAACTCTTTTCCCAGATATTCACACAGCTCCCTCTTTACTGCCTTCGAATGTTTGCTTCGCATCACTTCCTGAAAGACATCTTCCTTCAACCCTTGCCCAACATGAAGACCACTCTCTCTGGCATTCTGGCTCTTCCAGCTGTGCTTAATTCTTCCCTCCTGACCCTTACCACCACACGTTGTACGACGTATTCATTGGTGCTTGTCTATCTCCCTTGGTACAATGATAGCTCCACGGGGGCAGGGAGATTGTCTGCTCTGCTCACTCTTTTATCCCATGTGCCCAGAGCAAGGTCTGGCCCACAGCAGGTGCTCAATATATTTTGGGCAGATAAATGAGTGGTTGAGCTGGAGAACTTGAGAAGCGGAGTAGGAAGAGCACATTTTAAAGCACAGGTGCTCAGGGAGAGTCTCTCTGAGGAGGTGACATTTAAGCTGAAGCCTGAGGTTGAAAAAGCACCAATCCCTCCGAGTGTTCATGTTCGAAGCAGAAGAGATGGCAAATGCAAAGGTCCTGAGGCTGGAACCTAATCAACAAACTCAAGAAATAGAGAGAGGATCATGAAGCTGAGTGTAGTATGTGTGTATACCCGGGCCAGAGGGCCATTAGGCAAGTTTGGGGATTGATGTTGCTGCCTGTAACCCAGCGGGCGCAAGAATCCCATTCCGACACCCCAAGACCCCCTTAGTATCTGACTTGCTCCTGCCTGATGGTTTTCTGTCTGTCCCACCCAACAGCGGCCACAACTGGGATCTCAGCTCTCCGCCCACTGCCCCCCCCTTTCCTCCACCCACCTCCCCCCTTTCCCGCCTGATGCTGCTGGGGACGGGAAACTGTGACTCAGGAGTCTGGAAGACAAGGGGCCTCCCTCCCGCCTCCCTCCCCCTTCCCTCCCTCCACATCCGGGCAGGCAGGCGTCTGGGCGGGTGGCTGGGCAGGAGCCGGGCTTGGCTCACACCAAGGACCCTCCCACCTGACGTTCGACTGGGCTCAGGCCAAGGGTGTCCTCCCCTGGGCAGGGCAGACACTCCACGTGGATTCCTATTGGCGGCAGCGGGAATAAGAGCAGCCGTCCCGACCGGGACCGTGCAACCTTGCCGACTGCGTGTGGTGATTATCCCCACTTTCCCGGGGAGGAAACTGAGGTCCAGAGAAGCCGTCACACTTGCCCGGGTCACACAGCAGACCTGGCGCCGTGGGGGTATGGTGCCCACAATGGCTGTGCCCGCTTGGCAAGTCCAAGGCCGCCGGCAGGCTGGGTGGAGCCGAGCCTTCACCAGCGGAGACAGACCGCAGGCTTCCCCAGGCACCTCCCAGGCAGGGCTGCTGACCTGGCCTCGGATCCCAAAGTCCCCCAACTTCAGAGCTGGGTTCTCCCTTCTCTCACTAACCCCCCAACCCACACACACTCACCAAGAAACAACTTGACCAAGAGTCCAGGAAGGAAATCACCCAGCAAATGAGACACAGAGCACTTCCTGGGGTGCCTTTACCCCCTCCCCATTTCCTCCATCAGCAGCCTCCTGGCCATCAGGCAGTGACCTCAGCCAGACAAGGTCACTTAATTTTGCAGAACATGAAACATTTTCCTGGCCTCCTCTGAGAAAGGCTCATGGTGGTTCAGAGTACGGGCTCCAACTGGATCCTGACTGTCTGGGTTCAAAGCCCAGCTCAGCCACTTCTTAGCTGTTCAATCTTGGGCAAGTGTTTTCCCCTCTCTGGGCCTCAGTTTCTCCATCGGTATAGTGGGGCTTATAATACCTTCCAGTGCTGATTTGCATCTTGAACAAACCAGTGCACACAGCAAGTGCTCAGCAAATGTTCCCAGGGTTCTGCACATTTGCAAGCCTGAGTCTGTGCCGAGTGGAGCAAAGCGGCTTGGGCGCCCCACCCTGTGCCCACACTGAAAGCTCATCTGTGAAACTCCTCAGTCAGCCCGTCCCTCCCGCTTGAGTTACATGCCCAAGTTCGATTTTTATTCTCTGGCGTCCACTTAACAAGCCATAGTTATTATTCTTTCTGGCCTAAAATACAGTGTGGTTTGGGGAAATTAATGGACCCAGAATACTTTCCCTTCTGATGAGGTGGCATCCCTAGCATTTCTGGGAAATGAGGCACTGTTTTCCCATCCGAAACATCCAGTGTCATTATGGACATGGGACTTTGAGGTGGATGCCACTTCCAGCTTGGGCCGCCCACCCCTGCCAGCCCCCCAAGCCCGACTGGAGAGGAGATTCTGCGAGTCCCTGACTCCCCGCTGTCCCCCCAGCCCCACCTAAACCAAGAGCATGAGATCTCACACCTGGAAAACACCCTCCCCCTCGTGTCAGAAGAAATATAATGAAATATAACGATAACAGCAGAGGCAGACTTCTCGTTTCATCCTTATAAGCACCATTTGAGGGAGTTTCTCTCCTTAGCACCATTTGACGGGGAGACAGAGGCTGGAGAGGTGAACCAGCTTGCCTAAAGTCACACAGGCAGGAAAGAGCAAGGGGGATTGAAACCCAAGCGAGTCTGAAGAGAAACGCTGGCTTTTACCTTGTTCCTCAGTTTCCTCTATACATGGATGGAAGACCGCCTTGTTCTCACGCTCCCTCTCTCTCCCATTTCAGCTCAAGAGCGTTTGGAATCCAACAAACCCAACTTCATTACTTCTTACCAGTGTGACTTTGGCTCACGAATTCCACTTTCTGAGCCTCAGTTTCCTTAGCTGCAGAATGGGGCAATGCAGAGCCTCCTTCATGAGCTGCTGGTGAGAATTCGCCAAGGTCGCGGACACTTGAAAACGCGCTTAGCTGGCAGTTCCTCAATAAATTAAGCATAGAATGACCACATGACCCAGCAATTCCACTCCTAGGTATATACCCAAATGAACTGAAAACAGATGTTCAGACAAAAACTTGTACAGAAACGTTCATAGTAGCACCATTCACAATAGACACAAAGTGGAAACAAATGTCCATCAGCTGATGAATGAATAAAAAATGTGGTATATCCATACAATAGACTATTATTCGGCAATAAAAAGGAACAGAGCTCTGATACATGTTGCAACGTGGACAAGCTTGTGAAAGAAGCCAGACACAAAAAGCCACACGTTGCGTGATTCCGTGAATGTGAAATACCCAGAGGAGGCAAATCCATAGAGATGGAAAGTAGGTTAGTGGTTTCCAGAGGCTGCAGAGGGGGAGGGAACGGGGAGTGACTGTTTAATGGGTACAGAACTTCCTTTCGGAATGATGGAAATGTTCTGGAACTGGATAGTCATGGTTGCACAATATTGTGAGTGTACTGAATGCCACTGAATTGCACACTTCAAAACGGTCCATTTTCTGTGTATTTTACCATAATTTTAAAAAAGTGCCTAGCACAGTGCTTGGTGGACAGCAAGCACCCAATGAAAGGCAGCCACGATTATTAACATTATTTCGGGAGAATCTCATTGGACTCAGGGCTTGGGTTCCAGAGTGGGCGTGTGAGACCGAAATCGAGTCAAAACCACAAACCACAAAACACAGGACCTCTTTTCCCTGCTATTCGTCAACAGCACCCATGCTTGGGTCCCTGTGGCCACATTTTCCATGCCACGTGGCAGCCAACAGGTGACTCTGGGTCATTGTAATTATGGGGAAAGAAAGACAATACATTGCATAGGCCCAATACACGGAGACTGTGATGCCACATAACAGTGAGTGTTAGGAAGAATGAAAAGGGGCGAGTTTAGCCAGGGTCATCAGGGAAGCTTCCTTGGAGGAGGGGACTCACGGAACCGAGAGGATCTCCAGCTGTGACCTGCACAGCCCTGCATGCTTCACCCCCAGGCCCCTCAGCCCCACCAGGCTCTCCCTTGTTCACTGAATTCCAGCAACACCTTCTCACTGTCCTGCTTGCTTTGTCCCCAGGGCCTTTGCACTTGCCGATCACTTTACCTGGAGCACTTTTTCCATATCTGACCCAGACGAGCTGCTTCTCTGCTGACTTCTCATATGTCACCTCGTCAGGGAGGCCTTCCTGGACTGCCCTGTCCTAAGGGGCCCCTGAAATCACGCTCCATCACCACCCCTGCTTTATTTCCATCTTAGTACTTTTCCCACTCGAACTTATCTTCTTTACATGTCTATTATCTGTCTCCCCTGCGAAACCATCAGCTCCACGAGAGCAAGGCTTTTTGTCTGCCTTGTTTTCTGGTGTATCCCCCGGTGCCCCATGCCTGGCAACTAGCAGGCCTCCAGAAATATCTGTGGGAGTAAAGCACAAATCAATAAACGAATGAATGTGTGAGTGAATGAGTGAATGCATGCCTCTTTGTAGAGGGGACGGGGCTCAGCTGAGAAAGGGGCCAAGAATTCCCCAAGGGCATGCAGAGGGGGAGAGGGCTGAGTCCAGGGACCCCTCGCAACCCAGGCCACACCCAGGATATCTGTGAGGGGCTTGTCGATGAGGGGTTGTGGCCAAGCTAGTCCTGGTGACCCCAGGCACATCTGTTTCCCTCTCTCTGGACATCCCCTCTACTCACACATCTTGGAGGTCCTGTCGCCCCAGCTCTGTGGCTCACATCCTGATTGTGACAGCCTCCGGCACTGGGTGACCCACAGGGACTTCCCCAACAGGTGACGGCTAGAGCAGGGGGAAAGTGCAAGGCAGCTGCCAGGCTGGCCCAGGATTCCCGAAACTGCCATCTGGGAATTGAGTGGAGGGCGAGCGTGCCCACATCAGAGCAGCTCTGCCAAAGGCTCTCCCCCAGCACGGGAGGCCCCGGCCCTCCGTCAGGACGTCCAGACCGAGTGCTCCTGGACAGGTGGACACACTTCTCTGAGCCTCCATTTCCTTGTGGGTAAACATGGGTGATCATTCTCACCTCACAGGACTGTGCCAGAAAGAAATGGGGCAGAGTGAACAAGATGCCTCCCACGGGGCCCGCCATAGGATACACTTACACTAACAAATATATTTTTTTAAAAGATTTATTTATTTATTTATTTGACACAGAGAGAGAGCGAGCACGAGCATGGGGAGCGGCAGGCAGAGGGAGAGGGAGAAGCAGACTGCCCGCTGGGCAGGGAAGCCTCACGCGGGACTTGAACCCAGGACTCTGGGATCACGACCTGAGCCGAAGGCAGCCGCTTAACCGACTGAGCCACCCAGGCACCCTACACTAACAGATATTACATAGGATATACTTATACTAAAAAAAATTTATTTGTTGCTTATCTCAAATTCAAATTTATGTGGGCACCTTGGGTCTTTTATTGTTGTTGATCTTGCTTTTGTGTTTGCTAAATCTGTTCATTATGGTTTTACGGTTCAAAAGTTCCTGCCTCTGAGAACATTCTTGCTCCTGTCTCAGGCTCAGGCCGTTGGGGGCAGCCGAGGCTTGCAGAGGGAAGTGACTCACCCAAGGCCCTCCGGGCCCGTTGCCTGAGAGGCCAGGCCCATCCTCACTCCCAGGAAGGTCCTGTCCTCCATATGATAAAACCCACCCCAGCCTGACACGTGGGACCCCTCCGAATCTCAGAACAGCCCCGCCACGCTAGGACAGCTGTCCTTCCTTGGTGCCAATGAGGAAACAGGCTCAGAAAGGTGATGTGACTAATGCAAGCAGACAGGGCCGCTTCCTGGACGCTGCTCCTCATCCTGGGGCAGAGTCTGAGGCCCAAGGGCTGCCGCTGGCGGAGCTCCAGGCTCGGCTCTAACTGCGGAGTCCCACGGCCCCAGGCCTGCCCTCCCAGCCACCGCCGGACGAGGACCCGATGAGGAGTTACTCAGCCCCAGCTTAACTTCGTGGAGGAAATTCCTCCCCCTGGCAGCCCTTCCGGGGACCCCACGGCTGGGAACTGCCTCCCCCAAGGCCTGCTCACCTCCTGGCAGCGCCAGCACATGTGGAAACCCAGGCTCGGCCCGAGCTGGCCGACGGTGGGTGGTGCGCGGGGCTCGGGCCGCAAGGCATCTCGTTCTGTCCTTCAGCAAGCATCCACGGGGGTCCATTCCAGGCCCGGCCCCGGGCCCCTCTCTTGTGTTGGTTGCAAGGAAAAGTGGGTCAGATGAGGAGAATTTACAAAGCCCAACCCACAGCTAGGCACTCGCGTATCTATCCTTCTCCTCTGAGCACCTACTGCGCGCTTAGCACCAGGCAGAGTCCTTTTTGTCCTATGAGGGCGACAGGATCACCCAGGAAACCAGAATGAAGAGACAAGGCAGTCGATCAAACTGGCTAACGACCATGGAGAGCACGTGCTTTGGTGCTAGAAGTCTCTCATGTAATGCTCATAAGGACCCTAAGTGGCACAGCTGTGACCATCTCTGTCACACAAAGTGGGGAGAGAGGACCAAGGCTGTGCCACGAGGATTAGCACTGGCTTTCGTATCGCCCACATTTAGGGAGAATGAGCGATGACAGATATACACCAGAAGCATGTACCGGGCACTGGGGACATGATAGTGAAGAAAAGAGAGCTAAAACTCTACACAGGACCTGGGTTTAAGTCCCAGCTCTGCCACCTGCCAGTTGTGTGACCTGGGGCAAGTAACTTGACCACTCTGAGCCCCGGGTTTATTTTCTGAAAAAGTAATGACAGTTCCCACCTCATGGGGGCCTGAGGATTTAACATATTCCTCCCCGTCAAGTGCCCAGCACAGGGCCACACTAACAGCTCAACACGTACTATTCTTCTTTTCAATCTCCCCTTCTCAGCTGAGTAAACCAAGAGTCCGAGAAGTTATGACACCTGCCCTGCATGAAAAACTAGTTAAGGTAGAACTTGACTCCAGATGTCCAAAGGACTGAGAGGTCCCCTTCTTCAGGAAGCCATCCTCAGTCTATTCCAGCTCAGAGGGGTCCAGCTCCCCAGCCCCTGTCCTGCTCCTGGCACAACCTTTAATGTCAGTCTCCAAGGCCCTACGAGGACACCCTCGTGCAGTGTCCAGGAGATCACCTGCATCCGAATCTCCCCTCAGTGCTGCCTCCATGGGCCCCACCCCCAGTGGGCAAACACCGCTGTGTCCATGCAGGGCCCAGGGGTCTGCATTTTAGTAAGTGTTGCTGATGGCTGCTACACTAGGGCCTGATGCAGCCAGCTAGGCCCGGAGCAGGGCTGAGATGGAGTCACCGAGGCCCAGGTCAGAGCACGATCCAGGCGGGAGGTGGGCTGCTGCAAGCGATATTTCCTTTCAGACAGGACGGAGAGGGTGGGAGGGGGAGGCAGGGCAAAGGGAAGGAAGGAAGGAAAGAAGGAAGGGAGGGAGGGAGGGCGAAAGAAAGAGAGAAAAAAGGAAAGAATTCTCATCTGGCCCAAGCTAGCCCAAACTGAGTGTGGGGCCAGACCACAGGGCTCTCATTTCTCCCCTGATTTTTCTGCCAGAGGCAGGAAACCGTCTCCCTTGGGATGATCCGAAATAGCTGAGTTCAAACACTAGGCTGGGTGAGAGGACTCGAGGCAGGGGGAGGGGCTGACACCAAAGGGCTCTGTGGAGTCCAGAGGGTCAGGGTGCAGCCGCTGGCGCCAGCTGCCCTGGGTTCAAGTCCCTGCTCTGCCCCTTTCCGCCTGGGCGACCCTGGATTTGGCCTGTTTCTCACCCACAAAGCAGGAACCAGCACAGTACCAGGCATGGCTGCATCTAGGTATTGAGAGGTCATCCCCAGGACTTGCTTTCTGTCCATTTTTGCTGGCTCCTCTCAGTCAGATTCTCCCCTCTCACGGAGGCAAGATGAACGCCACACTCCAGGCTGCCACCCAAGCAGCAACCCCAACGGAAAGAAAGGGCTTTGTTCCTTATGGCTCCAGCTAAAATCCCAGGCCAGCCTCTCATTGGCTGAGAAGGTGCAGCGCTCTAATTGGTCAGTGCTGGGTCACATGCCCCCCAGGATGGAGTTGGCTCCACCCAGAACCCCTGGACTGAGGATCAGAGGCGAGGAGTGGGTGCTGGCGAGGAACCAACCTTTGAGGATGCTTGGAGGGGGTCAACAGACTGGGCCAAGGCTACCTAGAGCTGGCCTCACTTCCCCTCCACCCCTGCCCCTCTCCCATCTCAACCTCCAGGAGAGGAAAGGTACCAGGATGATTTACACGACACTGCAGTAAGAACATTCAACTCCTCACCTCAGCCTGTCTCCCTGTCCTGCACTGTCCCCCCCCCCCCCCGGCCCCTGCCATCTCCTGGGGCCCTGAGAGGTCCATGGACTTGTCCAGGGCTACATAGCTGGGAGGGGCAGCCAGGCTCTAGACCTCGCTGGCGCTGCCTGAGTGCACTCAGGCTGGATGCAGGGCTGGTTCCTGCCAATGGGGCCTGGGCAAGCGTGGAGGGAGGCAGGCCTCCTGAGAAGGTGGTCAGAAGTCTGAACCCAGGGCGCCTGGGTGGCTCAGTTGGTTAAAGCGACTGCCTTCGGCTCAGGTCATGATCCTGGAGTCCCTGGATCGAGTCCCGCATCGGGCTCCCTGCTCGGCAGGGAGTCTGCTTCTCCCTCTGACCCTCCCCCCTCTCATGCTCTCTGTCTATCTCATTCTCTCTCAAATGAATAAATAAAATCTTAAAAAAAAAAAAAAGAAGTCTGAACCCAGCTCTGCCCCTTAAATCCAAGTGATCCCAGGCAGGAGTGAGTGTTTTAGCTCACTAGGTCTCACCTGCAAAACGGCCCTAAGCCCAGGAGCTACCCCTGGGGTTGTCGAGAAGCTCCCAGAAGCTCCCGTGAGCTGAAGCTCACAAGGAGCATTTAACGAAGAGCTGTACCACACAGTTTGGGGGCCCCACGCCTGGCCAGTGCAGCCCGGGGCTACGGTGGCGGCGAGCACTCTGCCCAGACTAACTCACAGTCTTGGAGACCGTGGGAGGGAGGGAAGGGCTGTTGTTACTACCTCAGCTTTACGGAGGAGAAACAGAAGCACAGAGACACCTGACTTGCCTGAGGTCACACAGCCAAGGAGGAGGAGGGGCAGGGATCAGGACCTAGGCCAGTCTGGTCCCAGAGCCCACCTGGTAACCACTCTCCTGCGCCCCACACACAGTCAAGGCTCGCTGTCGGGACTTACTGCTGCCCTCATTAAGGTTGGGATCTGCCCAGCTTTCTGGAATTAGGGTTCTACCCTGAGTTGGGAAGTGGGGTAGGTCCGAACTTCCCAGAATCCCATCCCAAATGGCCGCTCTGTTGTGACCCTGCTGGAGAAACTGAGGCACAGAGGGTGTGTGCAGTGCCCCAGGTTGCACAGCCGGGGGGCTAGCTATGGCTTCTCAGGGCAGCGTCCCCACCCAGCTGGCATCTCCTGGACCACCCCCCAACACACACGCACACGCACACACACACACACACACACACTCCCCCCTGGGGCAGGGACTGCTCTCGCCGCCCCCCCGCCCCCCCACAAGGCTCCATGCTGGCTGCAGGACGTTTGTCACTGTGTCAGTTCCAGCCCCCAACCTGATGGGGGGCCAGCAGGCAGGGGGCTTCCCGGCAGCTCTGGGAGGGAGGAATGCGCCCCCACCCCCAGCCCCATATGGCCTCCATCCCGGCCCATCTGCTTCCCATTGCCTGACGCGGCCACTGCGGGGCCGACGGAGCCCGCCCGCAGGGGTGTGAAGTTTATGTGGCCAGGCCTGGAGCCGGCGGTGACAGGGCCACACACGCTCACACAGACACACACCGAGCCCCCCCCCAGCAGCCCCGATGTGAGTGTGCACGCACAGTCCACCCTTCCATCTGCCCCCACATCCACCCACGTTCTCCCACACACACCGGCACCAAAGACTCCCGACCTGAACACAGACAGACCTCCATCAGAACGCAGCCCCCAACCCAACCTTGACACACACACACACACACACACCCCTGCCCCCACCCAGATGCCACAAACTCAAAACAGTGACTTACACGCAGGCCCAGGTCCCAGAGAGGCTGCCAGATTCAGACTAGATGCCCCCTCTCTCCGAGCCCCATTCCCGCCCCCGCATCTCCCGCAGCCCCCCCAGGCATCTGACACTTGCTGTCCTGCCCCCTTCCCTCCTAGAGGCCAAGAGCAAAAGGCCGAGGAGCCCTGGGGACCGGCAGTCGCTGCCGAATTTGGACTCAGACCCCCGGGTCTCTGCACCCAGAGCCTTCCTTAAGACACCTGAGGGGGTGCCCCTGACTCGCCTGGGCTCCTGGACACCGAGACTATCCTGGAGAGACCTTGTCACTCACCACCGGGGCCCCACAGGGCAATTCAGGGACCCATGAACTTGGACTGGGGAAGAAAGGTACATCTTGATTTTCACTAACCTCCAACTGAAATTTGGCATTTCCTTTCCCTACGGGCAGACGTGGGAAATGAACCACAGCAGCTGTAGCCGGACCGGGGCTTTGTGAGTCAGAAATCACAGGCATTTCCACGAACCTTCACAGCCTCACAGAAATAGTTTATTCTCTTCCTGACTTCAAAATTACCCTAGTTATTAGTTAGGCCTGCCGCCAGATCTTGTCATTAAATGCATTAACAACGAAGCACAGCCGTGACCGTATCACGTATTTCACTATTAAATATCTGAATAAACCTAACGCAATATAATTGGTTTTCTTTTAATTCTATACACTTTATAAATTTAAATCTAGATTTATAAACATGAAAGGGGGTCCACAGCACAAAAGCAAATTAGAGCCCCTGAATGAAACCCAGGCACTATATTATTTCCCATCTTTACTGTTATGTACCTTTTACAGGACCCCGTGAGGTTGGCTAGCTTGCCCAGGATCACGCAGCTTCACACCGCTGGGCTGGGATTTGAACCCGGGAAGGTCGGCTCACCCTTGAGCTCCCCATTATCCTGCCTGTGGAAGCCTTAGGCCCGTGCCCCAGCCCCAGGAGGAGAATCCCTGGGCGTAGGAGGCCCCACCACACCCACCACCCAGCAGGGCAACCCAAGGCAGATCCACCCGGCTGCCCCAGCCAGAAGGGAGCCAAGCTGCGTTTACAACGTGTGAGATTTCTCACCAGTGCCAGTGACGGGCAGAGCAGCCTCCCAGCTCCCAGGCCCGCCCGCCCTGCTCGGGCTGCCACAGCATGTTGAAAATGAGCTTCCCACTGCGGGGGCCCCAGGAGGAAGGAAGAGCCAGTGGGCCCTAGAGCTCTCTGTCCCCTGTCCCTCTGTTCACCTGACTTTCTGTCTGCCTGTCTGTAGCTCAGGCAACTGTCCCCTACAAGCCAGAAACAGAAGCAGCAGAAACAAAGGAGAGGCTTTCTTTGTCCTCCATGGGCTCTGTCCAGTCATTCAGTCAACCCTCCGTCATTTATTGAGCACCTACTGTGTGCCCGGCTGGGTGCAGAGGCTAAGCTGTGAACAAAGTCCCATCCTCATCAAGCTCACGGGCAAGTGGAGGATGCAGATGAAAAACATGAACAAGAAAGTATACAAATATAACGAAAGGAAATAAATCAGGGCCAGGGCAAAGAGAAAGGCCCAGGCTGGGAGTGTGTTTAGACAGTGGTCCGCGAAGGAGGCGCTGACCTTGGAGTAGAGGCCTGGAAGAAGTCAGGGAAAGAGCTGCAGTGATACCAGAGTGAAGAACAGTGTTGGGGCGCAGGGACAAGCCCACGCAGGCTGCTCTGTCTGGATGCCTTGAGCCTGGCTTTCTGCCTTCTTTGAGTCTGAGTCCGAAGTTGGGCCTCCAGGAGCCCTCTCTCCAAGTCCCCCAACCCCAGTCACCTGCCTGCCATTCATCCTCCCATTCCTCCCTCCCTCCCTCTCTTTCCAGCCCAAGGGTGCGGGGTGTTAATTATATCAACTCCTGCACACACTTGTTTTCCTCTTTCAAGGGAATCCCTCGGTCACCCCCACTGGGGCAAGTCCAGGAGTCCAGAGTCCAGTGCTCTCCCCCAGCACATGGCATCGGGCCTGGCCCAGGCCCACTTCACAGATGAGAAAACAGGTCCCGAGACACCTTGGCTGACTTGGGCCTCACCACGGCAGTGCTGGGGCCGGCCACTCAGCTCGGTGCCTCTCCGGGTCCTGTCCCATCACCTTGACCTCGTGGCCTTGTCTTCAGGGACCATCCCGATTTCAAGTCTGGCTCAGGCCTCACCACAGGCGGTGGGGATGGCCCGGAAATGCGAACCGGGCCGCCCTCTCCTGAATGTATCTCGGCCTCGACCTGCGGCTGATGAAATCGTCCTGTTACCAGTCTCCATACATGACTGGCTTTGTCCAGGGCTTCCCAGGTGCCGGCCAGCACCGCGCAGGTCAGCTCATCCAGTCCTCCCCGCCGGGGGTCGGGCCCATCTCCCCCGAGGGAGGGGGCAGCCGAGGCGCCCGGAGCGAGTCCGGGGCGCCCCCTCCCCCCCCCCCGCCCGCCGCCCCCTCCACCTGCCGGCCACGGGCGCGCGGTCCCGCGGGGCCGGGGGGGGGGGGGGTCGGGAATGCGCGGGGCGGGGGGCGCCAGCGGGGCCGGCTCACGTTTCGGGTCGGCCGCACCCACCCCCCCCCCGCCCCCTGGCCGCCGCCGCCGCCGGCGGCCCCCTCATTAAGGCGCCTTGCCTTCCACCTCCGAATTTTCCACGCAGGGTTAGGCTGGCGACGCGCTGTCTGCGGGCCCCATAAAGGCCGCCGTGTGCTGCATTCGTCTCGCTGGGGGCCGCCGGGGAGGGGGCCGCGGCCTGGAGGGGCGCCCGCCTGCGAGGCCGAGGGCGGGGCGGCCTGGCCCGCTCGGCGCAGACGGGCCCCCCTCCCGGGCCGCGGCCCAGAGTTCCAGCTTCGTAAACACGCACTTGAAAGCACACAGCGAAGCCACCGGCCGGCAGCGTCGAGCCCTCCCGAAAAGTGCCCGGGGAGCCGCGGAAGCCGCGCGCCCCGGGACACCCTCCCAAACTCGAGGGGGAAAGGCTCCTCCGAAACCCGAACCCGCTTGGCGAGAGAAAACCAAGCTGGGGAGCTGGAGTAACTGCCCACGGTCACACAGGGAGGGGTGGCCTCATCGTGAGGCTTCTGAGCGGAGCTTCTCCGTGGAGCACCTACTAGGTGCCGGGCGCTGGCCTGGGGACTGTGATGTGGCGGTGACGAACACAAAAGTCCCTGCCCTCCTGTGGCTGGCGGTCCAGCGGGGGAGCCAGACACTGGCAAATAAACACCTAACCCAAAGTGTCAGGTAGGGGTGAGTGCTGGGGGGGGGGGGGGGTTATCAAGCAGGAAAGGGGGGTGGGGCGTGAAAGTGGGGAGGGGGCAGGACATGGTCATAGGATGGTCAGAAAAGGTCTCTTTGCAGGTTGGAGTCATGCGGGCATCTAAAGGAAGGATGTTGGGAGGGGGTGGCCCTGGGTGGCTCAGTCACTTAAGCGTCTGACTCTTGGTTTCAGCTCAGGTCATGGTCTTGGGGTTGTGACACTGAGCCCCGTGGAGCTCTGCGCCCAGGGGGAGTCGCTTGAGATTCTCTCTCCCCGCCTCTTCCTGCCCTTCCCCCACTCTCTCTCTAAAATAAATAAATAAATCCTAAATAAATAAATAAAGGAAGGAAGGAAGGGTGTTCCAGGTGGCCTGTGCAAAGGCCCTGAGGCAGGAGCCTGCTTAGTCAGCATTTGTTAATCATTTACTAGAGTTCTCGGTCATGCATTCTTCTCTCCCATTCTTTTCCTCCACTCTGCCAGTCTAGGAATCTGTATACTTTCCCCTCTCCTGCTGAGGACATTGAGGCTCAGAGAGGTTAAGAGGCCTACTGAGGTCCCTCAGCAAGTGGTAGTCAAGTGGTAGTCAAGCTGGGATTTGAACCAGTCTCTTGCACTCATGATGATGGGGTCCATTGATGTGACATGGGCACGGCCAGGTCTGAATCCCTGTCTTTTAGGAAAGGGACTGGCCAGGGCAGCAGGGCAGGGACAGAGGGAGGAAGAATTTCAGGTCAGTGCCCATCCTGCACCGAGTAGTAGTGCGATTCCTCATGGTGGCCCATTTCTATGTGAAGATACTCGCAACGAAAGTCATACCCAGATCCTCTCAGAGGAGGGCAGCGTCTGGACCAGTTTGCGCCGCCTGCACACGGTGCTTACAGCTTCTGTGACGCAGAAGGGAATCCAGAGGACAGAAGGACACCACACCTGGTAAGGGAAACTGTCTGCCTTGCTCTGTGTATTTCTGCGTTTGTTTCAAGGACACTCTCCCACACCTCGCTTACACACACTGAGGTACCCTGCATTTCTGCAGCCAGAGAGGGCTAGGGTGTCCTGGGAGCTGGGGGCTTCTCGGGCACGGCTCATCTGAGGAGAGGGGGTCCCGTCTGGCTCTCCCATGCAGGGCCCCCCAGCCCGGACTCCCCCACCACCTGCTGGCCTCACGCAGCTTCTTGCTCTCTGCACCAGACATCTCAGAACAGGGACCCCAGTCTATGTCACATTGTCCCCAGGGTGACACCAGCTTCGTCCCACTGTCCCCTCCACCATGCAGCCTCACATTTCCCTGTCCATGCCAGACCCAACAGTAGACAGTGGCTGAGTCCCTTTGCTCCAGCCAGCTTCCCCTGGGCGGTCCTCAGAGTCCCTGAGCTCCCAGCCATGTACCATGTGGTTGTCCTCCCGCCGCCCGCAGGCCACCCCCAGCGCTCAGAGAACAAATTACCACCCCCCCGTGTCACCCAGCTGCTCTCCTGCCGTGCCCGCCTTTCTTGTGACAGTCAGCCCGTCACCCACAGGAAACCCCTCCTAACCCACAGACCTCCCCGGCTTCCTCCCCAGGGTCTCCCATGTCCTCACCTGCAGTCCTCCCACAACCTCCCCGGCACCCAGCCGCTCCCCGTGCTCCCAGCTTTCTCAGCTTCACACCACTTCTCACCTCCCAGTGTCGCTAGGGTTTAAAGCACCTTTCCCTCCTCATCTGGTTTCCCACTGTCTCCCGCTGCCCCTCTTCTGCACCGGCCCTCGCCCTGCCTCGACCTCCCTCTGCCATCATCCACTGCTGCTTCGGTCCTTCCCCTGCTGAGGCCAGGCTTCCCTCTGCGCCTTCCTGGGGAACGTGCGAAGGGCCTGGGCTCTCCCTGTGTGCCCCTCTCTGTCCCCCTTCCCCTGCCTCCCTCTTTCCCCCCTTGTCTGCATCTCCTCTCCCACCCTTCCTGCTGGTGCCACGTCTCCCTGAACACCTGTCTCTTACTCCCTGAGTCCCCCACCTCGTTCTTTCCATGTTCTTATTCCCTCCCTCCCCCCAGGCCCTGATCCGGCCCCAGACCCACATACATCTTTATGCCCATTTATCGTCCGCATTTATGTTCCCCCGGGCCCCCCACCCACCTGTCTTTGACCTTTGTCCAGCCTTGCCCTGACATCATCTCTGCACCTGGCTCCTTTCGCCAGGGGCTCCGGCCCTCTTGTGAGCCAGTCGAACCCTCTGTTTCAACCCTGCAGGGTCTTCCCCACTTTGTGCTGAGACCCCTATGGATTCCACGTCTTCTATCACCACCCCTTCTGCTCTCTGTCCCTGGGTTTGTCCACACAAACTACCAACCCCCCGCATGTCCCCTGTGTCTGTGCACCACCCCCACCTGCTCTATGAGTTCTGCTGGGCCCTCTCTGTCTCCCCCCTGCATCGACCCCCACCCCGCCTTTCTGCCCTGGCCCCACCCCCTCTTCAGCCCTGTGTCTCACTGGCCACCGTCCTCCCCTGTGTATAAATTTCGCTAACATTCTCAGGGTTAAATCTGTTTTCTGGACATGGACTGAGGGATGAATATAGGAGAGAAGGGGAATGTAAGATTCTATCAGATGGTGTGAAATGATCGGTCCATTTTATTATTACCCTGATTAGTCATCAGTTTAAAGTGTGAGCTCAGGGGCGCCTGGGTGGCTCAGTCAGTTAAGCGTCTGCATTCGGCTCAGGTCATGATCTCAGGGTCCTGGGATCGAGCCCCACATTGGGCTCCCTGCTCAGCCAAGAGCCTGCTTCTCCCTCTCCCTCTGTCCCTCCCTCTCCCCTTCCCCCTGCTTGTGTGCTCTCTCTGTCTCAAATAAATAAATTTTTAAAATCTTTTTTTTTTTTAAGATTGTATTTATTTATTTGACAGAGAGAGAGGGAGAGAGCACAAGCAGGGGGAGAAGCAGAGGAAGAGGGAGACTTCTCTCTGGAGAAGCAGACTTCCTGCTGAGCAGGGAACCTGATAGGGGGCTCAATCCCAGAACCCTGAGATCATGACCTGAGCTGAAGGGAGGCACTTAACCAACTGAGCCACCCAGGCGCCCCAATAGATAAAATCCTAGAAAAAAAAAAGTATGTACTTAAGACTCCCTCATGATGTCCATTGTTCTAAAGTTTGATTGGCGGGGACAAAGGACAGGTAGGTTCCTCATTTTCTCCAAATCTTCATTTTCTGAATAGGCCCAAGTAAGAATTTTTCCTAAAAGTCTCAGGGACCTCAAGGGAATTAAACAACTGAAAAATATTACATTCTTAAAGGTTATATTCTTAATATGAATTTTATTATTTGTTATGAAAGCTGGCAAACCACATAATGATACAAGTATTAGAATTAATTCTACTGCTCTGCTACTCATTATCTTTTAATTATTTGGAAACATTTGCTCCAGAAAATAAACTCTGAGTTTCATCCAAAGTTATTGCTTTTGTATTAACCATCAATTTATTTTCTTAGATTTTATTTATTTGAACCTTCTTGTTTTTTATACACTTGGCCATGGTCACAATAATTAAAATAGGACCATATTCAATTCCTTTATAATAAATATACATTTATATTTTAAGTGACTGATGGGATTTCAACCAAGAGCCCACACGAAGCTATTTGACTAGTCTAAACTGTCAACCAGGATTTTGTCTGTATTTGATGATGACTTTAAAAAAAAATTTTTATTAAGATTTTATTTATTTGGGAGAGAGAGAGAAAGAGAGATCACACACATGGGGGTAGGGGCGGAGGGAGAGGGAGAATCTCAGCACGGAGACCGATGTGGGGCTCGATCTCACAACCCTGAGATCATGACCTGAGCCAAAATCAAGAGCCAGATCCTTAACTGACTGAGCCCCCCAGGCGCCCCCGATGATGGCTTTTAGAAGCGATCAGTAATGTGAAAACAGGCTTGGTTCATGTCACTGTCACTGACCTATCCCCGACGGTGACCTACCATTGTCACTATCACTGATGAGATGACAAATATTCACATATTTACAGGTTAGGCCAAGTGTGGGAAGGACAAAAATAATTAAAATAATTCTTAGATTCTTAAAATATTTTTCATCCTTACTTTACCAGATGGACACAGGTATAGCTCTCAGTGTTCTTATATCCATTTGGGTTATTTTAAGCAAGACTTGGTCGCACCTAACTTCGATCATCAGCCCCCTCCCTTTCATTAGTATTTTGGGTCCCAGGTGTCACCCCACTCTTGTGCCTCCTCAGCCCCCAGACAGCTGTGGAGAAGACATGGTGTTTCCCTTGCACGATGTCACAGGCCAGGCTCAGGTGTGGGTCCTAGAGGAGGGAGGTAAGGCCATGAAGGACCTTGGTTCCTCCTCTGTCGAATGTGGTCATTAGCTCTGATCACTGAGAGTTGCTATGAGGATGAAGTAAGCTGATCCATGGGAGGGGATGGTGATGCTGGTGCAGGGGCCTTTATTCCCCCGTCTGTTCAGAC